>NC_092777.1:22682620-22997120 GCF_047496795.1 Chiloscyllium punctatum
TCAATATTGGTTGCATTTAGTTCATCTTGGGCCAAAAGACACTAGATAAGAGCGCCACATCACAGATCTTGCAGGATCTTGCAGGATTAGAGAACCAAAATGCCCAGCTATTGAAATTAATTCCATAGTTAGTAAAATATTAGTGATAAAGCTGCAACCTAGGACTTATTTACTTTCTCAATTCTCTCTTTTGTTGCTTTGATGTTCTAACAAGACATTTTCTCTTCTGACATCATTTTATTCCTACTTCTCTTTTTTCTTAATTTCTAACTATCTTTTTTTACACCATCTCTTAATACTTTATCTTTTTTAATTGTATCCATGCACAAGTCAGCTTAATTATCCTTCATTTTATATTGAAGGCTCTATCAATACTGCAACAAACTCCTAGTGAAGGGAGTACACTCTGAGGTATTCCATGTGTGAAACATCAATGGGCCCAGAATGCTGCTATCCATCAGCTTCATGCAGACGAAGAAAGGAACTTACATTATTTATGGCTTTTCATAACTTCAAGATATCTTAAAGCACTTCACAGGCACTGAACTATTTTTAAAAGGCATCTTTGTACATAGACTATTCACTAACAGCTAACAAATAAACGACCAGCTAATTTGGTTTGTTGTTCAATACAGTAACAGATTTCTTTATTCTTGTCAAAGAGTGCTATGGGAACTTTCATCTTCATCTGAAATATTGAGAAATAATTCAAAAAATACTGTAAAACTGGAAAAGGAACGTACAGCTTGTACTGAAGTTCCACATGCAGTTAGAGAGTATAAGTTAGACCAGCATGCATTGTTTCCAAGTTGTGCTGTTTGTTTTTCCTTCTGAAATATGAAAGACAGGGGTTTAACCACATCCAAAAGGTTGTCTCTAACATTACACTAATCTCACAGTACTGCACTGAATTGCAGCCTAGATTATGTGTTCTAGTCTCTGGAGTGAGAAAGAACCAATTATCTTCTGATGTCGGATTGAGAGTGCCAGATCTTATGTATTATATGAAGTGTGCGGTAGTGGCCGATATGCTTTTGCAACTCAGTCTCTGGCTCCCTCGATCCCAAGCTCTGGAAATCCTGGCTTAAGAAAGATCAATTTCTCTGTTCCTCTCTCCTCTGAACATTGATGTGAAATCCCCTGGGATATTTTGTTCGATTAAAGGAACTGTGGAAATGGAAACACTTGTGTATGAAACAGATGAATATATGAACTTTGACAGACAGGTCATTAACACCCTCTAATTCATCCAGCTTTCATCACTTAATTGTGAGCCCATGTGTTACTTAATCTCCGCACTCTACACCTCACTTAACTCTGTTGTCATAGAATCATAGAGGTTTACAGCATGGAAACAACTTGTCCATGTCACCTAGTTTTTACAATCAATCTAGTCTGATTTGCCTATGTTTGGTTCATTTCCCTCATTACCAATCCCTATCCTGAAATGACAATGTGATTCCCTGAAAAAAGTAAGAAACCAGATAAAGCCCTAGATAAATTTGTGGGAGAAATATTTGGAAAGTTTCTGTTTGATCAAACAGCCTAAGAGCAGGATTTTGGATTTAGTGTCAAATGGGGTCCACAACCCTAAACCATACAAGACACAGTTGCCCCTAGAGATTTGTGCCAAATAGTGACGAGAGACAGGCTTACTGACGAGGAAAGAATGATGAGGAAGGATTTTGAAGGAGCAGCAACCTCTACTGCAGGTAAGAGAGAAGCAGAGAGGGTGCTTCCAAATTTTTAAACTTTTAAATGTTAAGTTCACATTGTCCTCAGGTTTTGGTCAACATTGTGGAGGGTGAGTCGAGAATGTGATGCTGGAAAAGCACAGCAAATCAAGCAGCATCTGAGGAGCAGGAAAATTGACTTTTCGGGCGAAAGCCCTTCATCAGGAAAGGGTTATGCCCGAAGGGCTTCCTGATGAAGGGCTTTTGCCCGAAACATCAATTTTCCTGCTCCTCATATGCTGCCTGACCTGCTGTGCTTTTCCAGCACCACACTCTGATCTCCATCATGTGCAGTCCTTGCTTTCTCCTAGTTGTGGAGGGTGAGCCTTTCCATGGGATGGGCCTTTGATAGCTGTGGAAAGAGGGACTCAAGACCTGCATGGAGTATAGCGTCCCTGGCCTGCTGTCAGGAGGTTGTCTCCAGGCAACCAGTCTTGTTCCCATCCTCAGAGAAACCAGAGGCTGACTGTAAATTTCCAGTTAACCTTTGACAGTAGATCTTAATAGGCCATTAATGATCTACTGTTTATGACTGAGCAGTCATACTGATATGTATCTCACCATCAGGAAAACAACTGGGAAGTAGGATGATGCTAACAAACTGGCTTGTTGCTGGGTGCACTCATTTGCCTCCTGCCCTGTCGATTTGGAGATGCCAGGGTTAGACTGGGGTGTGCAAAGTTCAAAATCACACAACACCAGGTTATAGTCCAACAGGTTTAATTGGAAGCACTAACATTCGGAGCGCTGCTCCTTCATCAGGTGGTTGTAGAGGACACAATTGTACAGGCAACTACCAGCTGATCCTACCAAAGAACATACCTGTGAACTAAACACATTGATCAGGACTTTGGATCCACTTCTTCAGAGCTCCCTATGCACCCTCATCCCACCTAATTCTCGTGTAGGTGACTTCTACTGCCTTCCAAAGATACACAAAGCCAATACACCAGGATGTCCCATCGTATCAGGCAATGTGACCCTGTGTGAGAATCTCTCCGGCTATGTTGAAGGCATCTTGAAACCCATTGTACAGGGGATCCCCAGCTTCTGTTGCGATGCTAGGGATTTCTTACAGAAACTCAGCACCCACGGACCAGTTGAACCGGGAACATTCCTTGTCACAATGGACGTTTCCGCACTCTACACCAGCATCCCCCACAATGACGGCATCACGGCAACAGCCTCTGTACTCAACACCAACAACTGCTAATCTCCAAACACCATCCTACAACTCAGCAGCTTTATACTGGATCACAATGTCTTCACCTTTGACAACCAGTTCTTCATCCAGACACATGGAACAGCCATGGGGACCAAATTTGCACCCCTATATGCCAACACCTTCATGCACAGCTTCAAACAAGACTTCTTCTCTACGCAGGATCTCCAACCAACATGATACACCAGGTACATTGATGACATTTTCTTCCTCTGGACCCATGGCGAGGAGTCACTGATAAAACTACACAGTGACATCAACAAGTTTCATCCCACCATCAAACTCACGATGGACTATTCTCAACTATCTGTCTCATTCTTGGACACATGCATCCCCATCAAGGATGGACACCTCAGCACCACACTCTACCGCAAACCCACAGACAACCTCATGATGCTAGACTTCTCCAGCTTCCACTCAAAACATATTTAAATAACCATCCCCTATGGACAAGCCCTACGCGTACACCAGATCTATTCAGATGAGGAGGAACATGACAGGAACCTGGAAGTACTCAGGGATTCAGGGATGCCCTCATAAGAACAGGGTACGATGGTCAACTCATCAACCGCCAGTTCCGACTGCCACAGCAAGGAACCGTAATGACCTCCTCAGGAGACAGACACGTGCTGTGTCCGACAGGGTACCCTTCGTTGTTCAGTACTTCCCAGGAGCTGAAAAACTACGCCATGTTCTTCGTGACCTGCAACACATTATCAATGAGGATGGGCACCTCACCAAGACCATTCCCACACCTCCACTGCTCACCTTTAAACAACCACCAAACCTCAAACAGATCATTGTTCATAGCAAGCTGCCTGGCTTTCAGGACAACTCCACACAACCCTGTCACGGTAGGTGCTGCAAGACAGGTCAGAGTGTGGACATAGATACTACCATTACGCGCAGGGACACCTCCCACCATGTACGTGGCAAGTACTCATGTGACTCAGCCAACATTGTCTATCTTATACATTGCAGCCAAGGATGCCCGGAGGCATGGTACATTGGGGAAACCGAGCAAAGGCTACGCCAACAGATGAATGGGCACCACACAGCAATCAACAGACAGGCGTGTTCCCTCCCAGTTGGGGAACACGTCAGCGGTTCAGGATGTTTGACTTTAGACCTTTGAGTGACCATCCTCCAAGGCGGACTTTGGGACAGGCAGCAGCGAAAAGTGGCTGAGCAGCGGCTGACAGCTAAGTTCCGTACCCATAGGGAGGGCCTCAACTGGGACCTTGGGTTCATGTCACACTACAGGTGATCACCATTGCACTATACCCACACACTGACACTCCTACACACACACACATACACACACACACACACAGACACACGTATACACAGACATGCACACAGACACTCACACACTCTCCTACAGATACATACACCCCCACACTCACACATGCATCCTCTCACAGACTTAGACCACTTTACACTCATACACACACATACACTCTCTCTCACAGACACTCACAAGCCCCCACCCCAGACAAACACACACTCCTACAGACACACACACTCCCACACTCACACATGCACCCTCTCACAGACTTAGACACTCTACACTCACATACACACACATATACACTCTCTCTCACACTCACAACCCACCACCCCAGGCATATACACACACACACAACACACAAACCCATACACACATATATACATATACGTTTGTGGGGTGAATTTGTACTTGCAGAGTTACATTGTACTTTGCTCAAAAACTGCATGAATCTATGTAAGACTCTGTGAACTCACTTTTTAGATTAGAACCAGTCTAAACTTTATGGCACAGACAGGGAACACAGGGGGCTAACACTTCAGCATATTATCTGTGCTGACACCAATTGCTACAGTTAACCTGAGAAAGTAACTTTTAAAAAATAGTTTTGTGATTTACATGTGAAAGAAGTGAAACTATCATGGTCACTCTAACAGATGGAAGACTCAACAACAATCAAGGTATTTTTCAATGTATAATTTCAGTTACATCACACTGTAAACTTTTGCTATAAATTCTGTGTCTCACAATAGTGTCCTCCACACCCACCTGATGAAGGAGTGGTGCTCTGAAAGCTAGTGCTTCCAATTAAACCTGTTGGACTATAACCTGGTGTTGTGTGATTTTTAAATTTAGAGGTGGAAATCCTCCCTCAGGGTTTGATGAAGTTATTTTAAACTCAATAGAGTTCGGAAGGGATTTACCAAGTTGTTGCCGCACATGTACAGTTTGAGTTATAAAGAAAGGCCAGGGAGGCTGGAACCCTTTTCTCTGGAGCATGGAAGGTTGAGAGGTTGAGTGGTTTATAAAATCATGAGGGGTATAGATAGGGTTAATGATAGGTGTCCTTTCCCTGGGATGGGGGAATTTCAAGATTGCAGGGCATATTTTTAAGATGAGAGGAGAAAGATTTTAAAAAGTCACAGAGGCAAATCTTTAACACAGAGTGTGGTTCGTACGTGAAGCGAATGTCCTGAGGAAATGGTCGATGCAGACACAATTACAATTGTTAAAAGACTTCGATAAGTTCATGAATAGGGAAAGTTTGGAGAGATATGGGCCATGAGCAGGGAGGTGGGACTAGTTTTTGGGATTACATTCATGTGGACTGGTTGGACCAAACGTCTGTTTCCACACTGTACCCCACGACTATGAGGCTGTCCTGAATGGATACAGCTCCAGATCTTGCTTTAAAACATTACCGTCCACTGCCAGTTTTCTCCAGAAATGCCAACTGGACCTGGCCAAGCACAACTCAAAGGTGTGACACCTCATCAACCTATTAAATTGGAACACTGTCAGCTGAAACAAAATCTAGCCCTTTCTTTACTTTATAAACCTCACGCAGATAATCTATATGTTGGCACTGTCCTAACTCTTTGCACTTATCTTGATCATTTATGCAATGAATACAAATACAAAAACATGAACTCCTGTTTTATTTCTCAGGCGGTGGTAAATGGGGTCCAAGTCAATGTGGCTGTTGATAGAGTTCTGGTTGGAATGCCATGCTTCTAGAACATGTGCATCTCTGTTCAGCTTGTCCTAGGCAATGATGTCACCACAGGAAATAATGTCGCCACAGGAAATGACATCACAAACCCAAGAAAACTTAAACATATGAATAGAAAGCAGATCATACCACAGAACTACGTCCGGAGGCTCACTGATAATGTTACCTTGTATGGCGATGAAATGTCTGAAAATGAACCTTCCAGCTCAGCAAGCAAACCTACATCCAAAATAATAGATAACAATGGATCCACTGCTTTCCATCATATATATAAATGATATGGATGTGCACAAAAGACGTATAATTAGTAACTTTGCTGATGACACCAAAATTGACGATGTAGTGGACAGTGAAGAAGATTACCTCAGCTTACAATGGGATCTTGATCAGATGGGCCAATGGACTGAGAAGTGGCAGATGGAGTTTAATTTAGCTAAATGTGAGATAGTGCATTTTGGAAAAACAAATCAGAGCAGGACCTACACTCTTAATGGTAAGGTCCTGGGGGGTGTTGCTGAACAAAGAGACCTTGGAGTGCAGGTTCATAGTTCCTTGAAAATAGAGTCACAGGTAGATATGACTGTGAAGAAGGTGTTTGGTATGTTTTCCTTTATTGGTCAGAGCTTTGATTACAGGAATTGGGAAGTCATGTTGTGGCTGTACAGGACATTGGTTAGGCCACTTTTGAATATTGCATGAAATTCTGGTCTCCTTCATATTGGAAGGATGTTGTGAAACTTGAAAGGGTTCAGAAAAGATTGACAAGGATATTGCCAGGACTTGAGCTATAGGAAGAGGCTGAATAGGCTGGGGCTACTTTCCCTGGAGCGTCAGTGGCTGACTGGTGACCTTATAGAGGTTTATAATACATGAGGGGCATGGATATGGTAAATAGTCAAGGTCTTTTCCCGGGGTTGGGTGAGTCCAGAACTAGAGGGCATAGGTTCAAGGTGAGAGGGGAAAGATATAAAAGGGATCTAAGGGGCAACTTTTTTCTGCCGAGGGTGGTACGTGTATAGAATGAGCTGCCAGAGGAGTTTGTGGAGGCTGGTACAATTATCATATTTAAAAGGCTTTTGGATGGATATGAAAAGGGAGGGTTTAGAGGGATATGGGGGTCGAGAGTGTGGTGCTGGAAAAGCATAGCCAGTCAGACAGCATCTGTGGAGCAGGAGAATCGACGTTTTGGGCAAAAGACCTTCAGCAGGAAGGCGTTTGCCTGAAAAACCAATTCTCCTGCTCCTTGGATGTTGCCTGACCTGTTCTGCTTTCCCAGCACCACACTCTTGACTCTGATCTCCAGCACCTGCAGTCCTCACTTTTAGTCAGTTTTAGAGGGATGTGGACCAAGTCCTGGCAATTGGACTGGATTATGTTAGGATATCTGGTCAAGATTAATAAGTCGGACTGAAGGGTCTGTTTGTGACTCAAAGGACTAGCCACACTACCATACATCAAGAGCATTTCCAAACTGACAGCCAGACTACTGCGACCACTAGGACTCATAACAGCACACAAACTAACAGCCACTCTCAGACAACAACTCACCAGGACAAAGGACCCGATACCCAGCATGAGCAAAACCAATGTAGTGTACAAAATCCCATGCAAGGACTGCACAAAACACTACATAGGACAAACAGGAAGACAGCTAACGATTCGCATCCATGAACACCAACTAGCCACAAAACGACACGACCAGCTATCCTTAGTATCCACACACGCAGAGGACAAGCAACATGAGTTCGACTGGGACAAACAGAGAACAGCCAGGGAATTCCTACAGGCTTGGCACTCATCCACAGATTTAATCAATAAACACATTGACCTGGACCCAATATACCGACCACTACAACGGACAGCTGGAACTGACAACCGGAAGCGGCAGAGACAAACCACTATAAATGCCGGAGGAAAGATCACAGAAGCGCTTCACAGGAGGCTCCCAAGCACTGAGGATGTCACCTAGACAGGGGACGGTACGTCTGCAACACAAATTCCCAGCTCGGCGAACAGAACCACAACACTCTAAATTATAGCTGTAATGAACAAATACAGTCAGATCTCACATACCGTGATTGTTCCCTTCTCGTGCAATCTCACGTTATAAGAAAATCATGCAATAGCCATGTCATTTAAACTAATGGGGCCGGAATTGCATTAAAGCCAATACAGGTAAGGAACATTTGTGTTCTACAAATAATGTTCTCAATTCACCAATCGTGTTAAAGCCAATTTGCATTGAAGAAGCATATATTATAGCCAGTATTTTGCTGCATTCTTCACTATAAAGGGCAAAGAGACTATCTCAGGAGGAGCTGCAAATCAGGAGATGGAAGGAAGAAAGGAGTTGGTGAAATTAGTCACAAGGCAAACTGATGAAGTAATGAGCTGACAAGTCTCTGGGTCCAGATAGGCTTCATCCTATCACAAAGAAAATCTATGCCTTTCAGCCTTTTTTTGTTAGAATCTATTAACATCTGCTGTCTAATTCACATTGTTTTCCTGAAAATTGGCCACTTGTATAGTTATGTGGTGCCTGTGGCAATTTGAAGTCAGAGTTTTGGTTCCTTTTTAAAGGATTTCAGTCTATGCGAGTCTAAGTTATCAAAACAGGCAATGCCACTCAAAGATCAGTAATTTATATTTATAGCATCACTGTGATCTTCTTTAATGCTTTTTTTAAACCTGAGATTTGTATGTATAATTCTGTGCATATCCACATTAAACAATTTGCCTGCCATGTGTCATTTTTTGCACAAAAGGAAACAGCCAATACTAGGCAGCATTGAGTTTGCTTTTAAACCTCTTTGAAAGATTCTTGAGCGCAACTCTTTACTTCTAACAATTTTATCATTGTCTTTGCTGTGCATTTGATTCTGTGTTATGTAACTATATTTTGAAACTCAATTTTAAAAATACTTTTGGAACTTTGGTTTATAAATTCAGCAGTGAACAAAATCTGCACTTAATTCCTATTTTAACTGTGTCCACATTGACAAATGGAGCAGTGTTGGGTTTAGGTGCGGGTAGGTTGGATTAAAGTTCTCATGGCTGAAAGTGGGCTGCAATGTATTAGTTTAACTCTTGGCAACTTCAGATGTCAGCAGTAGGTGGGTCAGTGATTTGAATATGTTACCTATGGCATAGTTATTCAAATGTACAATTCAGATGTGGGTTTCCGAGGATTTCTAAAACCTGCCATTAAAACCAAAGTGAGAAGAGAACTGAAATTCATGGTGTTCATTGAAAGTCAAATACTGCAATAAATGCTTACTGCTCACACCTCCTTCTCTACCTCCCAGTCTGAAAGGGTTATTAACAGTACTTGTGATGAAAGGTTAATTTCAGTATTTTGGATGTGTTCGATCAGGGTGGGTATTTCCATGAGTGCGTTAAATTGGACATTGGAGAAAGAACAGGATGACCATCAGCAGCAGCAACTGCCTGCTGTAGAGAGACATGCAGCTGGGTAAATACATAGAGGGGAATAATAGAGAGAGCTATATACAAGAAAGATTTGTAACAGAGAGAGATTTGTAATGGGGAGAGATTTGTAACAGAGAGCTATGTAACAGAGAAAGATTTATAATAGAGAAAGATTTGTAACAGAGAGAGATTTGTAATGGGGAGAGATTTGTAACAGAGAGCTATGTAACAGAGAAAGATTTATAATAGAGAAAGATTTGTAACAGAGAGATTTGTAACAGAGCTATGTTACAGAAAGAGCTATGTAACAGAGAGAGCTGTGTAAAGGAGAAAGCTGTGTTACAGAGCGAGCTATGTGACAGAGAGATCCATGCCATAGCGAGATCTATGTTCCAGACCCTCAGCTTCTTTGACCTGTCAGGAAAGCAGAGCTTCCAGAAGCTGAGGTCAAGGCTGCAGTGTTGGCAGACATCTGCTCTCTCTTGCTAGAAAGGCTGTTACTTGTTTTACCGGGGGACTGTGCACTACCATTGGCCATGAAAGTGACCCACTACCTTCACTATTGCTTCCTCTCATTCTTTCAACCTCCAGCTGCTGCAGATGTCTCAAGGACCTCCCAGTCAGCTGTATATGAACAATTCACTGATGGCTTGTCTGCCAGAGCTTGTTCTCTGGTGACAGTGATGTAGTACAAGTTGTTCTGCTGTAATGTGCGATTTGTTAATACAAATTTGCTGTAACACGATTTACGAACTGGGGACACTGTTTCTAAAGCACAAACTTTTAACATGTGTGCTGGTTATAACACAATTACTGCCCCATTAGTTTAAATGGTTTTGCTATTACACAATGTTCTTATATCATGGGATTGCACGAGAGTAGAACTATCATGTTAAAACAGAACCGACTGTAGTAATGAAAGTGGATCAGTAATCCAGGCTCCCTATAATGATGGGGTTAGGACATGGGTTTGAAGCCTACCATGGCAAATGGTACAATTCGAAATTCGTTAAAATTTGGATTTAAAAGCCTAGCCAAATTATACCAAATAACCATCATTAATTGTTATGAAACCCCATCGCATTTTCATCTTCATACACCTTACACCTTATTTTAAATTACTGTTTGTATATTTTAACTGATAATGTTTTACTTCAGAACTCTAGCAATGATTGTGTGATAAATTAACCTTTTATCTAGTTTAAAACATAAATCTGTGCTGCTGGCTATTTTTTAAATTAAGTACTTGAATATTAGAAGAAGATGACTTATATGCATTCAAATTCTTCATTCCTGTTCTACTCTGACGAGATCCCTGATGTGCCGAGTTATGATACAACACTGATCCAATATTCAGGACCAGATTAATACACAGAGGAAATTAACAAACTCAGTGATGTTTTAGTAAAGCAGACGGTTTGTTTCAAGTCTCTAAAGGGCAGGAGATTTAAACTCATGACAGTTTATCTATTCCCTTTTATAGTTCCCCTTAACAGCTCTTTTTGACACTTTATTTTCATAGTTTCCTTTCACAGCTCCAAGGAACTTGACATTTCCAGTGAGTTTATGCTCATTTACACACAATCATGTTTACTTTTAACAATCCCAAAGGGTACTTTATCACTTTATAAAGAGAACACTATCTCCCCAGAGATTTTCCAGCACTCTACATGCCAGGATACTTATGTCTCCCTCTCCAGCAGAGTCTCTGCAATGAAATGTAGTGAAATCAGACTTGCTCCTACCAAGTCTTAAGTGCATGACTTATGTCTTGGACATCTCACCACCTTAGACCAGATTTAGAATCATAGAATCCCTACAGTGTGGAAGGAGGCCATTTGGCCCATCAAGTCCACACTGACACTCCAATGATTATTCCACCCAAAGCTACCTCCCTACACTATCCCTGTAACCCTGCCATTTCCCATGGCTAATCCACCTGTACATGATGGGCAATTTCCTTTGGCTAATTCACCTAAACTACACATCTTTGGACTATGGGAGGAAACCAGACCGCCTGGAGGAAACCCACATGGATATAGGGAGAATGTGCAGACTCCCACAGTTGCCCAATGGTGGATTCAAACCCAGGTCCATCATACTGTGAGGCAGCAGTGCAAACCACTGAGCCACTTTGACTGCAGGCAGCTGTAGTTTTATATAGGCAGATGCATCTGTGACTCCAGATGTCCAAAGAGTGGCCAATTCCTCCCACCTCTACAAAATGGAAAAGGCATGTTCTAGGCTTGGACATAAAACGAATGGATGTTACCTCCCGGCACCTTTTTTGTTATGGTCTGCGCGTAATTTGACACCACAGTCCCAAGGCACGAGAAAAAATTTGTAATTTTCCTAGCGTTGTACAATCAGCTCCATTGGTTGATCTGTACTTCAAATGAAATGATGTTTTCCTGACTCTGGTCAAATCTCTAGAAACAAACTATCTAAAATGCTTAGTTGTCTGAATGGAAAATATCCTCAAAAATAACTGTATTTAGGACACATCTATGTTTTACTGAGTAAATTAAATTGATGATGTTAGTTTTTTTTAAAATCTGGTTATTGGTGTTTTTTTTAAGAAATGTGCAATTGATTGATTCCATAAGACTGCAAATTTAGCAGAGTGCCATCAACTGGTTTCTGTGCAAGCACATTCCTACATTAATCATAGCAGAACTCAGAGTAAATGAACCTTATTCTGCACAATCAAACCTCTTTGAACTCAAGCCAATAGCTGATGGCTAAATGGTTGGGATCTGATAATAAAATAAAATCCGAGACTCAACAGACAAAACTGAGAGTCCTACTGTCCAAATGCCATTGATACAAGATGAAGTTACCTTCCACAGTTTAAATTTGTGCTTTAAGGAACATTTCTGACTCAGCTACTCCCCAGTGTAAGTGAAAAGCCTGAGACAGACAAGCAAACGTGGACATTTTCCAATGAGGGAGCTTCACCAGATTTAATGAGCATTTCAAGCAAGCCATTCATCCTCAGGTCAATAAGTGTATAGCATTTAAAACTCAGCATATTTTGACCAGAATCAACCATTGGAGGAGGCAAGGCATTGCAGAGATCGGTTACTTCTCTTAAAGTAGTGTCTGTCCAAAGAGGATTAACAAGTTACTTGGACATCACAAAACATGTTGTAAAATGATGGCAAAGACAGATAGACAAAATATAGGCAACGTTTCTTCAATCATTTACTTGCAGCTTTAGATCCTGTATACCATTGCTGGGCCAAAATGTCTGAGGCAGTGGGGAAATTATGGGCATGTTTCCAGGCCTGTGCAGCTGCTGATTTGTAACTAGCTGCTGGGATATCGACATGATCCATCTGGGAAGATCTGTTCTGCTATCTACCCCTCATCTAGGAAAGTGCTTCATTCCCACTCACTGGACTCAACCATGATACTCAAAATACAGGGGTGGTTGGAATTAGTTCAGGTCTTGAACTACTGGGCAAACTGCTCCTCTTCCAGGAAGGGAGTTATTGGCAATTTAACGATTAAATATTTTAATGAGGCTGTAAGCTTCAGGTTTAACCTGCCTTTCCTGCAGGAAATCTGACAGCTAAAGGGAGGGCAGGACAGATTTGAGGAGATGGAAAGAGTCTTCACAGTAGTGTTTAGGGACAAGGAGGAACTCAAGTGCCTCCCCACTCTGGCCTTCAATCACCTTTTTCCATACAAACACCCTAGATATTGGGAAGAGGAGCCCCCTCAGCTTTGGACCTTTATTAATCCTGACCTTATGACAAGGATATCGGGTCTACCTGTTCCAGTTACCTGGTGCCAACTGGAAGACAGCTTATTAATTGGCTAAAGTTAAACAAAGAACTGTGGATGCCAAAGATTAGAAACAAAAATAGAAGTTTATTTGATTTATTGTTGCCACATCTACCTAAGTACAGTGAAAAGTTTTGTTTTGTGTTTAGCACAGGCAGATCGTAACATACAAGGACATACAGATCACAGGGTGTTTAGACAGAGTGAGGTATCCAAGGTTACGACTGCACAGGAAGTGCATGAAAACAAAATCAACATTAGATTTGAAATTTGATAGGTCTATTCAGCCGTGTAATAATGGCAGGGAAGAAGCTGTTCTTGAACCTGTTGGTACGTGTGTTTTAGCTTCTGTATCTTCTGCCTGATGGAAGAGGTTGAAAGAGAGCTTTACCGGGATGATGATGTTGACAGCTTTCTGTGGCAATGAGCAATGGAGTCCATGGTTGGTTTTTGTGATGGTCTGGGCTGTGTACACAACTTTCTGTAGTTCCTTTATGGTCCTGGGCAGAGCAGTTACTGGATAAATTGCTGGAGAAACTCAGCAGCATCATCTGAGGGAAGACAACAGAGACAACATTTCAAGTCTAGTTCTGGTAAAGTATCACTGGACTCGAAACGTTAACTCTGCTTTCTCCCCAGAGATGCTGCCAGACCTGCTGAGTTTCTCTGGCAATTGCTATTTTAGTTGTCCATCAGGCTGACTTGTGAGGAGGGCCAAGGAGTAAAAGTATATGGGGACATCCCACATCTGGATTCCAATTTGAATTTGTGCTTCCCTGTTCGCAAATAGATCCATTCCCCTCCAACCCTATCACTGCTACACCACACTTGACGCATTCTATTATCTTGCGCAACTTGTCTCTGTTGAAACCAACCCCAAACTCTGTAATTCAGTTTATCACCGAATGTCATGTTCTACTGCTCCATTACATAAAGTTGTCTGCACTCCATCACATCGAAGCATCAAACTAATCAAAATAAAGCATGCTAACATGCCTTGTGTATTTGCATTAAATATTGATCTCAATAAATTTAGTCTCGAAACACTTACTCAGATCACTGACCCACAGCAGTGCCATAATTGATTGTTCCATTACAGAAAGCAATGACTAAATGAAATCAAAACAGTTTAAAATGTCTCTAATAATCTGAAAGGAAAACCGTATCGTGCACAGAATAAACAGGAATGGATAGATGTGGCCTTTGTAGATGACCCACAAGAACTGCCACTGTTAGCAATATCAAAAATTAATCTTGTTTTGCGAAACATGTAATTGGAAGCAAGGTAACATGCCATTTTCTGCTTTAACGGTTGTTTATCACACAGTTCAGTTACAATTAGAAAAGCAATTGCTTCAAAAGAATGTGTTAAGTTCCATTTCGTCATGGAGCAAACATTTCAAACATGCATGGGTAGAAAACATGAGCCACACAGATTTTAAAAATAACCCAATTCATAGCAAAAGCTTGGTCAACAAATATCTATTTACATGTGCATAACGTAAAAGTTTTCACCAAAGCATCTGAATGTAAATTTAAATTCTTAGAGAATTAATACTGCTTGTAACTGCACAGTATGACTGAACTTGCTAGGCATAAGTCAACCAATTCAAAATTTAACCAAGAGTTATTAGCTATAGGAATTTATATATCCTCAAAAACTCCCTTTGGATTCTTTTAAAGAAATTTTTGTCAAAACGAGCTGTCAAATCAGTGTTGGGTTCACTACTTTTCATCATTTATATAAATGATTTCGATGTGAGCATAAGAGGTATAGTTAATAAGTTTGCTGATAACACCAAAATTAGAGGTGTAGTGGATAGCGAAGAAGGTTACCTCAGATTACAATGGAATTTTGGTCAGATGGGCAAATGGGCTGAAGAATAGCAGATGGAGCTTAATTTAGATAAATGTGAGGTGCTGCATTTTGGGAAAGCAAATCTTATCAGGACTTATACACTTAGTGTACAGTTCTAGGAAGTATTGCTGAACCAAGAGACCTTGGAGTGCAGGTTCATAGCTCCTTGAAAGTGGAGTCACAGGTAGATAGGATAGTGAAGAAGGTGTTTGGTATACTTTATTGGTCAGAGTATTGAGCACAGAAGTTGGGAGGTCATGTTGAGGCTGGACAGGACACTGGTTTGGCCAATGTTGGAATATTGTGTGCAATTCTGGTCTCCTTCCTATGGGAAAACTGTTGTGAAACTTGAAAGGGTTCAGAAAAGATTTACAAGGATGTTAGCAGGGTTGGAGATTTGAGCTATAGGGAGAGGCTGAACAGGCTGGGGTTGTTTTCCCTGGAGCATCAGAGGCTGAGGGGTGATCTTATAGAGGTTTATAAAATCATGAGGGGCATGGATAGGATAAATAGACAAAGTCTTTTACCTGGGGTAGGGAGTCTAGAGCTAGAGGACATAGGTTTAGGGTGAGAGGGGAAAGACCTAAGAGGCAACCTTTTCACTCAGAGGGTGGTACGTGCATGGAATGAGTTGCCAGAAGAAATGATGGAGGCTAGTACAATTGCAACATTTAAGAGGCATCTGGATGGGTATATGAATAGGAAGGGTTTGGAGGGATATGGGCCTGGTGCTGGCAGGTGGGACTAGATTGGGTTGGGATATCTGGTCAGCATGGACGAGTTGGACTGAAGGGTCTGTTTCCGTGCTATACATTTCCGTGATTCAGTGACTTTAAAAAGAACAGATAACTATAGACCAGTTAGCTTAACATCTGTCATTGAGATTATATTAGAATCCATTATTAAGAATGTACAGCAGAGCATTTAAAATTGCATAATATGATCACTGGCCTAATGATGGGGAAACCATGCCTGGCAAATTTACTAGAATTCTTTAAGGAGATAAGAAGTACAATCGATAAAGGGGAAGTTATTGATGTAATATATTTGGATTTTCAGAATGCATATCATGCATTGGGCTAGTTAATAAGCTCATGGTATTGGCAATAGTACATTAGCATGGATAGACTATTGACTAACTAATACAAGATATAGACTTGGGATAGGGGGGCATTTTCAGGATGGAAATCTGCAACTAGTGGTGCACCACAGGGATCAATGCTGTGGCCATGATTATTTACAATATGTATTAATGACTTGGATGAGGAAAATGAATGCACTACAGCCAAATTCGTAGATGACAATTGGTGCCAAAGCAATGGTGAAGGTGACACAAACCATCTGCAGATGGATATAGACATATTTAACAAGTGGGCAAAAACTTGTCAGATGGAATACAATGTTATACAATAATGCAGGAGGAAGAGAGGAGCTGAATATTATTTAAATGGAAAAAGATTGCAGAAAGCTACAGAACAGAGGGATTGAGAGTCCTCAAACACAAATCACAAAAAAGTCAATAGGTATTAAGGAAAGAATTTAGAATATTGGCCTTTATTTCAAATGGAATGGAATATAAATGTGACGAGGTAGTGCTCAAATTATAGAAAGCACTAGTCAAAACACAGCTGGATCATTTATCTAAGGGAAGATATATCAGCATTGGAAGCAACTTAGAAAAGATTCAGTTGGCTGATACCAGGTATGGATGGACTGTCTTATGAGGAAATGTTGAACAGATTGGGCCTGTGCTCTTGGAACACAGAAGAATGCGAGGAGATCTTATTACAACATACAAAGTTCTCAGGGGATTTGACAGAGTAGATATGGAAAGTTCTTTCCTCTTGTGGGAGAGTCTAGAACCAGAGGATATCATCTCAGAATAATGGGTTACACATTTCAGACAGAGATAAGGAGGAACTTCTTCTCTCAGAGGGTGAATCTGTGGAATTCTTTACTGCAGAGGGCAGTTGAGTTTGGGTCATTACGTATGTTCAAGGCTGAGATGGACAAAAGTTTGATCAGGAAAGTTGAGTTGAGACGATGAGATCAGCCATGATCTGATTGACTGGCTGAGCAGAGTCTGAATGGCCTGCTTTTGCTTAAACATCTTATGGTCTTACAGAAGGTTAATGAATACAGGAAATGAAGCATTAATGGAGCATAACGGGACTTCCAACTGACCTTTCAAGCCTTTTCATTTGTCCCTGAAGTTCCAGGGCAAACTGAACTGCATATCCATGAGCAGTTCCTGCTGTAAAACTGGGGACTGGCTGGGACCTCAATCACATTTTGGCTGAATTTGGGAACGCTGGTGCAAATATTTAAACGTTTGCGGCAATTTCTTAATGTGGAGCGGAATGAGGATTAGAATAACTTGCCATGTGAAGCAAATGCCATCAAACCTGTGATGGGCCATTGGAGTAAGATAAATTATTTTTTTTTTTTGTGAGCTGCGTGCATTGTTAACTGGACCAGCATTTGTTTCTAACCCATTTTGAATGGTAGCAGCCTCCAGGGAGGAGTTCCAGTATTTTTCACTCAACATTAGTGAACAAATGGAAATGTAGTTTCAGGATAGTGTGTGGGCTGCAGAGCAACATTCAGAACTATTCCTATGGGTCTGATTAACTTGTCTCTCTAGGTGGTAGAGCTCATAGGTTTGGAAAGTACTGCCTAAAAAGACTCAGTGAGTTATTATGGTGATGGTATACAGCTACCATTGTGGATCGTGGTGGAAGGAGTGAATGTTTCAGGTGTCCAAGTAAAATATTTTAATTCAGATGACATCGAGCTACTTGAGTGTTGTTAGAACTGCACCCATCCAGGAGACTGGAAGGCAGTAATCAACAAATTGCTACGTGACAGCACAGAGAGAACCATCTCAGCTGCAGAGAGATGGTTCTACTTCTGGAGACTCCAAAACTAAGAAGCACAAGTATCACATTATCATGTGATTGCAATAGAAAAATCCAGAGAAACATCTTTACCTAGAGAGGAGTGAGAATGTGGAACTTCTACTTCTTAAATTAGTTGGCATGAATAGTATAGATATCTTAAAGAGGAAGCTTCATGAGGAGAAACAAATACTTAGATACATTGATAGGTTTGGATGAAGTTGGGTCGTGGGAGGTTCTTGTGAATATCAGCTTCAGCATAGTCTGGTTGGACTGAACAGCCTATTCATGTTCTATTTAATGTAATTTCCAAAATAGAGCTGTGTGTAAACTGAGGAAGAGGTCATTTGAAGAGTTAATGCAGCCTCCAGTAATCACACAACCTGCTTTCAAATGAGATTTGAGGGCAAGTGTAAAGGCTATCCAATCCAAAGAAATGTCCCTCACCAAGTAGCCCAGCCAAATAACCTGTCATAAACTGTTTCATCTCAATCTGTGATAATTGCATTGTTGTGCCAAGTAAAACACTCAACCAAACGGCTTCATTTATTACTGAGCATGGCTATACAACAGCAGTGCATTCTTCAAACTGCAACCTACTGCTCTCACTCTTGTCATATTCATTTCTTAACAGGTTACACACTCTTTGAAATATAACATTACTGCATAAGATATGCTCGTAGACTCATAGACATGTACACATATACACAGGAGAGTAGCAGCTTTCTTGTCACCTCATATTTTCATATTATTCAAACTGACAGCATTTTAGTTGTCCCAGTGTTGGCTTGGAGATGCAGGGCGGAGAAAATGAGGGAAGCCTCAAGAAAAGTGTGTGCATTAAGGGCCATTGTTCTACATACCTACCTGCTCCTTCTATTCCTCCCTGTGCATGTGAGTGAAGTTCCTGATTGCCAACACCTCTGGGTCCTCTGCTGACTAAGGCTGAGAAAATGCCTGCTCTCTGACAGTCCTCTGAGTGTCTACAGAATGGAGGATTGCTTCTTCCACCAGTTCTGGAGTTGTTGCAATGGGCTGCTCACTAGAGTGAGCACCCAGCCTGTCAGAAGCTTATGTTCCCACTGAGGTGTCAGTATCTGGGCAGGTGGGGTTGCAGCCTCAGAGGTTGAGGAGGTGGTTTCTGGTGGAACAGACCATTTCTCTGCAGGAGTCATGGGATCCTGTTCATAGCTGCAAGGCCGAAATAAAAGAGAAAGCATCCTGTCCAATGGTTAAAAAGTAGTGTGCTCTGCAATTAATGCCATTGACATCGGGGTGAGATTTGCACTGGATACGAATGACAATTACTTGATTGGCAAGTCATAAATATCTCTGCATCCTTGCAGGAGTGGTCCTGGATTTCTCCAACAAGGGCCAGGATGCTGCAGATTAGAGAAGATGATGGCCTAGTGGTATTATCACTAGACCGTTAATCCAGCATAATGCTCTGGGAGCCTGGATCCAAACTCCACTGTCACAGGTAGTGAATTCAGTCAAAAGAAGTCTGGAAATAAGAGTCAAATGATGACCATGAAGCCACTGCCAGATGTTAGTAAAATCCTTCTCTAGCTCACTAATGTCCTTGTGGGCAAGGATTCTGTTGACCTTACCTGTGACTCCAGACCAGCAACAATGTGCTGACTCTTAACTGACCTCTGGACAGATAGGGTTGGGCAGGAGATGTGATAGCCTAGTGGCAGTATTGCCAGACTATTAACCCAGAGATGGTCTAGGAACCCAGGTTTGAATCCTGCCTCAGCAGGTGGTTGACTTTGAATTCAATAAAAAAAATCTGGAATTAAGAGTCTAATGATGGCCATTGTTGATTGAGAACCCACCTGGTTCACTTTAGGAAAGGGAACTGCCATCCTTACCTGGTCTGGCTACATGTGACCCCAGACCCACAGCAATGGGGTTGGGTCTTAAATTGATCTTTGGGCAATAAATAGTGGCCTAAACTGCAACATCCTCATAATTTTCTTTTTAAATGCTGAGCAGTCTGATGTCAGTCATATTTCCACAGGTCTGGTCTCCTTCTACTCTTACTGTTGGCTGTTAGCTCCTGCCATTAAGGAGAGTGAAGGAATGAGTGAGCTGAAAGTGGGTGGCACAGCTGGTAGAGGTGGTGCCAGTGATGGAAAGGTAGTGAAGTGATTAAGGTATTGAGAAGGCAACACAGAGGGCATCTAGAGTTTATGGTGTCTGGGGTTGGGGTGGTTGAAAGCGAGTGAGAGAAAGTGTTGCAGGCAATAGTGAGAGTGGTACATTGTGAGCCATGATGAGAGGAGGAGGGAGTAGCTGAGTGAGTGTGAGGCATCAGATAAAAGAGTGTGGCACACATTCTGGCGGATTGGAGAAGATCAGTGACCTTCTTACAGGATTGCTGGCAGTTCCTCCAGACCGTTGAGATCTCACTGACTTGGATGGCCATCTCAGAGCAGGCTGCCAGGGTCTGGTGGCTTGGTCTCCCCTCCTGTAAGAGGACTCCCTCCCTCTGCCAGACTCCTGTAGCATGAGTTCCAGGTCACAGCACCATCTTCCTGTTCTCCAACAGCATCGAGTTAGTGTCCTGAAGCCAGTGGCTGAGGAGCACTCACTGTCGATTTCCATCGTGATGCAAATTGGAAGCGTGCAGTGGGGAAGAAATGGCTGTGAGTCACTCAGAGTGGGCAGGTAGGTCACTCTACCTGTGAGGGGGGGAGGTTACAGCAAACATCAGAAAGAACATGGGTCACAGACAGTACAGGATACATGCTGCCTCATCCCTGGACATCAATCAGCATGGACCTGCTCTGTATGCTGCACCTGCCTGACATAGCCACTGTTGGAAAGCTACATCTTTTGTGAACAGAGGGAGGAAACATGAAAGACGGTGAAAGAGGAAAGACAATGGTGTCATCTTGTCCCTTGTCATCATGGATACACCTTGTTCCCCTGCTTTCAAATGGTGCAGTAGGCTCTCAGTGCAGTCTTTCATCCATGGAAGTTCATCTGTGGCCAAAAAGTGATACCAGATGCTGCAACAATGTGTTTCAGTGCTTCACAGACAGACTAATAATCATGTGTATGATTAAAGCACAGAGAGTGATATGCTGAGAGTCATTGTGACTTGTGCCATCAAAGTGTCCAAACACTGGGTGGCACAGTGGTTAGCATTGCTGCCTCACAGCACTAGGGACCCAGGTTCACACTCCAACCTTGAACGACTGGCTGTGTGGAAACAGGCTCTTTGGCCCAACAAGTCCACACCGACCCTCCGAAATTAACCCACCCAGTCCCATTTCCCTCTGACTAAAGCACTTAATTCATCATGGCCAATTCACCTGACCTGCACATCTTTGGACTGTGGGAGGAAACCGGAGCAAATCCACACAGACATGAGGAGAATGTGCAAACTCCACACAGACAGTCACCTGAGGCTGGGATCGAACGTGGGACCCTGGTGCTGTGAGGCAGCCATGCTAACCACTGAGCCACCGTGCCACCCTTGGAGTTTGCACATTCTCTCTGTGTCTGCATGGGTTTCCTTTGGGTGTTCCAGTTTCTTCCCACAATCCAAAGATGTGCTAGTTAGGTGAACTGGCCAAGCTAAATTACCCATAGTGTACAGGGATCTGTCGGTTAGTTGCATTAGTCATGGATAAATGTAGAATGGGTTTGGGTGGGATACTCTTCAGAGGGCCGGTGTGGACTTGTTGGGCTGAAGGGCCTGTTTCCACATTGTAGAGATTCTATTCTATTCTAACTAAGTTTGAATATTTCTCTTCTTTCCACTGCATCTTATTGCACTTGTTGATCTGCAGATTGGATGGAGTGGGATAACTTGGCAGTGGAGATCATTGACCCTGAAGATTGCGTGGGGCACTTAAGCATGGATGGGTTATTAGAAAACAATGGATGCTGGAAAACAATGTGAGAAATCAGAGACGGTGGGAATGTCATGATAGTGTATAGTTCAGAAAAAAAGAGGGAGAGAATCCTGGAAGGACTCCAGACTTAATGACGCGGGAGTGAAAAGCAAAACAATTGCAGGTAATTCTCTGGCCATGGCTGGGGAAATGAGAATTGAACCAAGTAAGTGCAGTTCCATACAGCTGGATGCCTAACTTTAGGGATAAGACAGTATGGTCAACACTATCAGATGTTGCAGACAGGCAGAAAAGAGAGTAGGTTACAACAGTCACCATCATAAATGATGTCACTCGATCTTAACTTAATGACAGAGCAGTAGTATCTAGATATTTATCTTACACAGGACAGAAAACCTAAAGTTTTCCTAAAACCGTCACCTTGAGGCTCCTAGTTCCAATTTCCTGACTTTGTTCTTTTCTAATCCCAATTTCCACAAACATCAGCTTTGCTAAAATTCCTGCTGACTACCTGAATCTCTTAAATTATAAATACATGCTAATTTTTTACCTCCCAGTGTATGAACTGACTGAGCACAGTGCTTTGTATCAACCCTGGGGAACTGTACTCAGTTCAGTTATCAGTTCAGTATTCAAACTAGCTGAAGTCCCATGGGCCCTAAAGATTACAAACAAGACTTTACCCTAACCTTGTAAACACTTTGTCCAGTTTATATTGGCACATGAGTAAAGTCCAATACATAGCCAGTAACTGATAAAGATCAGAACTGACCTATTTATGCTGCATTTTTCATCGTGGGACAGATTGAAAGAAAGATAATAGTCAGTATGCACCAATTAAATTTTAAACTATGCACATTCTAGTAAGGTGGCAAAATCTAATCTGCATAGAATCATCTTTGGTGTCTTTACTGCAACCTGAACTCAGCTTAGGTTTCAGACTGAGGTTCAAATTGGAGATGACAGAGTTCTTTATGCACATCAAGAGAGAGAAAACATGTTACTTTGTGGACAGTTAAAAATCACACAACACCAGGTTATAGTCCAACAGGTTTATTTGGACGCACTAGCTTTCAGAGCGCTGCCCCTTCATCAGGTGGTTGAGGAGAATAAGATCGTAAGACACAGAATTTATAGCAAAAGTTTACAGGATGATGAAACTGAAATTATATATTGAAAAAGACCTGGATTGTTGTTAAGTCTCTCATCTTTTAGAATGACGATGTTGGTTTCAGTTCTTTCATATGTAAATCCCAGAACTTTTTTTAAAAGTTACATCCTCTAGTGAACTTTAACAATTGGCGTCATGTTGGCCCAGATAATGTATTGAAGGTGTGAGGCTCTCTGTGAGGCTGTCTGTGCCACAATGGTCAGACTGATTCTAATCTAAAAAACAGATTTACAGAATCTTACATGGATTCATGCAGTTTTTGAGCAAAGTAAAATGTAATTCTGCAACTACAGATTCAACTCACAAACTTATATGTGTATGTGTGCATGTCGGTAGGTGTGTGTGAGGGGGCGGTTATGAGTGTCTATGAGAAAGTGTGTGTGAGTATAAAGGGATATAAGTCTGTGAGAGGGTGTATGTGGGAGTGTGTGTGAGTGTAAGAGAGAGAGGGTGTGTGTGTGTGTATGTGTGTGTGTATATATATATATATATATATATATATAATAGTGCAATGGGGTCACCTGTAGTGTGACATGAACCCAAGGTCCCAGTTAAGGCTATCCCCATGGGTACCAAACTTGACTATCAGCCTTTGCTCGGCCACTTTTTGTTGATGCCTGTCCCGAAGTCCGCCTTGGAGGGCAGTCATTCGAAGGTCCGAGGTTGAATGTCCTGGATCGCTGAAGTGTTCTCCGACTGGGAGGGAACACTCCTATCTATTGATTGTTGTGCAGTGTCTATTCATCCATTGCCATAGCCTTTGCTTGGTCTTGCCAATGTACCATGCCTCAGGGCATCTTTGCCTGCAGCATTTGGGATAGACAATGTTGGCTGAGTCACATGAGTACCTGCCAGGTACATGGTGGGAGGTGTCCCCATGTATAATGGTTGCATCCGTGTCAACATTCTGACATGTCTTGCAACATTTACCATGACAAGGTTGTATGGTATTGTCCTGAAAACTGGACAGTTTGCTACGAACAATGATCTGTTTGACATTTGGTGGTTGTTTAAAGGTGAGCAATGGAGATGTGGGGAAGGTCTTGGTGAGGTGCCCATCCTCATTGATAATGTGTTGCAGGCTGCAAAGAGCATGGCATAGTTTTTCAGTTCCTGTGAAGTACTGAACTACGAAGGATACCCTGTCAGCTGCAGCTTGTGTCTGTCTCCTGAGGAGGTCATTACCGTTCCTCACTGTGGCACGCCAGAACTGGTGGTCGATGAGTTGAGCATCGTACCCTGTCCTTATGAGGGCATCCATGAGTACTTCCAGGTGCCTGTCACATTCCTCCTCATCTGAACAGATCCTGTGTATGTGTAGGGCTTGTCCATAGGGAACGGCTGTTTTAATATGTTTTGGGTGGAAGTTGGAGAAGTGTAGCATCGTGAGGTTATCCGTGGGTTTGTGGTAGAGTGAGGTGCTGAGGTGTGCGGTGCCTCCCACAGGGCACCTCACACCTTCAATACATTGTCTGGACCAACATAACACCAATTGTTAAAGTTCACTTAAGAATGTAACTTTTAAAAAAAAGTTCTGGCATTTACATATGAAAGAATTGAAACCAACATCGTCATTCTAAAAGATGAGAGACTTAACAAACAATCCAGGTCTTTTTCAATATATTATTTCAGTTACATCACACTGTAAACGTTTGCAATAAATTCTGTGTCTTACAATCTTATACTCCACAACCACCTGATGAAGGAGCAGTGCTCCGAAAGCTAGTGCTTCCAATTAAACCTGTTGGACTATAACCTGGTGATGTGTGATTTTTAACTTTGTACACCCCAGTCCAACACCAGCATCTCCAAATCATTAATTTGCGGAGGCTTTCATGAATTTAGAGAACCTGATGTATGACCCTCACTTAATTTTCATCCCTTTGGAGAGTTGACGTTGTAGCCATGATACAAAAAGTGAGCAAGCTATGTGGCAAATGACATTTCTCACAACCATCCCAGATCTGGGCAATTCCCAGATCTGGGCAATATGGGTTCTACTTAGAAGGAATGACCAAAATGCACAAAGATGTGGCTCCCCCGGTGAATGTTTCAATGCCCACATGACCAATACTGCTTCATTCCACTGAAAATAATGTTTCCATCTTCACTTGTACCTCAGTCATTCAAGTGTTGGAATCTTTGTTTTTGTCTTCAAGCCCATGTTTTTAACCTAGATCATTCACAACCTCCTCAGCCTCTGTAATTCTCCCACACTTTGACTCGACCCCTTTACTTGGCTCTGTACCTCATTGGCAAACAGTCAATTGCCTCTGGGATGCTCTTCATTAAGCACTTTGCCTTTTCACTTAATTTATATACCTATTCTGACCTATACGTCTTAATGACAGAGCATTCATGTCCATATTGCACTGTGAAACAACTGGAATTTTGTGAAAATAACATTGCATTAATATAAATTATTGTAGATGGGAGACCACATTCCATATTGGCTCAGGTTTGAGATTGGTTGTGCAGTTGAAAGAGAATTGTCTGTGTTTCTGAAAGACTATGAAGGAGTCACACAGAATGTGGCATGAATGGGAGAGATAATTACAAAGTAGTAGGAGTTCAGATTTATTGGTTCTCTCTCTTAGCAGTCCATTGAGATTGCAGCTTCCACTCCAGCTTAATGGAGCATAGAACAATACAACACAGGAACAGGCCCTTCAAGCCACCCAAACACAAAGCCATTGTAAACTAGATCCATCTGAATGTACATGGTCCATATCCTGCTATTTCCCGCCTGTTCATGTGACTGTCTAAATGCCTCTTAACTGTTGCTTTTATCTGCTTTCACCATCTTCCCTGGTGGCATGTTCCAGGTACTCATCACTGTCTATGTAAAAACTTTCCTCTCACATCTCCCTTCAACTATTCCCCCTCTCATCTTAAACACATGCCCCCTAGTATTTGACATTTACACTCTTAGGAAAAAGACTCCAACTATCCACCCTATCCATGCCTCTCATAACTTTATATATTACTATTACATTGCCCCTCAGCCTCTGATGTTCTAGTGAAAATAATCTAAGTTCGTCCAACCTCTCTTTATAACTAAGATACTCCAATTTAGGCAACATCCTGGTCAACCGTTTATGCACTCTCCTTAAAACCTCCACATCCTTCCTATAGTGTGGGGATCAATTAAAGTCTTATACAATTGCAACATAACTAGCCAACTTTTATACTGAATTCCACAACTGATGAAGGCAAGTGTGCTGAACATTTTTCTTTACCACTTTATCCACTTGAGTTGCCACTATATAAGGAGCTATAGACTTGCATCCCAGGATCCCCCTATGCATCACTGCTCCTAATGGTACAATCATTCACTATATTCCTTCCTCTTGCATTTGACCTCCCAAAGTGCATCAGGTCACACTTGACCGAATTAAATTCTATCTGCCATTTCTCCACCAATTTTCTAAATAATTTATACTGTGCTGTATCTTTTGATAAACTTTATCACAATCTATAATTCCACCAACTTTTGTGTTGTCTGCAAACTTACGAATCAGACTACCTATATTTTCATCCAAAACATTAATATATTTATTAATGATAACAGAGGTACCAGCACTAATCCTTGTGTAATACCACTGGTCACTGATCTCCAGTCAGAATAACATCTCTCAATAGCTACCCTCTGTCTTCTGTGACCAAGCCAATTTACCAACTCCCCATGGATCCCATGGAACTTCACCTTCTGGACCAGCCTACCGTGAGTGACCTTATCACATAATTTAGCAAAATCCATACAGATAACATCCACTGCCCTTCCCTCATTAAACATCTCTGTCATATTCTCAAAAAACCCCAAATTTAGAGACAAATCTTTCCCTGCATAAATCTGTGCAGATTATCACTAATCAGTCCACTGATTTCCAAATTTAAGTAAATCCTATCCTTAAGAATCTTCTCTAGTAATTTCCCAATGATAGATGTAAAACTCACCAACCTTTAATTTCCTGGATTACTCCCGTTGCCTTTCTGAAACAAAAGAAACATTGGCTGCTCTTCAGTCTTCTGGGACCTAGCCTGTGGCTAAATTGGAAACAAGATCTCTGTCAAGACGCAAAGGTAACTGTTAATGGGGTCTGAAATAGCTGCTGCGTCCAAACTCTTCACAAATGGGTTAAGTGGTGTTTATATTACGAAAATGTATAACTTCAAGTTTAATTTCTATTTTCGTACATTGTATGCTAAGAAGGGGGAGACATGTTTTTGGATTTCTTGGGAGCTGGGGTGTGGGAGGTTTGGAGGTTTGTTGATATTGATGGATTTTTAATGACATTTTACAACCCTTGTTTCTGAGGGAAAGAGCAGTATTACATCTCACTGGGGAGTATGCTGCAAATCAAGCCCTGCTCTTCTCCCAGAGTTACTGCAAAAGTTAAAGATTTTATGAAGTATGTAAAGTTCTTCTGACTTCACGCAGGTTGATAGAAAGCACTGGCTAAATTTCTGTACTCAACTAGAATTACTATTTATTGCAAATAATTAGATGATTGTTACAGATAAACAGTTAGAAACTATCAACATATAACACTATTTATTAGAAATCTAATCCTCTCACACACACGTAGGCAAATGAGAAAAATAAGTTATTGGGCAGATAACTTTTAAAAAAACTGGAATAACTGTTCCGTTGTCTTTGTTCCCAGGTTCTGTTGTGATGATCTTCATGCCCTTCTGCTGACCAGTACATTGCTCAATCATCTTTCTCTGATGTTTTCACTGGTTGATAAGAGACACGAATGGAATGCAATGGATGCAAATGGAATATTGTCCTTCATTGCTAGAGGGATGGAGTTTAAAAATAGGGAGGTTATGCTGCAGCTGTACTGTGTACAATTTTAGTCTCCTTACTTGAGAAAGGATGTAGTACACTGGAAGGGGTACAGAGGAGGTCCACTAGGTTGATTCTGGAATTGAGAAGGTTGCCTTATGGGGAAAGATTGAGTAGACTGAGACGAGATGTATTGGAATTTGGAAGAATGGGAGGATTGGGTGTGGATCTTATAGAAACATATAAAATTATGAAGGGAATAGGTAAGGTAAAAACAGAGAGTTGTTTTCACTGGCGGGTGAAACTAGAACTTAGAGGCATAGCCTCAAAATAAGGGGGGAGGAGATTTAGGACTGAGTTCAGGAGGAACCTTCACCCAAATGGTTGTAAATCTGTGGAATTCAATGAAGCAGGTGAGGCTACCTTGTTGAATGTGTTTAAGGCAATGATAGATTTTTGAGCAGTAAAGGAATTAAGGACTATGGTGAGAAGGTGGGTAAGTGAGGCTGAGTCCATGAAAACATCAGCCATGACCTCATTGAATAGCAGACCATGCTTGATGGACCAAATGGTTTACTCCTGTTCCTATTTCTCATATTCTTATGACACCAAATAGTCAGTTTGCTTATGAAAAGTCTGTTATTTATCAGTATAACTTTAAAAGTATAACTTACAACAACAGTTTCAGGAAAGATATTTGCTTTTCTTCTTTGACTGGAGAGAACAGAGAGACCACCCTCGAGCTGGGAAGAACTGAACACTTCTCTCTCTTTCACTCTGTAAATTGTTTCTAGCCCCAAACTGTTACCAATCACATAGTTATTGGCAGCAAGGGAGAGATACCAGTGAAAGGAAAATCGCATCTGTGGCATTCATGATATTTCGACAGAAGGAAACCAAGGCAGCCAAGGCGACTTCTTAAGAAACCTTACTATGGAGATAAGAGTGGCTTTTTGCTGATGTTTGGGTGTTTGTAAGAGTCTTGCTGGGACCATGGAAGCTTTTGAATTTTCATCCTTTTCTGATGTATGCAATGAAGTTTTTCCAACCAGATTCAACTAAGAGCCAAAGCATGCTGATGGTTCAGTAGCTGTTGTTCTTCTTACTGCAAATGAATAAGGTATCCAAACCCCAAGTTTGGTGCTAAATTCTTCTCCAAGCTGGACACTAGCTATTGATATTGGTCAAAGTATTTCTTAGGATGTCACTAATTGTGAACATTCTGTTGAATATATTGCATTCAGAGACACCATCTTTGTTTATTGCAGTCAAGATCTGTTCCAAACAAAGCAGACAGGTTTATTGGACACCCTGACTCAAACAGTGGAGGACTCCACTGATGCTGTATGTCCCACCATACCCTTGGCAATAAAAACATCTGACACCTCCACGGACAGGTTGGCAGCTGCCATGGAGAGCCAGGTCCAGCACCCTCCGTATCTTCTGCAAGTACGCACAGAGCTGTAGTTCATCGCTCCAATCATTGGTGACCAGCACCAACAGCAAGGCAACAATGGTGTAAGGATGATGGCCTCACTTCAGTTACCCCATCTACACAAGGAGATGAATGAATCAATGATGATTTATTGTCACTTGTACTCTACAATGAACAATGCAGTAAAATGCAGTGATAAGCTTCAACTATCACCATAATCTGGCACCATTGAATACTTTAAGAATAAAAAGGATAAAAAGATAAAGCTGTAAGAAAGTCCATCTTCATTCCATTGCCTCCAGCATGTGTCCTTAGCCCTGAACCAGTTGACTAACAATATCTGGGCCAGATCCACCAATGTTGGCGGTGGCACTCTTCAGGTGCCATCTCTTCAACACTGAGACCATGGGCTGCTGATGCTGGGTCCCATGCTGGATCCACACTCACCTACAGCCAGGAGACCTACTCTCTGCTACCAGCCATCTCCTCGCCAAGTGTCTGGCCACTGTCTTCCACACTGTCTCTTTATCTGTCGCTGCTGACAGGAAAAAGCTGAAGAAAAAGATTAAGAAAATGAAGGAAGACAAAAAAGGATACAAAAAGAAGGGAGGAAGCAACTAGCTGGAGCGGATGGGACAGGAACCTGAACACTTCCTACCTTATTGGCACCACCATCTTGGAAGTGGTGTAGAAGGAGCATTGCTAGTACATACCCGACCAGAGGAGGAGCCACATATCAGCATCCACAGACAGCTGGCAAGTCAGAAGGCTGAACAGAATATTAAAAGACAGCATGGAATCACTAAAGTAAAATGGACAGAAAAATTAGAGTCTGAGGGAAAGCTAGCCAGAAATATAAAAGCAGACGATTCAAATTTCTATAAATATTTAAAGATGAAAAGAGTTAGCAAAGTGAGTATTTGTCTCAAAGAAAGTGAGAGTGGAGAAATAATAATGAAAAGTAACCAATGCAGATGAATTGGACAGGTATTTTCTTCCTGAAGTAAGTGAGGACTGCAATGCTGGAGATCAGAGTTAAAGTGTGGTGCTGGAAAAGCACAGCCTGGTTAGGCAGCATCCGAGGAGCAGGAGAGTCAATGTTTCGAGCATAATCTCATATTTTCTACCTGTCTTCATGATGGGTGATATAGATGACATCCCAAAGGCAGCGATACATCTGGAAATGGGAGGGGCTGGGTAGGAATTCATGAAAATCATAATCACCAGAGATGTGGCACTGAGTAAATGATTGGAGTTGGGAGTTGACAAGTGCTTGAGTCCTGATGGATGTCATCTCAGGGTCTTAAAAATAAGTGACTAGTGAGTTAGTACATGCACTGACTTTAATTTTCTCAAACTCCTTTGATTCAGGTATGATCTAATTGATAAGAAGATAGTAAATATAACTAATTTATTTTAGAAGGGAGGGAGACAGAAAACATGAAATGACAGGTTAGTTAGCTTAAAATCTGTCATTGGAAAAATGTTAAAAGCTATTATTAAAGACATTATAGCAGAACACTTTGATAATGGCTTTGTGAAAGTAAAATCATGACTGAACAATCTACTGAATTGTTTGAGGAGGTAACACATCTTGTGTCTAAATGGATACAAGGGGATTTACTTTAAGTATTTGATAAAGCACCACAACAAAGTTTGTTGCTTTTAGATAAGGAATTCAATTTACATGTATCGAGCCATGTGGGAGAAATAGTTTTATCTATTACCCATTGGTGTCATGTCTGCACCAGGAATTTTTCAGAGAACAATGACAAATATCCTGGATAAATCGGAGGAAGCAGTTTGCCACCTAGATAATGTCATAATGTGTGGATTCACCAAAACAGAGCTGTGCCACAACATCTGCTAAAAGCTTGATTTACCTACAATAGCAAGCGTCAATTCTTGTAACTGCTTATTAAGTTCTGATAACACATTGTATATGTATCAGGGGTTTGAATGGATTGTCAGAAAACCAGTGATTCACGAATTTCTACTTCCTTGAAATGTCATGCTGCGATTTATGGGAATTATAGAGTCATAGAGTCAGTCAGCACAGAAACAGTTGCTTCAGTCCAACCAGTCCACACCAACCAGGTTCCCAAACTAAACTAGTCCCACGTCCTTTCATTTGGCCCAGATCCTTTCAAACCTTCCCTATTCAAATGCTGTTATTTATACCTACATCCAGCACTTCCTCTGATAGTTCATTCCACACATGAACCAATTGTTGCGCAAAAAGTTGCCCCTCATGTCCTTTTGAAAACTTTCTCCTCTTAAAAATATGTCTCCTAGTTTTTAATTCCCCTACCCTATGGAAAATGCCCCACATGACTTTATAAACCTCTATTAAGGTCACCCCTCAACATTCTGTGCTCCAGCCTATCCAACCTCTCCTCAAAATTCAAACACTCCAGTATCAGCAACATCCTGGTCAATCTTTTCTGAACCCTCTCCCATTTAACAATAGCCTTCCGATAGCAGGTTGTGAATCAAGTGGGGAAGATTTTAATCAACCTAACAAATGTGAATGAACCATTACATCATCTTTTAAGACAGGACAGGCTTGCTGCTGGATGGAAGCCCAATAGCAAACATAGGATAATTTACTGCATTTGATTGCACATTTCAAAAATGCATCATTTTCATGGATTAAATCAAGGTGTTGTCAAGTCTATTTTTAAATCAATATTTTTATTTTAGGGTTGTTAATTGTGTGGAAACATGAATTACATCTTTAAGAATGAGATGCTGAAGCCGCCCAATTTGAACACCACCTATATTGTGGTTCATTATTCTAAACCTTATTTATAATGGCAGAACTAAATAATTTGATTTTATCTACTATTATAATTGTCCAAAATGTTCTTGCTTATAAGTGTACTGTCACTGGTCTAAATGCTTAAATAAAGGAGTATTGTTTTCTGAAATTCAAGGAATCCATGGAAGCGGGTCATTTGGCCCATCTAGTCCACTCTGATCCTCCAAACAGCATCACAACCAGACCCACTCCTCTACCCTGTAACCCTGGCTTCCCATGGCTAACCCACCTACCTTTTGACTGTGAGAGAAAAGCAGAGCATCCAGAGGAAACCCACGCAAATATGGGGAAATTGTGCAAACTCCACACGGCAGTTGCCCGATGGTGGAATTGAACTCAGGTCTCTGACACTAAGAGGCCATGGAGCCAACTGCTGAGCCACTTTTGGTTTAGTTGTGTATTGTTTTGATGAATGTCGTAATACCGAGCATAACATAACTCAACAAACATAGCATAATATCAATGCCATATCAGTTAACCCGGATATCCCAGTGAATGCAGAATTCCAAATTAATCCAGATTTTCAAGGTAACACAGAATTACAAGATAATCCAAATGTTCCAGCTAATCCAAAAGTCTCAACTAATCCAGAAATCCCATCAAATCCAACATCCCAGCAAACCAGAGTCCCGCCAATCCAGACATCCCAGCCAATCCAGAATTCCCAGCAAATCCAGACATTTCAACTATCCAGAATTCCTAGCCAACACTGACATTCCAGCTAATCCAGGCATCCCAGCTAACCCCGATGTTCCAGCTAACCCCAATGTTCCAGCTAACGCTGATGTTCTAACTAGTCCCGACATCCCAGCTAACTTAGAATTCCCGCTAATCTTGTTATGGACTAGGCCAGACCACTCAAAAATTCTTAAGCAGACAGCCTTAGACCTAACTTTGCAATTTGTTCTGGAAAGTGTACAGTGAAAATTACCCAGAATAAGATAGCTAGGTTGACTACTAGATTTTAAAACAGACAAAAAAAATTGTTCACAAAATTACATAATGGAACACAAAGAATAGAACTCAACTGCAGAACTCAACCTATCCAGCTAGACTTAATTATGTTGTTCCAAATACACACAACAATCCCAATAAGCAAACTCACTTTAAAAACTGATATTAAATGGAACATGTGCTTATAGGTTGAAGTTGAAGGGCAGAAGAGAGAGTTTCCACACAGCTCCCTGTTGAACTTCCCAGTTCAAGACTGAACGAAAACCTGCTCAGCTCAGCTCAGCTAAAGAGCTGACCATTCCCCTCTCTTTATACAAGCCACTTCTAAAACATGACCACTTTGGCCTGAAGTCTCATCTGTTTACATATAAACAAAAGGCCTTTCAAAATCCTTTTCATCTCTGTACCAAACCAGACTGATGGGAGCCCAGCCTGGTTTATTGCCCCTCTGAAAACAATCAAGGACAGAATATCCTTGGACCAAGGAACAGGTTTTAGGAAAAAAACGGACTCGCTTTGTAACAATCTCGAGTCCCAGCTAAGTGACAATTCCCAGCTAACCTAGACATTCTAGCTAACCCAGATTTTCCAACTAATCCAGGCACTCCAGCTAATGCAGAAGTCCCAGCTAATCCTGACATCTGAGTTACCCAGACATTTCAGCGAATCCAGATATTCCAGAGATCTCAGGTCATTTGGACCTCCCACCTGATCCAGACAGCCAAGCTAACCCAGAATTCCCAGCTAATATGATGAAGGCATAGGGTAAACACATCACAATATTTGGTGGAATTTATACTCATTACTTACTAAAATCTACAATTGAAAACTAGCCTCAGTTATTTTGTCGTGAAAAACTGATCAATCATCCAAAAAATCCAACTGGTTGACAAACACACCTTAGGGCAGAAAATCTGTGATATTTACCTGCTCTGGCTAGAGTGTGACTCTACATCTACAAATGAACTTACCTCAACTCTAAACTACTTGTTGAAATGGTTCTAATCAAAAACTATTGGGGGATGCAGTAGTGGTTGTCCCTCTGAAATGGCTGAATGAGCCATTCAGCTCTTTGCAGTTAAGAATGGGAAACAATTGCTGTTCTTGCCAGTGATGCCCAAAATCCCATAAAAGATTATTCTTTAAAAACCCACCTTGCCAGCTCTTACTGTATTTCAATTTGAAAATGCAGTGACTGACTTCACATCACAACCCAAGCACCTACATCTTCTACAGCTTCATTGAACGCTGGATGATAGAAGGACATTCATCTTTGTGCTGGCAAGTCTGTGATCATGTATTTATTAAAAAAACACGAGACTGTCAACTTCAACTATTCAAGTCTGAAAACATATCCCTAGTGGATAACAATTATAATGAACTCCTTCAATGCAACTAACTAATCCAAGGCAGTTCCTTATTAGTCATGGAGTCATAGAGATGTGCAGCACGGAAACAGACCCTTCAGTCCAACTCATCCATGCCGACCAGATCCTACTCTTATCTTGTCCCATTTGCCAGCACTTGACCATATCCCTCTAAACCCTTCCTATTCATACACCCATTCAGATGTCTTTTAAATGTTGTAATTATACCAGGCTCCATCACTTCCTCAGGCAGCTTAATCCATTTCAGATTCTGACTACAGACACAACATGTTATACTAAAGCTTTTCTTTTTTTCCAATCTTAACCTATTCTGATACATTCCAAAACATTAGGACATGACAGCACATTTCTATGTTCCACTTCCCAATCATCCTTTCTTTCGTGCAGTGCTCCAAATGCAGCCTCCATTGGCAGATATATTTCAGCAGTTCAGAATGGATCCTTATGGATGATTAGCACAAGAATCACCATGATTGAGCACAATATGGTAAACATGGTTCATTGGCATGTTTGCCAATGACAAAACATGCACTTTTATGTTGCACACATGCCACTTGGTGAAATTAAGATATTTGCATTGTTCTCCATGTCCAATGAGCACCATTTACAAGTTTGCTGGAAAACATCAGCAGGTCTGGCAGCATCTGTGGAGAGAAATCAGAGTGAACATTTTGGCTTCAGTGACCCATCCTCAGAATCTTTTACTGTTTGGCAGTGTACTGTTATTTTTCTTGCTAACCCTTTTCAGTCCTCTGGGATAAATGCTATTTAATATTGAGGAATATTTTGTTTGAGCTTATCCAGTCTTTCACTGAAGTTTTGAATTGTGCCTTTTGGGGAGGTCAGGGTTCATGTTGCTCATATCTCCTTTCATGAATATTTTGAGGAAATTAACATTTAAAATAATATAATGCCTTGGACCTTGCTGTTTCCCTTGCATACAGACACTATTAGACCTTTAGTTGATTTGTCAGTGAAGACTTCCTCTTTTCTGGAACCTGTTTTAAATTTGTATCATTTGGTAGGAAGAAGAAAAGAAGCAATGGAAAGATTCAGCAGGTCAGGCAGCCTCAGGAGAGAGAAAGAGAAAGAGAGAGAGACAGAGTTAAAATTTCAGATTGATGACCTCTCATCAGAAACTGAAATATTAATGGTACTGACCTGAATCGTTCAGCTCTGTTTCTCTCTGCAGTTTTTGTCTGACCTGATGACTTTTTCTCGGTTTTTAATTCCTATTTCAGATTTCCAGTAACCGCAGCATGTTGCCTTTATATTTGTCTCATTCTTCCTTTACAAGGTCTCCGTAGCACTTGTAAACTGCTCAAACAGCAAGAAGAGGGGGTGCCTTATTTTTATCTGTGCCATTGAGGCTGCGTCAATTAAAAATATCTGAAATCAATAGATTTTACCAAGGCAAGGGCATTAAGGCTCAAGGTGGTGGAATGAAATTACACAATAGAGAAATCAAAATCGAATGAAATGGTGGAACAGGCTTGAGGGGCTGAACAGCCTACTCCTGTCCTAATACTTCTCTCCCTCCAGTAGCACTGAAAGAATTGTTGCTATTATATTTTGCCTCAAAAGCTTTGCTTATGTGTAGACCTCTCTCAGGCCGACTGATTAGCCTTTTCCTTATCTGTGAGATGCTATATTCATATAACTGCGCAATTCTCCTTTTTCCATATATGATTTGTAGGAGTCAATCAGCCTTTTCATTTGAGTTGGAATTCATTTATTAATCTATTTAGGGTCATGCTGGGTCACTTTGAGTGAATTAGTTACCCATTTCCAATATTGTCTCTTTAATATTATTCCACTTGTTTTTGCATTGACCTTTTCATAAATACTTTCTTCCATGAAACATACTGAAAATATTTTCTTATTTCTTCAGGTTTAGTCACAGAGTCATACAGCATGGAAACAGTTCAACCAGTCCGCACCAACCATTTTCCCGACCTAAACTATTCCCACTCATTTAAAGTAAAAGGAAACCTGTCTCCTGGACTTTGCCGTAATCGCTTTCCACACCATTACCACTTGGTGATGATTGTTCCAAAGAGCTAAAAACTTCTCTATTGAGTGCTTTGTATGGGTTGTTCATGAATTACTGATCAAGATGAGAACATTACCTTGTGTTTCTCCATCACTTGCTTAAGTGGTGGTGCAGTCATGTCTTACCTTTACCAACTCTGACTGAAACCTTTCAAATTGTTATGCCATCACCTGGGAGATTTTTCTAAGAAGTGAGCTGTATTGAACTATGTAACAGTAAATAATCCAAATGCCACCTCAGTGACTGGGTGAACACAGCCATCAAATGGAACTATACAAGCCGTGAATTCTGAGGCTTAATCTGAATATCTACAGCAGTTTCAGGAGTATCCTAGTTAGCCTCGGTGCTCTTGAGCTAAAGATGAGAAAGAATATAAGTCAGAGTTGCACATTGTTTGTCAGTTTTGACAGTGACACTCTCTAATGTTAAGTAACTCAAGACTTACCTAAAGACCAATGACTTGACAGAGCTCCTGCCTTATCCCAGCAAGAGTTAACATTTCTGAGACAGGAGAAATGAAAACAAGTGACAAAATAATTTAGGAACTGAGCAGGTTTGTGTTTTTCCTATTCCAGTTGGCAGATTTTGATCACTTAACAAAGAATAGAAAATCCCTGTTACACTGAGAGAAGACCATTTGATCACTATTATATCACTGTGACAAGATGTACTTATATTTCTGCTTTTTTACCATCAGGCTTTCAATTGTTTTGTGACTGGTTATTAAAAACTCAGCAATTATACTAGACAGCATGCAGTAATAACTGATATTGTTATTTTATTCTGTAAGAAGGTTATATTTTGTAAGAAGATTTTTAGGATACTATGGATTCTATAAACAGCCTGGAGATGATGAAGGTATAAGTGTCCCAGTTACTTTGAATTTCTTTTTTCCACCACCGTTTTTGTTAACATGTGACTAAAGGGAAGTCTTGTGCTGCTTACCATGAGGTGAAGGTGCCAGTGTTGGACTGGGGTGGACATAACACAGGTTATAGTCCAACAGGTTTATTTGGAAGTACAAACTTTCGGAGCGCTGCTCCTTCATCAGGTAGCTACTGGGGCAGGATCATAGGACACAGAATTTATCATAAAAAATCAAAGTATCATTCAACTGAGGCAATGTATTGAACAAACCGAGATTGCTGTTGAGTCTTTAATCACTTAGAATGGGGATGCAGGTTTTGAATCATTAATATGTAAATCCCATAACTTCTTTCAAGTCACATTCCTGAGATAACTTAAGGTGATTTTAGAGAAGATTTGTAGCTCAGGTTGTGGATCAGGTTGCAAGTTTGCTCGTTGAGGTGGTAGATTTGTTCTCAGCTGTTTCATCATCGTGCTAGCTAACATCATCAGTGAGCCTCCTATGAAGCATTGCTGTTCAGTCCTGCTTGCTATTTATGTGTCTTGGTCTGTTGTGGTGGGTGACATCACTTCCGGTTCTTTTTCTGAGAGTTGGTAAATGGGGGCCATATTGATATGTTTGTCAATGGAGTTCCAGTTTGAATGCCAGACCTCTAGGAATTTCGATGTGTGTCTCTGTTTAGCCTGTCCTGTGATGGATGTATTTTCCCAATCGAACTGGTGTCTGTCTTCGGCTGTATATAATGGTACTGGAGGTAGTTGGTCATGTCTTTTGGTGGCTAGTTGGTGCTCGTGTACCCTGGTGGCTAGTTTCCTGCCTGTCTGTCCGATATAATGTTTGTTGCAGTCCTTGCAGGGTATTTTGTATGTGACGTTTGTTCTGCTGGTTGTTGGTACGGGGTCTTTTAAATTCATTAGGAGCTGTTTCAGTGTGATGGTAGATTTCTGGGCTACCATGATACTTAGGGGCCAGAGTAGTCTGGTCATCATCTCCGAGATGTCTTTAATGCAAGGCAGGGTGGCTAGAGTCTGTGAGCATGTTGTGTCTTCCTGTTTGGGTCTGTTGTGTAGGAATCGGCAGACTGTGCTTATCAGCTCCCCGTTATTCCAGAATACATTGTACCGGTGTTTTTCCTTGGCTTCTCATAATTCCTGGATGCTGCAGTGTGTTGTGGCTTACTTAAGTAATGTCCTAATGCAGCTCCATTTGTGGATGCTGGGATGATTGACCCTGTACTTAAAAATGTGTTGCTGGAAAAGCGCAGCCAGTCAGGCAGCATCAATGGAGAAGGGGAATCAACGTTTTGGGCATAAGCCCTTCTTCAGGAATGAGGAGGGTGTGCCAAGCAGACTAAGATAAAAGGTAGGGAGGAGGGACTTGGGGGAGGGGCGTTGGGAATGCGATAGGTGGAAGGAGGTTAAGGTGAGGGTGATAGGCCGGAGAGGGGGTGGGGGCGGAGAGGTCGGGAAGAAGATTGCAGGTCAAGAAGACAGTGCTGAGTCTGAGGGTTGGGACTGAGAAAAGGTGGGGGGAGGGGAAATTAGGAAGCTGGAGAAATCTGCATTCATCCCCTGTGGCTGAGGGTTCCTAGGTGGAAGATGAGTTGCTCTTCCTCCAGGCGTCGTGTTGCCATGGTCTGGTGATGGAGGCAGCCAAAGACCTGCATGTCCTTGGCGGAATGGGAGGGGGAGTTAAAGTGTTCAGCCACGGGGCAGTTAGGTTGGTTGGTGCGGGTGTCCCAGAAGTGTTCTCTGAAACGTTCCGCAAGTAGGCGGCCTGTCTCCCCAATGTATAGGAGGCCACATCGGGTGCAGTGGATGCAGTAAAATGACCCGTAGTTGAGTATCTGGTCAGTGTGTGTGGCTTTCTTGTAAATGCTGGTCTGTAGCTCTCCATTGGCTTTGGATTCTACCGTGACATCCAGGATGGGGAATCTGTTGTTATTCTCTTCCTCTTGGGTAGATCATGGGAAGGGCTGTTCATTCTAACCTCTGCATAACTGCTTCTGCTAAGTGTTCTGATATTGGTGATCCCATTGGTGTAGATCTTGTCATTGAAGATGAAGTGGGTTGTGAGGCACAGGTCTACTAGTTAGAGGATGCTGTCCTTACTGATGGAGTTGGTGCTATCAGGTGTTTGTGTCCTTGGCTCATCAGCAGTGAGGCCAGTGTTCCTTTGGCCTGGGTGATGCTTATTGATGTGAATAGGGCTGTCATGTTGAAGGAAACCATGACCTCGTTGTCCTCTACCTTGGTGTCTTTGATGATATTAAGGAATTCCTGGTTGGAGTGTGCTGCAGATGCATAAAGCACACAATCTGAAAGGCAAATCAGTCCATATGACATTTTATAAATTCCTACTTTGGAAATAGAACCGGTCTGACTCCAGGTTGGGATACAGACAGATTCTAACTTCACACCTTTATGCATTATCTGAGCTGAGATGTCACTTTTTGTTTATAAAATCTTAGGTTATCTCAGGAATGTGACTTGAAAGAAGTTCTGGGATTTACATATTAATGAATTGAAACCTGCAACCCATTCTGAAAGATGAAAGACTTAACAGCAATCTAAGTCTGTTCAGTACATCAGATCAGTTGCATGGCACGATGATCTTTTGCTGTGCCCTATGAAATTCTGTGCCCTATGATCCTGCTCCACGAGCTATCTGACGAAGGAACAGCACTCATTAAGCTTGTACTTCCAAATAAACCTGTTGGAATCTAACCTGGTGTCGTGTGATTTTTAATGAGGTGCAGGTTAGACCAATGAGATGGCTGATTGCGTTCACTGAAGGAAATTAGTTAAATAAAAGGGTTTATAAGTCTTAATATGGGCAAGATTTAATGAATGAAGGGAATGCAGGGATGATGGAGCAATATAAACAGATTTAAGATGAGTTTCTCCATTTAGTCAATGTGTTTGAAAATAACGAGAACTAGATTTTGCTCACTTGTTCACATTGACATCACACAAACTATCAGAGGAAATTACCTCTCACCCTTCCACTCTCTCATGTTAAAGATGATGCCCTTCGATGGCAGCTTCTTTCCCTCAAGGCCATCACCATGTCAATTTGAATGTTTATGACAGATTAGCCTTTAATGTGCCACCCTTTGTATAGTTGTAGCACTCCTGATAATATTCTAGTTTGTCCCTCCCTATTTCTCCCTATTTTTGTTGCAGCTCCCCAGAATCTAATCCTTGTTTTTATGGACAAATGTGAAAATGTCATTTTTGAAACTGTGGCTTTTGGTACAGGTTTTTGATACTTGGCAGTCTGGATGCTATAAATCTACACTTTTGGACAAAGACGGTGTGGTTCACACTAGGTGATGAATTAGCAAAACAACATTCAACTTTCTGTTCAATGATTCATCTCACCGTGAGCAGGGAACTGGAAAGCAGCAATGCAGGTGGCACTTGATTTATGGATCATGAGCAAAGATGAGACAATCTGTACATAGTTCCTGTTGCCTCCCCAGTGCTCATTCTTTAATAAAGATCAAAACATGGAGAATTCTGTTACAATAGCTTTTGGTTCTGTTGTACACAAACAACCTGAAACATTTTCTTTTAACATTTTAATCCACTTTATCGAAAAATGTCACACACTTCATCATGAAATTTTAGCATAATATGAAAGTACCTCATTTCAAAGCAGAAGCTGAATACATTTATTACATACACTTACAAAATAAACTCCCTTCATTTCAAGCATGATTAGGATATAATAACAGGACCGACAGCCAAATATTATATTTATCACACAAATTGCCTATAACTGGAAATGAATTTGTAATCTTTTACTTCTGTGGAATCAGCTATTTTCCATGTAGATATATAATATTTGAATCACCTCTTTTCATGTCTACATATTGTTTCCAATGAAAGCTTCCTTTATCTTCCTGTTAGAGCCATAGAGTCATACAGATGTTCTGCATGGAAACAGACCTCTCGGTCCAACCAGTCCATGCCGACCATAATCCCAAACAAAACTAGTCCTGCCTGCCTGCTCCTGGCCCATATCCCTCCAAATCTGTATTATTCATGTACTTATCCAAATGTATTTTGAATGGTGTAATTGAGCCCATATCCATCACTTCCACAGGAAGTTCATTCCACACTTGAACCACCCTCTGTGTAAGTAATTTGCCTTTTATATCTTTTTAAAATCTCTCTCCTCTCATTTTGAAAATGCCCCCTCATCCTGAAGCCCCCCCCCCCCCCCCCCGCCCATTCTATGGAAAAGACACCTATCATTAATCCTGTCTATACCCCTCATGATTTTATAAATCTCAGCAAAGTCACCCCTCAACCTCCAGTGAAAAAAGTCCTAGCCTACCCAGCCTTTATTTATAAAGCAAACCTTCCATACCCAGTTCTTCACTTTTTCGTCATGTTTCATCCAAGGGAACGTGAAATCTTACCAATGGGTGGCACGGTGGCGCAATGGTTAGCACTGCTGCCTCACAGCGCCAGAGACTTGGGTTCAATTCCCGCCTCGGGCGACTGTCTGTGTGGAGCTTGCACATTCTCCCCGTGTCTGTGTGGGCTTCCTCCGGGTGCTCCGGTTTCCTCCCACAGTCCAAAAATGTGCAGGTTAGGTGAATTGCCCATGCTAAATTGCCCATAGTGTTAGGTGAAGGGGTAAATGTAGGGGAATGGGTCTGGGTGGATTGTTCTTTGGAGGGTCTGTGCGGACTTGTTGGGCCGAAGGGCCTGTTTCCACACTGTAAGTAATCTAATATAATCTAAAAAAAATCTTGATGACTCTGATGAGCAGTGCCAGCAGTATGTACCACCTGCAAAATGCACAGCAGTAACTCATTCAGATTCCTTCCAACTGGAATTTTCCAAACCAATGACCTCCAGCACTTGGATAGATAAGGATAACAGATGTATAGAAACACTGCCATCTTCAAGTTCCCCTCCAAATCACACTCTATCTTGAATGGGAATGATAGCTATTCCCTCATTGTTACTCAGTCAAAACCATGGGACTCCTTTCCTCACAGCACTTTGGGTGTGAAATGGACCTCGATCAGAAGGCTTCACCTTCTTAAAGGCAGCTAGGAGGGGGCAATGAATGCTTGAATTGCCAGCTGTGCCCACATCTCTTAAGACCATAATATTTAGGAGCAGATATAGGCCACTCAGCCCATTGAGCTTCCTCCATCATTCAGTCAATTCATGGCTGATCTGATAATCCACAAGTCCACTTTGCTGCCTTCTCCCCATAGTCTTTGATTCCCATCCTGATTAAAAATCTGTCTGTCTCAGTCTTGAATATACTTAATGACCCAGCCTTGACAGCCATTTGCAGTAAAGAATTCCACAGATTTTTTGCATTCTGAGAGAAGAAATTCTTCCTTACCTCTCCTTGAAATCTGTGACCCCTCATTATGAGATTATGTCCCCTGGTCTTAGACTCTTTCAGAAGGAGAAACAGCCTTTCTGCATCTACCCTGTCAAATCTCTGAAGAATCTTATATGTTTCCATAAGGTTGCCTCTCATTCTTCTAAATTCCAATGAGTACAAGCCAACGCACTTAACCTCTCCTCCTCTCTCCATACAGTGTATCAGCCAGTGAACCTTCTCTGGACTGTCTCCAATGCCAGTGTATCCCTTCTTAAATAAGGGGATCAAAACTGTTCACAGTATCCGAACAATGATCTGATTAGTGCCTTGTTTTTGTTAGCAAAATTACTTTTATGCTCCATTCCCTTTGAAATAAAGATGAATATATTATTAGTCTTTCGTATAACCTTTTGAACTTGGATACTAGCTTTTGTGGTTTATGTATGAGAACTCTCAAGTTGCTGTGTGCTGCAGCTTCATGCAGTCTTTCTCTGTTTAAATGATATTCAGCTCCTCTAATCTTCCAACCAAAAGTCCATTACATTTGGCAAACTTATATTCTAGTTGTCAAGTCTTCACTTAACCTACCTGTATTCTCTGCAGACTCTTTAAATCATCCTTAACACTTACTGTCTTATGTATTTTTGCGTCATCTGCAAACAGGCACATAACATTCACATCTATCATCACTCCAGCCATTCTAAATTTGGTTATATGCTGCTCTGCTAGGTGGGTGTTGAATTGTTCTAGTTTACAGCACATCATTAGTTGATTGATTAGTTAGTGATTTACATGGGATATATATCAGTTAATTGTTGGCTTTTCTGCATCAGCCCAGTAACTTTGATTTACACATTGATTATATACATAAATGATCTGGAAGAGGGTACTGTTAGTATGATCAGCAGGTTTGCAGATGACACGAAGATTGGTGGAAGTAGCAGAAAGTATAGGGGACTGTCAGAGAATACAGGAGGATATAGATAGACTGGAGAGTTGGGCGGAAAAGTGTCAGATGGTTTTCAATCTAGACAAATGTGAGGTGATGCATTTAAGGCAAGACTAATTCTAGAGCGAATTATACAATGAACGGAAGTGCCTTGGGAAAAGTTGATGGGCAGAGAGATCTGGGAGTGCAGGTCCATTGGACCCTGAAGGTTGCTACACAGGTGGATAGAGTGATCAAGAAGGCATGTCGTATGCTTGCCTTCATTGGACAGGGTATTGAGGAAAAGAGCTGGCAAGTCATGTTAACATTGTATAAGACATTGATTTGGCTGCATTTAGAATACTGTGTACAGTTCTGGTCACCACATTACCAAAAGGATGTGGATGGCTTGGAGAGGGTGCAGAGAAGGTTTACGAGGATGTTGCCTGGTATGGAAGGTGCTAGCTATGAAGAAAAGTTGAGTAGGTTAGGTTTATTTTCATTAGAAAAAAGGAGATTGAGGGGGGACCTGATTGAGGTTTATAAAATCATGAAGGGTATAGACAGGGTGGATAGAGACAAGATTTTTCCCAGGCTTTCAAGGTGAGAGGTGGAAAGTTTAAGGGGGATAAACGCGGCAAGTACTTCACACAGACGATGGTGGGTGTTTGGAATGCGTTACCAGCAGAGGTGGTAGAGGCAGGCACGGTAGATTCATTTAAGATGCGTCTGGACAGCTGCATGAATAGGTGGGGAATAGAGGGATACAGATGCTTAGGAATTGACCGACAGGTTTAGACAGTACATTTGGATTGGCTCAGGCTTGGAGGGCCTAAGGGTCTGTTCCTGGGCTGTCAATTTTCTTTGTTCTTTATCTAACGTTGGAAATAGTCTATTTATTTTTTCCTTAACTACAATCGTCTCATCGTTCTGAACACCTTTATCCAGTCCACTTCTTATTCCTCTCAATTTTCGGTGTTTCCAGATTAATTGGAGTAACATTTACCATCTTAACCTTGAACTGACCTCAGAGGGTGCTGGGTTGTTCGCGGAGGCTTTTCAATATTTTCTGTACTGATGGTGAGAGTTGGCAAATCTATCATTTCTGTATATAGCCCATGCCTGTCTCAGTGCCAACTTCAAGCTAAGTGCATTATCACTCTATATAAATGAACATTGTTTACAAAGCCAATTATAACAGACAAAGACAGCAAGAGACAGAAATCTTAATGCAGAATGTTTTAAATCTTATGTTAGTCTAACAGTATTCCAGAACTGTTAAGACCAACACATGAGGTAAAATTTTCATCTTGGCACAATGCAGTTTTGAAGTTAGACAGTTGTGTGAGCTGTGTTTGATCACTGATCTCCCTCCCTTACCCATTTTCACTTTGGAATTATAATTTAAAGTTTTTCTTTAAAGTATGGTGCAGTTTAGATATTGTGTACAGGGTATTAACCTAGAGCAGACAAGGTGGAAAAGGACAAACAATTTAATGTAAACAATAAAATTCTTATTGATTTTCAATAATTCTGGATTTCGATTAGTTTAAGTCAACATATTCCTTTTATAACTGGAAAAATGGTCTTATTGATGCTGCATCTGCTATATCAGGATGTGCCGATGTAGATAATGGGAAGGTCCCTGAATCTTGTGTCTCGGGATTTGTTGTCAACACCCAGACAAACAGGAAACCAAATTTTTCAGCTGCTTTTTCAGTTCATTGTTTACATAGGAGTATCAGTCAGGTCACTGCTATCTACGTGGATCAGGTTGCAATTGAACAGTGGCAGTGACTGGGATAAAGAAGAAAGAAAATTACTGTTCCCATTTTCTGAGCCATGTAGTGCTGACAAAATAGGTCAAATTTAATTTTTATTTAGAAAGTTTTAAGCTAACTGAACATGACACCAAAAAAGGGATACTCCAGCCTCGAGGCTGTTTTTATATAGAATCAAGTCAACATATGTCATGTTCTTCAACTGTGTTTGGCTTAAGGACTGTATTTTTTTCCCTAAACAAGAATGACAATGAACTGAACGATTAATCCTTTGCAGCAACAAACCCAAAAATCTCTGCGTTACATACAGCAGAAGTGTTAAGGGCTCACTCACTTGTAATGTATTTCTCTTGAAAGCATGCTCTCATGGTTGGCAAGCACATTTTCTTTTGCTGGGAGATATCTGTTCATTTTCTAACAATGGTTGACATCTCAATCAGTAAAGGAACAAAGTGCAGTGCTCACCAGTGTTTAACAACCTCCTAATCTAACTCTCTCCCTCTTTCCAATAAAAAGCCAGAGCAACGGTGAACCATAAATCAGCAATCAACCTTAGATTCTGAATGTGGATGCCGTACATTCTTAACACTGGGTGCCAAGTCAACATTTCACAGATATTAACACAGGGACTATACTTTCATTTAACACTTTGCCACTGGGTAAAGTTGTTAACAATGCTGCACTAAATGGTATCAATATAGTATATCCTGGCATAACATGATGTCCCCATGATGTGACAATATGTCCAGTTATGCCATTGGCACATAAATGTCATGTGTTATTTAGTTGACAACAGGAGCAGCCAGATTGAAAGTTAAGCATTTTCTTCACTCAATGCAAGGAACAAATTTGAAATAGAATCACCTCAAGCCATTCTAACTCATTTGTGTTTTATTTATTCACTTGACATAGCTGTCAGTGGCCAGAGAGCATTTATTTCCCTTCCCTAATGGCACTTGAGAAGTTGACAGTAAGTTGTTTTCTGAAATGCTATAGGCTGGCTGCTGAATGTCCTCCCACAGTGCTGTTAGTTAGGGACTTTCAAGAGTTTGCCTCAACAACAGTGAAGGAACAGTGATATATTTCCATATCAGGATGGTATGTTATTTGAAAGCAGCATGGTGGTTCACAGCGCCAAGTTCAATTCCAGCCCCGGGTAACTGTCTGTGTGGAGTTTGCACATTCACTCCATGTCTGAGTGGGGTTTCCTCCTACAGTTCAAAGCTGTGCTGGTTAGTTGAATTGTAGGCTAGGTGAATTAGTCAGGGAGAAATGTGGAGGAAAGGGTGTGGGTGGGATGCTCAGAAGGTCGGTGTGGACTTGTTGGGCCAAATGGCCTCTGCCCACACTGTTGGGATTCAATGAAATGAAAAACAATATTGTTCTTTTGAACCCGATCTCTGTGTCCTCTTCTAGCGTTGAGAGCTTGGGGCTGGGATTGTTGATGGGTTTCTGTGATACACCTAGAACATAACATGCAGTGCAGCCACTAAGTCCTGCTGGTACAGTGAGTAAATGTTCAAGTAGTTGGTCGTTAAAGATACTTTAAGCTTGACAGTGTTCAGCATTTTGAGTACCTGTGGAGTTACTCTAATCCTGGCACATTCTATCACATTCCTGAGTTGCATCTTTAGATGGTAGCAAAATATGAGGTTTTGATAGATGAGTTACATGCCATTGAATACCAGCATATGACCTCTTCTTGTAACCGCAGTGTTTATGTGGTTGGTTCAGTTTCTAGGCAGTGGTGACTCCCAGAATATTGATAATGGGGAACTCCAAGGTGGTAATGCCATTGAACATTATGGGGAGATGATTATATTTTTGAAATGATCATTGTCTGGCACTTCTATAGCACAAATCTGGCCACTTATCAGCCTAAGGTTGAATGTTGTCCACATTTTGCTACAATTGGATACAGATAGTTTCATATTCCAAAGAGCTGAGTGGAACTGAACATTTTGCAATGATCAGTTAACATCACTACTTCTTAGGTTCTGATGAAGGGATTGCCAGTAGAAGATGAGTGAACCAAGACACTGCCCTGAGGAAGTCATGCAGCTGATTGGCCTCCAACAACGATAACCAGCTTCTTTTGAGTGAAGACTCAGAATAACCAGCAGAAAGCTTCTCAATTTTACTAGGCTTCCTGATACCACACATCATTAAGTGCTGATATCAAAGACAAACACTCAGCTGTAACAACCAATACTTAAAACGAATAAACCAGATGGACCACCTAACAATGATCCAGACATTGGAAATGTCAATGGCATATGTAGCCCAGTAAACCCTTACAAATTCCTCTTCTCTAACATCCGAGGAATTGGGGCAAGATTAGCAGAGCTGACCGACAGACTAGTCAAGTGACAACCAGTTATGGTTATCTCACAGAACATTACCATACAGGAAATATCACAGGCGCCACCATCAGTATCCCTGGAGAATCAAATTTCCCATGGGCAGGATGGACACAGAATAGGCAATAGCACAGTGCAAACATAAAGAAAAGGTCCCAACCAGGTGAAGCTATAACATAAGGCTTTTTGCATGGTAAAGAGGGGAAGAACAGGATGAAAAAAGCTGAACAATCTCCCGACCAGTGGAACACATAAAAGCTCTGCAGTCCTGCCATACCTGATCATGAATTAGGTAACTAATAAGAGGAGGAGGCTGCACAAATATGCTACATCCCGATGCTGGGAGGGACAGTCCAGTACATCAGTGCCAAAAACATGGCTGACAAGACTGGGAAAACTGAGGGTGTGGAGGGAAAGTATCAAGGCCTCTGGTATTTGCTACTATGTCTCACCATAAGATTTGCTTAAAAATGCAAATGTTTGGAAATTTTATAATGTTTCCAAGTAAATAACAGAAGCTACAATTTTCCCTTGTGACTTTGAAGTACTGCAAATACTTATTGCAGACTGCCAATTAATAAATCTGAGAAGCTTACTTCTGCTCTTTCTCAGTAAAGGAAAATTGTGCAAGTGCTTTGAAAACTGGAGCTCAGCAATATTCTGACCACAGTGATCAATAACATGGTTGGCAAAAAAAAATGAAAAGATAAATTGCAAAAACAATATCTGAAACATTGAGAGACCCAACCGGACCATCATAAACGGCACTCATTGGAAATATTCTACAGAAACACAAATGTTGCTTTGCTTTCAACTTTTGCAGCGTTATATTAGTTTTAATTAAAACAGTGCAGCTACTTGCTTGGACATATAAGGAAACAACAAAAAGCATTTTCACGGCTCTGATAATGTGATGATTGACATTCCGTCCCTGATTTAAAGAAAATAAAAGATAACATGAGACCCCAAAGCCAGTTGGCTCACCAAATCCATTCTTTCTACGGCCCATACACTTTATGCCCTTTCATGGACTCTGTGTTGCCAGTTTGATCTCCCGAGGGAACAAGGCAATTACAGCTCAAACCTGCAGATAATAGAGCTTCTGATTATTGTTCTAAGCTTACACCTTACAACATTCAACCATACCCAGTTGTATTTAACAAAAGGTGCCTTTATGATTCCAGAAGCACACAAATGGTTATGTTCTGCAGAGTATTTGATTTATGTTTCTCCAACTAACTTTCAATCCTATATTAACCAGATATTTATGCTGCTCTTTTGATATTGTACTGCGTCTTCCAATTCTGCGATCACAATCCAAGGTAAATAGTTTGATTCGATCTGCAACATCCATGCCTCTCATCAAGTTAAAAAAAAATCTGGATTATTTCCCATCTTAATTGGGCTTTCTCCAATGGAAACAAACCCAGCTCTAGAAATCTCCTTCCATTGCCTAAAATTACAAGCCACAAGATCATCCTTATTGTTCTTCCCATGCTCTTTCCAAATCATCTATATTCTTTTGATGGTAAGTCTCATTATTCTCATGGTAGCTTTACCAATAATTAATGCCCAGTTACAATAACCAATTTGCTCCTTAAATATACTTGGCAAGTATCATTATGAAGATGTGGGTGAACTACACCTTTTAAGAGAGTTGATAGCTAGCAGTGACAGCACCAAGTGTTCTCAACAAGACACAATGTAACATGTGCTCCAGCTACTGGAGTAGCTGGTTACCTGGAAATGACAAAAAAAAATTCAAATTTGGCCAATCAGTTTAAATTATTCCCCGAAAAAAATACCAATTTCCAATCAAGTTTGAATTGAGTATATTGACAATCTTAAAAGCCAATGACACAATCTAATGGTCTTGGGGTATAGGACTGGGAAAAAATTGAACAGTTTAGAGGAGAACTGCCAAGCCCAGCATGTAAACAGACTGCCTGAAAAATAGCTGTCTTAAAAGGTACCTTATCGATCAGTAACCTGTGACACAGAAATTCCTAAGAAGAAAAGAAGAACCAAAAGCTGCCTGGCTTTGAGACAAGAAGTATTGTTTCATAAACCTTATTTGGGAGTTTTATTTGACTAACGTTATAGAATGGAAGATAAAAGATAGGTTAGAGTAAGGGCTCATATCCAGTTGTTAGTTAATTTTTCTCTGTTCTACTTTAAGAAATAAAGTAGTTAATTTTTACTTTAAATAGTTCTTGGTCACTTGAACTTTTACAGATTATTGCATGGGTTAAATGTTTTCTGTGTTGCTGGTTTTAAATGAAGCAGGTGGGTTTATCTCATGTCATAACAGTTGGGGGCTCATCTGGGATTCAGGATGATATGCATTGGATTGAAAGTGCTGTATACCTAAGCTATCCATAACCTCCTTAAACAGCCTAGCAGTAAAATTTGACCCTTGGTCCAACTGAATCTCTCTGGGTAGGCCATACTGGGTGAAGAAAGCTACTAACTCTTCTACTACCCTTTTTGCCTTGATACTCCATCATGGAATTGCCTCCGAAAATCTGGTAGACACATCCATTATGGTTAACTAGTACAGGTTTCCACTTTTAGTTCTTGGGAGCAGACCTACACAATCAATTATAACCCGTGTGGAAGGTTCTTCAAATGCAGGAGTTGGCAACAAAGGTGCTGGTTTATTACCGCCTGTGGCTTACCTACCATTTGGAATACATGACACGTACAACAAAAGTTAACCACTTGCTTGTACATTCCAGGCCAATAAAAATGTTTTTGTACCTAAGCCTGAGTCTTTCGTACCCCCAGATGACCTCCTACAGGTAGTTCATGTGCTACTCGTAACACCTCCTGTCTGTATGCTACCGCCAACACAATCTGGTGCACTTCAGTCCATTTCCCCTCTGAACTAATCTGCCATGGTCTCCATTAAGGATTCTATCTTTCAGATAATAATCCTTCAGAATAATTTCTGCCTCCTTTTTAGAATATGCATCCATATATATATCTTTTATTGTCTTGTCTTTCTATTGCAAGTCTCTTACCTTTTCAGGAATATGTACTTCTGTCTGACCCTCTACCTGTTCAGGTTTTCCTGCACCATTGCGTCAAACAGGGTATCCGCTAATTGAACCTCAACTCCTTCATCTTTTTCTTTACTTTTTGCTTTGTGCTGTGACTTATGATAGTGGGATCTGGTTACCACACAGTCTGGGAAAATACCAGGATATTTATGTTTTAACTCCTCAGTTTCTTGGTCTTCCTTGGGTTTCTCCACAACAAGGGGTGTCCCTCCCCTTGGATCCTGCCAAATCATTTCCGAGAACCCACTGAATTCCTGGAACTGACACTCTGTCAATCATTCCCACTGTAACTTCCCCAGTCTTAAGTTGGCACTCCAACCTGATCTTACATGGATCTTACAGGGGAATGCTAGATTTCTGTCCATCTATCCAATAAATTACCACACTCTCGGGTAACAGATCAGAAAGAGTGCATATTTGCTCATCCCTTACTATCAGTGACTGGTTAGATCCTGTGTCTCTCAAAATTATAACTTCTTGTCCTTCTCCCTCTGTTCTTTCTGTGTAAACTTTACCCACAGAGGTGAATTCTTTGCAGAGATCAGGTACTAACTCCATACCCTGCCCCTGTCTAGGCTGCACCCTCTCCTGCAGCTCCTCGGGGTCTCTGTTTCTACCTTCACAAATACCACGGGCTTAGCTTCTTTTACCACATCTTTTCCCAGAGTGCCTTTCTTTAACGACCAGCACTATGTCTTTATGTGCCCCACTTTACCACAATGGCAACATTCAGGCCTTTCACCTCCTTTCTACCCTCTTAGGCTTCTTTTTTTATCCTGTGGCAAACTTTTACCAGTGCTCTCTATTCTTGATTTAGTAGTGTAGGATCTTCCTTTCTCCTGACTTCTTTCCCTCACAGGATGAAATTCTGGCTGGAAGTTTGTCTCATGGACCAACATGTTCTTATCTGCTAATTCTGTTGCCCTTCTCAATTCCTAAACTTTATTCCATGTGAATTCCATCTCTGGAAGTGAGTTTTTAAATTCCTCCAGCAGAATAATCTCTCTTAGAGCCTCCAATGTCCTATCTATTTTCAAAGCATACACCCATCGATCAAAATGATTATGTTTAATTTTTTCAAGTGTGACCTGGTTCCTTCTTTGCATTTCCGAACCATTGTCTATATGCTTCTGGTACCAATTCGTAAGCACTTAAAATAGCCTATGTAGCCTCCTCATAATCTCTTGGTTCATCATCTGACAGTGCAGCAAATAGCTCACTAGCTCTGCCTACTAGTTTAGTCTGAACCAGCATTACCCATAAATCCTTGGACCACTCCATCTGTCTAGCCAATTTTTCAAATGAAATAAAGAAGGCTTCAACAAATTTCTCATCAAAGTGTGGCAGACGTTTGACATATTTGTATATATCACTACCTTGTCTTTTAATCTCCATCCTGTTAACTTGACTTTGCTGACTAAGTCGCAACTTCCCTAGTTCAAATTCTCTCTCTTTTTGTCTCTCCCTTTCTCCTCTCTCTCTTTGCTCAACTAAAAACCTTCTCTCTTTTTCCTCTCTCTCTCTCTTTCACTTTCTTCTCTCTCCTTCTCTCCATCTCTCTTTCCTCTCGCTCTCTTTGTTTATCTTCTAACTCCATTTTCCTCAATTGTAATTGTAAAGTTTTTTACCTCTACTGCATTTGTCTGTTTCTCTGATACACCTAAGTGTTTGAGTAACCCCTTTATAATTTCAGCTTTACTTATGTCCTTGGTTAAACCCAAATCAAACTCATTTGCTAATTCTAAAAGTATGGCCTTTTTCTTTCCTTTTAAACCTACTTGGCAAATTTGAGAATCATCTTCAAATCTCAGAACCTCTTTAGTAATTTTAAGAGCTATTTCTCTCACATTGAATTTAATCAACCACAAGTCACCGAAATTAAACAAATTGTCTCCCCTCTGGTTTATTTAAAGATCCAGAGCACTAACCTGAAAATGTTTAAATCTGCTGGGATTTTTTGTACCCCCAAATCTATTCAAATCTGTCTACACCAGTTCAGATCAGGAACCCGAGCCTCCAAACTGTTCTATCAGTTTAAAGTGATACCCTTTGGAATGAAGACCACACCCGTCACATTCCAAAGACTCATGAACAGAGTTGTGGCTGGGTTAACAAACTGTGCAGAGGTAAAAACAATGACTGCAGATGCTGGAAACCAGATTCTGGATTAGTGGTGCTGGAAGAGCACAGCAGTTCAGGCAGCAACCAAGTAGCTTCGAAATCGACGTTTCGGGCAAAAGCCCTTCATCAGGAATCGAACTGTGCAGTCTATTTGGACGATGTAGTACTTCGATCTTCCTGACTCAGTTTTATGTTGACGAGATATCTGCACTGATTACACTGATAAACCAATTCATATTCTTTAACTTTTCTTTTACTCAGCATGAGTACTCAGAGTATTGAGGGATACGAGACCAGATGAAATGAACAGCTAATCCTCCTCCTGAACCATTATTCAGCTCCTCCAGTTGTAAGAATACACGTCACATCCAGCAGCTATGAACATTTCTGATGAAAAGTCACTGGACATGAAATATTAACTCTGTTTTCTTCTTACAATGCTGCCAGACCAGCTGGATTTCTTCAGTGATTTCTGACTTTGTTTCAGGTTTTCAGCATCTGCAATTCTTTGCTTAATTTTAGACTTGATTTTTGTCACTTACTGTGAACAATCTCGAAACCGTTTCATATTTATGCATGAATAATGGTTCAGTTGGAAGATAAGCTATTTATTTCAATTTCCTGAGTATTCATGTTTATTGTTAGAAAAGTTAAAGAATATGAATTGCTTTATTAATGTAATCAAGAGGAATGGTTAGTAAGTTTGCACATGACATCAAAGTAGGTGGCCTGGTGGATAGTGAAGATTATCTCAGAGTACCATGAGGCCTTGATCAGATGGACTGTTGGGACAAGGATTAGCAGATGGTGTTTAATTTAGATAAATGTGAGGTGTTGTATTTTCATTGAATCCCTACAGTGTGGAAACAGGCCATTTGGCCCAACAAGTCTACACTGACCCTCTGAAGAGTATCCCACCCAAACCCTATAGCTCTACATTTCCCCAGTCTAATGCACCTAACGTATACATCCCAGAACACTATCGGCAATTTACCAATTCACCCGACCTGCACATCTTTGGATTGTGGGAGGCAACCGGAGCACCCAGTGGAGACCCACGCAGACACGGGAGAATGTGCAAACTCCACATAGACAGTTGCCCGAGGCTGGAATCAAACCTGGGTCCCATATATTGTGAGGCAACTGCGCTAACAACTGAGCCACTGTGCTGCCCATATTTTAGTAAGGCAAATCAGGGCAGGACTTATACACTTAATTATTGGGTTTTGGGAAGTGTTGCCAAACAAAGAGACCTTGGAATGCAGGTTTGTAGTTCCTTGAAGGTGGAGATCCCAGGTAGGCTGAGTGGTGAAGAAGGCTTTGGTACACTTGCCTTTATTGTCAGTGCATTGAGTATAGGAGTTGGGATGTCATGTTGCAGCTGTACAGGGCATTGGTTAGGCTACTTTTAGAATACTGCAATCAATTCTAGTCTCACTGTTACTGGAAAGATGTTATTAAATTTGAAAGGGTTCAGAAAAGATTTACAAGGATGTTGCCGGGGCTGGAAGTTTTGAGCTATAGGGAGAAGCTGAATAGGTTGGGGCTGTTTTTTCTAGAGTGTCGGAGGCTGAGGTGTGACCCTAAAGAGGTTTATGAGGGGCATGGATAGGATGAATAGCCAAGGTCTTTTTCCCAGACTAGGAGAGACCAAAACTAGAATGCATAGGCTTAAGGTGAGAGGGGAAAAATATAAAAAGGGCTTGTGATTTTTGAGAAGATTTGTAGTTTAGGTTGTGGTTCAGGTTGTAAATTTGCTTGCTGAGTTTGTATATTTGTTCTCAGATGTTTCATCACCATGCTAGGTAACATGATCAGTGAGCCTCCGGTGAAGCACTGGTGTTGTGTTCATTTTCCGCCACCTTAACAGATCAAGGCACATAAATAGAGGCTCTCAATGGAGGCTCTCTGATGATGTTACCTAGCATGGTGATGAAATGTCTGAGAACAAACCTACTAGCTCAGTGAGCAAACTCAAAACCTGATATAAAAGGGGCAACCTTTTCACACAAAGTGTGGTATGCGCATGAGAAAGTGGCTGTCAGAGAGAGTGGTGGAAGCTGGTAAAATTACAACATTTAAAAGGCACCTGGATGGGTACATGAATAGGAAGAGTTCAGAAGGACATGAGCCAAATGCTGTCAAATGGGATTAGATTAATTTAGGATATCTGGTCAGCATGGACGAGTTGGACCGAAGAGTCTATTTCTATGCTGTATATCTCTATGACTTTCTGCCTCATTATGAAACCTCACTATTTCATGGGGTGAAAATGAGGCTGTGAGGCTGTAAACATAGTACCTCTCCTTCTGTGTTATGATCAATGTAATTCACATTTCATTGAAAACATCCATTTATCTTTTGGGGAATTAAAGCAAAAAGCTGACAAAATCAGCAGGTTGAGATGTTGGTGAATCTTACAGGATCTCCAGCATGGTTTTACATTCAGCCAGGATACAGTAGCCAAAGGCATTCTGTCACGGTTACTCTGACAAAGACAGATCACCCAAGTGAAATTGCGTCAAAGTGCAAAGCAATAAACCATCTCACTTGCAGTTGGTTTGGCAATTGCTTCAGGCTCACTTTCCTTTTACAAAATAGCCTTCAAAGTTTGGAAGACCAGAAGATCAAGCAAGCTACAAATATCATTTGACTGTGTGAAGCAATACCTTAATGAGTTCACAGTGACATGTTGGTCTGAATGATAACTCCACCCCGTGCTGCAAATATCATTTACTGTTGATCAACAGAGTTAACTTGACACATAAATGGAAACAGACTTCTTTATTATTCAAGTTGACACGGAGTTTTCTTTGGGCTGTGATAGTAAAACCCTGTGTTTTTTTAAAAATTTTCACCTCCTAATTCTCAATAGACTTACTTGCCAAGAAACACAAGCGTGGCTGATAAATGTCTACCCAGGGACATACTGAACCATAATGAGCAGGATAGGTCACTTGCTTAGTTTTTGCCCTGAATCGAAATGATCTGTAGTGGTAGGGAACTGCAGCTTTTATCTTCATTACATTTAGACATTACATGCCTTCAAAACCATAACCACTATGCAGCATTTGCCAATGTTTACTTTCATGCTGTTGTGCATATCTCTGCTGTTATTCAGAGTATAAGTGGTTTGAATTATTAACTTGAAGACCATTTCCTTCGGTAACTTACCTTCAAACGCAGGATAGCAAATAGAGGGCTGGATCATTCAACAGCTTTGCAGCAAACATCTCGAATGACACATTTCTAGTTCTTCGACTTGAGAGATTCTTTTTAACCCCAACAGAGTGGAAGGTGACCACTGCCTCCTGCAATATTGAAGCTATGTGAAAGATCTCAGGCTCAATAGGTGTGAAGCTGGAAAAGCATGGCGGGTCAGACAGCATCCCAGGAGCAGAGTACCAACGTTTCAGGCCAAAACTCTTCATCACAGCCTGAAAGGTTACCTTTCGATTAGATTAGATTACTTACTGCATTTTGTTTAGATTAGATTACTTACAGTGTGGAAACAGGTCCTTCGGCCCAACAAGTCCACACCGCCCCGCCGAAGCGTAACCCACCCATACCCCTACATCTACATCTACCCCTTACCTAACGCTATGGACAATTTAGCATGGCCAATTCACCTGACCTGCACATCTTTCGACTGTGGGAGGAAACCGGAGCACCCGGAGGAAACCCACGCAGACACGGGGAGAACGTGCAAACTCCACACAGTCAGACGCCTGAGGCGGGAATTGAACCTGGGTCTCTGGCGCTGTGAGGCAGTAGTGCTAACCACTGTGCCACCGTGCCACCCACTATAAAGATTAGATTACTTACAGTGTGGAAACAGGCCCTTCGGCCCAACAAGTCCACACCGCCCTGCCGAAGCGCAACCCACCCATACCCCTACATCTACCCCTTACCTAACACTACGGGCAATTTAGCATGGCCAATTCACCTGACCTGCACATCTTTGGAGTGTGGGAGAAAACCGGAGCACCCGGAGGAAACCCACGCAGACACGGGGAGAATGTGCAAACTCCACACAGAGAGTCGCCTGAGGCGGGAATTGAACCCAGGTCTCTGACGCTGTGAGGCGGCAGTGCTAACCACTGTGCCACTGTGCCACCCACTCCTCAGATGCTGTCCTCAGATGCTGTCTGACCTGCTGTGTTTTTCCAGCTTCATGCGTATTGAGTCTGGCTTCCAGCATCTTCAGTCCTTACTGTACCCATATAAAAGATCTCATTGTTTGCACACTTTTGATTGAAGCTGTTCCAGTTCTGTAGAAGATCAGAACAGTTGACGATTATGAAGTATCTATCAAAAAAGTAGCCTGAAGTATCAATCTATCCATGAGCACCGCTGCCAGCAAGCTATCCACCGTTATGATACCCCGCCACTGAGTGATATTATGCACTTACCTTGTTCATGTGAACATCATGCTTTTAGTTCCCCAGTCAACAAATTAGACAATTAACCCAGCAGCCTTCTAGAAAAAAGGCTGAAGAATTCATTTCAGGTGTGGAAAATCCAAAATGAAAACAGGTAATGCTGGAAATACTCAGCAGGTCAGGTAGCATCTTAGAGAAACAATGTCTCAAGTCTTGCATGAGATTCAACTCTGTTGATGACTCAAAAAAAAACTCTCTATTCACATACTGGTGGCAATGTAAAAAGAATTGATCATAGCATTCCCATTACTGAGACAGCAAGTGAAGGGTTTGAATCCTGACAGCTTCTGGCAAATGGGGCTCAGAATATGATATAGAAATGCTGGGGAACCTGCACCTAGCTGGGAATAACACTGGTTCAAGGGCAGTTTTCTCTCATCTGAGTCAAAAGGCTGAGGGACATTCCAGATATTCTGAAGATCGCATGCAAATTCTAAGTGCCAGATTGAGCTGCAGTTGGGTATTTGTGACGGAGAGGTACTGCTAGTGGGGTAACCCACACCTTGTTTGCAACCTCATTTAGAGACAAAGCAAACCTGTGAGGAAAGTCCATGAAATCACATCATTTTTCCAATAAGTAGCTTCAGTAAGTGGCCCTGTAATATGGCAGAAAACAATCATAGATACGTATAAAATGAATGAGGACATTCAGCCCATTTTGTCCAGGATGATCAACCACAGACCCTCCACCCAGCTGTTGTCTGACTCTAATTCCACACTTTTTTAATTTCAAAAATACATTTTATTTATAAAAAATATCCTTATATGATCACTAAAGCAGTTCGGTTCTATATAGTAGCACATGAAGAAGCAACGTTGGAGTTTGATTCTATCCAACAAACAAACCAAAGGCATTTCTGCCTTGTACAAGATTATACTTACACTTATTTGAGGCATCAGGAGGGTTCAATAACTGAATAGACCTCCATTTAACTTCAGCAGAAGGACCTGACACTGTGGTCTTTCCCCACTACATTTGGTGGCAGCTGCCCCAAGCTTTAGTGTGCCTCTCAGCATGTAGTCCTGGACCTTGGGATGTGCCAGTCTGCAATAGTCATCAAGGTCAACTCCTTGCTCTGGAAGACCAACAAGTTTTGGGCAAACCAAAGAGCGTCTTTCACGGAGCTGATGATCCTCCAGACTCAGTTGATGTTTGTCTCGGTGTGCATCCTGGGGAACCGATTGTGGGGCACAGAGTCCCGTGTCACACAGCTGCTCGGAACGAATCTCAACAAAGCCCACTGCATCTTTGTCCAGGATTCTTTTGCAAAGGCACGTTCCAGAAGGAGATATGTGATGTCTCTGCCCACCCCCGTCAGCTGTTTCAAGGGCAGCGTGCGATAGCACAGAGAGTCCAGGCACTACATAAAGGATTGCACAGGTCACGCCCTTCACATCACCAACCAAGCAATGTCTTGGTATTTGTTGGAAAGTTCTGGTGATGAGGCATTCTGCCAAGTGACTTTGACATTCTGCTCAGGGGACCACCTGACAGGATCCATCCTCTCCTTTTCCCACAGTATCTCCAGGGCGCTATGTGCTAACCACTTCCTGATGGACTTATGATAAAAGGTGTTTTACTTTACTTTGTTCACAAAGTTTGGTGGAGTTCAGTTTCATAGCTCCTTGAAAGTAGAGTCACAAGTAGATAGGATAGTGAAGAAGGCATTTGGTATGCTTCTCTTTATTGGTCAAAGCTTTGAGTATAGGAGTTGGGAGGTCATATTGTGGTTGTACAGAACATTGGTTAGGCCACTTTTGGAATATTCTGTTGTGAAACTTGAAAGGGTTCAGAAAAGATTTACAAAGATTTTCTCAGGGTTGGAGGATTTGAGCTATAGGTAGAGGTTGAACAGGCTGGGGCTGTTTTCCCTGGAGCGTCGGAGGCTGAGGGATGACTTCACAGAGATTTATAAAATCATGAAGGGCATGGATAGGATAAATAGACAAAGCCTTTTTCCTGGGGTGGGAAAGTTCAGAACTGGAGGGCATAGGTTTAGGGTGAGAGGGGAAAGATATAAAAGAGACCTAAGGGGCAACTTTTTCACACAGAGGGTGGGTGTGTGTGTAATGAGCTGCCAGAGGAAGTGGTGGAGGCTGGTACAATTGCAACATTTAAAAGGCATCTGGATGGATATATGAATAGGAAGGGTTTGGAGGGATATGGGCCAAGCGCTGGCAAATGGGACTAGATTGGGTTCGGATATCTGGTCGGCATGGAGGAGTTAGACCAAAGGGCCTGTTTCCATGCTGTACATCTCTCTGACTCTATGACTGTACTTGGGGCATTCTGCAGCAACGCGGCCAGTCCCATTCTTTGCAACATCGGGGACAGGTAGCACCTCAGTATTGAGTGACACTTGGTGTTTGCGTACTGAGGGCCTACGCTCAGCATGATGTAGCCAAACACACAGATGCCCATCAGGGTGAGGGCCACATTGGGTATGTTCTTCCTCCCCCTGCTTATCCAGAATGGCGCCCCTGCTGATACTGTCCATCTTAGACCTCTAGATGAAGTGGAAGATAGCTCCCATGACTGCAACATTGCAGTTTTGGGGAATAGACCAGACCTGCACCACACACAACAACAGAGACAGTGCCTCACACCTGATGACCATGTTTTTAGCCGCAATGGGTGCTCCCAGAAGCCCAGTTTCTGCCTCATCTTGGCGATGCACTTCTCCAAATCCTTGCACACACTCCTGCTCCTCCAAAGCATATGCCCAGCACCTTCAGATAATCTGTCCTGATGCTGAAGGGGTTAAAGGATCATTCGGCCTTGCTCTTGCCTCGCTTCACCTTTGCTCCCGAGTCCAGTTCAAACTGGTACCAGATGCCCAGGGGTCTGAGCACTGACAGTGAATCCGAGCAAAAAACGGTGACATCGTCCATACACAGGGAGGCTTTGACTTCCAGGCCTCTGCTACCTGGAATAGGCACCCCTCTCAGGCTCACATCCTTCCTGGTGGACTCAGCAAAAGGCTCTCTACAACGCACAAACAAAGCAGGAGAGAGTGGGCAGCCCTGCCTGACTCCGGATCTGATCGGGAAGCTTCCTGTTTCCCACCCGTTGATTGAGACTGTGCTAACGATGTTGGTAGGGCATTTGGATCCAGTTGAGGACTCCCTCCCCAAAGCTCATTTTGGAGAACACGTCCTTCATGTGGTGTGTGATATCCTGTCAAAGGCCTTCTCCTGGTCCAGGCTGATGAGGCAGGCATCCATTTCCCTGTCCTGCGCGTAAGTGATTGTATCCCTGAGGAGCGTGAGGCTCTCATCCTTCCCAGTGCAACACAGGTGTGGTCGGGGTGAATCACCGATCTCAGAGCAGACCTGACCCAGTTGGTGATGACCTGAGAGATGGTTTTGTAACCTGCACTCAGCAATGATATTGGTCACCAATTTTTAATTTGCTCCCTCTCCCAATTCAGCTTGTAGGTGAGGGTGATGATGCCTTTCCTCATTACTTGCCTATCTGACAGAAGCATACTGTCTTACACCTCCAACATCCTGACCAATCAAGTCCCATGGAGCCAAATACAACTTGGCCAGAAAGCCTTTGTTTCTGGGAGTTTTACTGTTATCTAAGCCTTGAGGGCCTTGGTAGCCCATCCAGAGATAACGACTAGTGCAGTCTCTCCCGGGTGCTGTTATCTAAGACCTCTGTGATAGAGGATAGGAACAGCTGGGAGGCTGCATTGTGTGTGGGCTCTGTGTCATAGAGACTGGCATAAAAGGATTTGCTGACCCACATGATATTAGACTGAGATGACATTACTGAGCCATTTTCTTCCTGAGTTCTCCCTGAGCATCTCTGGAAGAAGAAATGCGAGCATGTCCCATTCCTGTTCTATGGTGTGGATCCTGGACCAGAAGATTACATTGGAGACCTCCGAGGCAAAGAGCGAGGCTTGCTCCTGGAGATCCTCCATGACATCGATCGCCATCATCTGGGGCAGGAGTAGGTTCTGCATACTTTGCTGGAATTTGGACAGTTTTCCCTGTCTCTCTCTCTCACCTTCTGAACACCTTTGAGGATGAAGAACCTTGACCATTTCCCACCAGTCTGATGGAGACTCACAGAGGGGCTTCACGGTTCTCCAACCTGTACAAGCCCATCCCAGGATGGGCAGTGGGGTGGTGGGGAGGGGGAGGAGGGTTGCCACATATGCTCAGATGGTTGGAAGTAGCAACACAAGCTGTGAACCCCCAAAAGACATTAGAATAGAATCTCTACAGTATGGAAACAGACCCTTCGGCCCAACAAGTCCACACCGACCCTCCAAAGAGTAACCCACCCAGACCACTCCCCTACACTTAGCCCTGACTAATGCACTTAACACTATGGGCAATTTAGCATGGCCAATGCACATCTTTGGATTGTGGGAGGAAACCCTGGCAAACATGGGGAGAATGTGCAAACTCCACACAGACAGTCGCCCGAGGCAGGAATTGAACCCAGGTCCCTTGTGGTGTGAGGCAGCAGGGCTAACTACTGAGCCACTGTGCCACCCCCAATAAGGTGCCAGACCCCAGTGAGAAACTGAAACAAGGTGTGCCCAGGAGGAGGGACAGGCCGGAGAGAAGGAAAAGGCAGGCAGTGCAGAGACACAATCACGACCCAACTCCACCTGAACAGATGGACTCAATGCTCCTCAGTGTCTTCTGGGGTCAACAATTTCACAAGCAGCTTCCATGTTTCTTTGCCAGCCCACTGGTTGTTCTGTAGGTGACAGTCAGTCAGCAGGACGCAGTGGTCAGGGAAGAACACCAGCTTGATGTCAGTGGATCTGACTGATAATGCTTGGGACACTAACAGGAAATCTATCCTTGAGTAGATAGACCCATCTGCCCATGACCAGGTGCATCTGCACTGCGCTCCAACTGTAGGGGTGTTGAAGATGACATAAAGCTTGGTGACTTTAACTGCTTGCATCAGGAATTTGGACATGGTGTCTGGTTTCCTGTCAGCCCATCCAGATCATCCATCGATATTGATGATGCAGTTGAAGTCTTCTGACAGAATGACTGGCCTGGACATTGCCAGCAGCAGTGGGAGAATGGCCTGTCACGCACTCCTGACCACCAGGGCCCACCACCTCCTTAACCTTGGAGATAGTGAAGTTGCCTCCTCATAGCAGAATCCCCAGGCCGGAGGAACGGCAATCATTACCCCCTCAATCAAATTGAAGGCCCATGAGCCCATGAACTCCACCATTTCCTATAGCTGCTGAAGTACAGTATCCCGCACTCCAGCAGAAACAGGAGGCCAAGTAAGCCAATGTGGAGATGCATCAAGTAGTAGGTTTAACACCATGCAAGTTAATACTGCCAATTTTAAAACCCATTTTGAGAGTTTATCAAATTACCCATAGACCCAATGTCTGTTCACCTGTGGTCTTCCTTTTGTGGTTGTTCCTCACCTGGTATCCCCTCCCCCGCCTCCTTCATTTCCTCCTCCTCCATTGACTCTGCCTGTCAGGGCAGAGGTTGGGTCGGCTATTGTGTCTCCACTCTGCCTGCCTTTTCCTCCTCTCCAGCCTGTCCCTCCTTCTGGGTGCCCCTTGTTTCAGTTTTTTGTTGGGGAGGGGGCTGGCACATTACTGTCCTTTGGGGGTCCACAGCTCGTGTTACCGCTTCCAGCCATCTAAGCATATGTGACACACCCCTGTCCTGGGCAGGTCTTATACAGGTCACCCACTTCCCCTCATGAGGTTGCAACTCTTGGAGACATTGCAGTCCTTAGTTAGGTGTCTCTCTGGTTTGCAGTTCCTGCAGAGGGTCACTTTGCAGTCACTTGCCATGCACTCTGACCTCCCGCAGGTTTGGCACACTCGAGGGAGTGTATGTCAGGGAGTCTCAGCTCCTTCCAGATCACGATGATGGAGTGCAGGTGGAGGATGTAGCTACTGGTGTCCATCTTCAGGGTTACGTTGACCTGCAATTTGCTGGTCCAGATTCCAAAGGGGTCTCTTACATCAGTATTGCCTCCTTCAAGCTGCGCTTATCTTACCAGGAAGGTCAGGACGTTGGCTGCCAGGTGGGGGTTTGTACAAATGGATTGTCATGACCTGGCTCTTCTGTGCAGGGACAACAAACAATGCCACAGCAGACAAGATAGAGAGGTGACTCTTACCTCCTTTGTCTTCAAATCCCTTCGGGAGACGCTCACATTGTGTCATGCTCCTGAAGGTCACATTGAAGTAGCCCAGGCTGGGGAAATCCTGCAGACAGAGAACACCTGTTTCTTGGAACTCACAGCAATCCAGGAGGACACTCCTCATGAAGAAGGTCCAGTCAAGCAGCTTCTTCCACCTCCTTCACAGTCACCCTGACTGTATTGTGGACCCTCTGGCCTGGACACAGGCACCAGCAGAGGCCATGGCTCTATTTGGCTGGTCATTGAATTGGCATTAGGCCGAAGCCAGCATAAAGATCCACCAATTGCAGCTCGGCTCAACCAACATTCCTCCAAGTTCTGCTCGCAATCACAATCCAGTGATGATCCTGACATCTTCAGATGATGCAAGTTCTCAGCTCAGACTCATCCTGAGAAAACCACCTTCTGGATCATAGTATCTCCCCCGCCAGGCAGTAACATCCTTGGGTATGGAACTTCAATCGCATTCCCGTGCGTTGTTTAAATGTTATGAAAGTTTCTGCCTCTGGAGTTACATATTCCCATCATTCAATCCAGGTGAAATATATTTCCCCTCAAATCACTAGGATTATGTCCTCGGTTATGAACCCCTCAATGAAGGGTTATAGACATTTCTATTCACTCTAACTAGACCTGACTTGATTTTATCTATTTTAATTATGTCTCACTTCTTCCCATCCAAAGGAAACAGCTCCATCCTGTCCAACTTTTCCTCATTTCTAAAATCCTTAGAAGAAAATACAGCTAAACAACGATATCTGTTCAAGAAGTTAACAAGGTTTACTTGTGTCCAGACCTGCCACGTTTTTTGTCCAAATTGGAATGAAGTTTTATTTTAAAACCCTGGAGTCCATCATCAGTCCTTTTTTTGGCACAAATGTCAACTCCAGGCATTATGTCCGCACAAGCCTGCCCCTTCAATCTGCAATTGATAGAGATGCCAGCACAAACAAAGAAATGCACAACACCGCAATACAGATTCTTATCCGAGCAATTTTAAAACCTGAAAGCCAAAGCAGAATAATGGATTGCATACATTTGACATTCTCTCAGCAGTTTAGTGATTCAAATAAAGCATCATTTTTAATTTCCTGGATCAGCAGATATCTGACAAAGAATGACAAGCAGTTAAATCTATTCTCCTACAGCTAAGAAGAGTAAAATGCTCCGTTCTTTTTGATTAAAGCCACAAAGAAATTAACACATTTTTGGAAGATTAAGGTTTGAGTCAATTTCAGAACACACAGGTTTGCGTTCATATCATAACACCCAAAGCCGAGGTGAAACAATTAATCACTTTGAAGACAGATATTGACGCAAAGGTACAGATTATGCTTTTATCAAAGCTAGCTTAGCTGGAAGGCTTGAAAAATGGATCACTGTCTCTATTCCTTTCAAACCTTTCTAAGAGGCAGATCTATAGAATATACTATTGACACTCTGTTAGGTGAAGGACATAATTTTAAAGTAATTGTAACAGGCAACCTGCAAGTATTTGACTCTAGAACAACTATTGCAGCCATTAACAAAGTCAGGGAACATCTAAATTTTGCATGAAATGTGAGTCAGCTCACCAGCTAAGACAGCATCCAGCATTTCACGACATGTGAGAGCTATGTTCTACAGTAGGATACTGGGTTAAAATGAGTAGCAAGTCCAATATACGAGAGAAACACAAAAATACAACACGATGCTCCAAAACAGCACATCGACTATGGGAGAATATCAAAGAAGATTCCAAAGTTCTGTCTATGACGTATAAGCGCATCAATGTAGTCCATGAGGCTTTTGGTATAAGGATACCCACTGTATCTTCAGTCATTGACCCCATGTCAGCATCAGTACTGTTAGTCAGATGGTGTGTAATGTACATTAACAGTCTAATAACAGCATGGAAGAGTCTGTTCTTGATCCTGTTGATACATGTTTTCAAGCTTCGTGTCTTCTGCCTGATGGAAGGGGTTGGAGGAGAGTATTACCAGGTTGGAGGGGTCTTTGATGAGGTTGACAGACACTCCGGGCAGCAAGAAATGTAGATGGAGTCCATGGATGGGAGGTAATGTCACATTGTTTTTACTAATAGCATAAACAATTATGAATCATTCACCTTACATCATCAAAAACTCAAAGTAAGCAAGAACACATATTTCTAGCAGAACATCAGTCTGCACTTTTAAGCAATATCGAAGTCCTACAGATATAGTTGATGGATCAAAACAATTAATGAACAAATGACCACTAATATAGAGTCTTTGTTTAAGAGATGGTGTCATGCTAAGTTCAAATTGTTAGTTTCAAACTTCTTACTTATTTCTTTGCAGTTTACAAACAAACCTTAAATTGCTCCTAATGTCATTAAAACTGGCTTAATCACTAAACCCTGGCCTCTTAGCATCTTTAGCACAAGGAAAAAACAATTGAAACTATGGTAAGACTCCTTAAAAAGATAGCTTAAGGCATACCCTTAGCTATTACTTTAATCCAATTTAGTTCTCCAAAAATTAGTAGAATTATCAAAATCTCATATAGAAGTGCATGTGGGAATTCACTAGCTAGACTGAAATAGTAAGGTGCTGTACTAATTTGAAAGAGTTGGAGATACTGGCTTGGACTTTATGGTTATAGTGATAGCAAAACTGTCAGTGTTCATGATCATTCTAATTGTGAAATTGACAGCAACTTTTGGCATTCATACATACACAATTAAACACAGCTAGTGGTTTCAGTTCCCCCACGGGATGCATGTTGAAGGCCCCAGAAATCTTAAAAATAATTTAAATGAATATGAACTATCACATTTAGAATGTTAGTTTCACTGTAAAAACTCTTGAATAAGTTATGTCTTGGTTGATGTGGAGCAGCTGGATTTTAAATGCTGTGCTAAGTTCATAATTACTATCAAAAGCCTCAATGGCTTGAATTGTTTATTTTAAAAAATTTGTCCATAATGACATAATAATTCTATAGTTTTTTTTTAAATCAACATTTTATATTTTTGTTTATAATATGTTTTAGAGTCATAGAATCTTACTGCATGGAAACAGATCATTTGGTCCAACTCAGCCATAGTCACCCTTGGGTACCTGTTATTCAATATAACTCCTTGATTATATCCAGTCTGTAACTCACTCTTTGGTGTTTCTTATTCTGTATATAAACTATCCTGAAGCCACTCTCTTACCATCTCTGCATCCCTCAGTTTGAATAGGCTTTACATCCACTTCACAACTTATCTTGCAAACTTTTTTCACCAATAAAAGGTTCCATTTTTAAATCAAAGACTGACCTAAACTGATGCCTGTTGGAAATCCAAATATCCTCTGTCACCCTCTGTCCCTTGGCCAGTGTGTATCTGTCGGTATCTCTCTCCACTCCCAGAGTATCTGACATGATTCCATGTGTACAGTCCAATCATTGCGCCAACCTCTAAAAAAAATTAAAAACTAAAAAATGCTCAATAGATTTTATTTCCTGGGATACTGTCTGTAAGAATACTTCAATATGGTTTGTTCATTCACCTGTCTGATGTCGTCACTATACTTGATAACGCAGTAAGCAGATATTAATCCAATCTATGAATTATGCAGTTGAACAACTACAGAGAACAGCGAACCTAAATGAAACTTTAAATATTAAGAAAAATAATCAGCCCTTTAAAGCCTGTAGATGAACTTAAGGTTTAACTGCTACTTACTGTTAAGCAAGTTAAAGATTTGGATTTAGTTAAGACTCTGGTTCAAAACAAACTAAGACTCCATTTAACATTGCAATAGATCATCTGCTGAAATACACACAAGACAAATTTTAAACTTGGTCTATGCAACTAATACCATATCAATGTAATTTTGACAATTTTTGGATACGCTTCACCAATTGTTATAATACTGGTCAATTCCTGGTGGTAGCACTCTGGAGTACTTTCTGCTTCTGGCAGCACCACTTGCAGGAACTCAATAGTACTGTCGACTTTATTCAACTGAAATCTTCACTCGCTTTCTCCTTGATTGCGCACATATATTTAAGAATTATTTTGTCAACAATTACCAATGAACTGTTTGCATTTTTTTTTATCTCTTAGGAAGGTCAAAGAGTCAATTACTGACTTTGAATTAAATTTATAGCATCACAGATTCCAGTCTTCAACCAATTTGATTCACTACACATTCTATCAAGAATTGGTCAAAAACAGGGGATACTGCAACAGCCATGAGTCCTGACAACATTTTTGCTACTGAAGACATATAGTCTAGAACTAGCTGCATCCTGCACCAAGCTGTTCTAGTACAGGCTACAAGACTGGTATGTATCCAACAATGTAGTAAATTGCCCAGCTATGTCCTGTGCACAATTGACTACAATCTGGCCAATTTCCGCCCTATTTGTCTATTACATCATCAGCAAAGTGATAGAAGGGGTCATCAACAGTGCTATCAAGGGGCATTGCTCAGCAATGACCTGTTCATTGATGCTCAGTTTGGTTCCTTCCAGGTCTACTCAGTTCCTGACTTCATTACAATATTGGCTGATTGGCCTTGATCCAACATCGAAAAGACCTGAACTCCAGATGTGAGGCGTGAGTGACTGCTCTTGATGTCAAGGCATCCTTTGACTAAGAGTGACATCAAGGAATCCTAGCAAAACTGAAATCAATGGGAATCAGAGGGAATACTCTTTACTGGCTGGAGTAATATATGGCACATAGGGAGATGGTTGTTGTTTCTGGAGATCAGTCATCTCACCTCCTCAGGTTAGTGTCCTAGGCCCAACCATCTTCAGCTGCTTCATCAATAACCTTCCCTCCATCATAAGGTCAGAAGTGGGGATGTTCACTGACAATTGTAAAAAATTCATGACCTCCTCAGAAATACTGAAGCAGCCCTACACATGCAACAAGATCTGGATAATATCCAGGCTTGAACTGATAGGGACAAGTAACATTTGTGCCAGTCAAGTGCCAGGCAATAGCTATCTACAACAAGAAAGGATTGCATTAAGTTTGAAAACACTTTTACCAACAAATTGAAGATCAGCTTTTTCCCAACTGCAATCTCTATTAATGGACCTCTCATATTATCTAGAACATAGAACATAGAAAAATACAGCGCAGTACAGGCCCTTCAGCCCTCGATGTTGCGCCGACCGAAGCCTACTTAACCTACACGAGCCCAATAACCTCCATATGATTATCCAATGCCCACTTGAATGACCATAAAGAGGGAGAGTCCACCACTGATACTGGCAGGGCATTCCATGAACTCACAACCTGCTGAGTAAAGAATCTACCCCTAACATCTGTCCTATACCAACCTCCCCTTAATTTAAAGCTGTGTCCCCTAGTAACAGCTGACTCCATAAGCGGAAAAAGGTTCTCACTGTCAACCCTATCTAAACCCCTAATCATCTTGTACACCTCTATCAAATCTCCCCAAACCTTCTTTTCTCCAATGAGAACAGCCCCAAGTGCCTCAGCCTTTCCTCATACGATCTTCCTACCATGCCAGGCAACATCCTGGTAAACCTCCTCTACACCTGTTCCAGTGCCTCCACATCCTTCCTAAAGTATGGCGACCAGAACTGTACACAATACTCCAGATAAGGCCGCACCAGAGTCTTATACAACTGCAACATGACCTCAGGACTCCGGAACACAATTCCTCTACCAATAAAACCCAGTACGCCATATGCCTTCTTCACAGCACTATTTACCTGGGTGGCAACTTTCAGAGATCTGTGTACATGGACACCAAGATTCCTCTGCTCATCGACACTACCAAGTAGCCTACCATTAGCCCAGTAATCCATCTTCTTATTACTCCTACCAAAGTGAATGACTTCACACTGAGCTACATTGAACTCCATTTGCCACCTTTCTGCCCAGCTCTGCAACTTATCTATATCCCGCTGTTACCTGCCACATCCTTCTTCGCTGTCCACCACTCCACCAACTTTCGTGTCATCCGCAAACTTGCTCACCCAGCCGTCAAGCCCCTCCTCCAGGTCATTTATAAAAATGACAAACAGCAATGGTCCCTAAACAGATCCTTGTGGAACACCGCTAGTAACCGCACTCCAAGATGAACCTTTACCATCAACTACTACCCTCTGTCTCCTTCCAGCCAGCCAATTCCTAATCCAAACCTCTAATGCACCCTCAATGCCATACCTTCGTAATTTTTGCAGTAGCCTACCATGGGGTACCTTATCGAACGCCTTGCTAAAATCCATATACACCACATCTACTGCTTTACCCTTGTCCACTTCCTTGGTCACCTTCTCGAAGAACTCAATAAGGTTTGTGAGGCACGACCTGCCCTTCACAAAACATGCTGACTATCCTTGATCACATTATTCCTATCCAAATGTTCATAAATCCTATCCCTTACAATTGTCTCTAAGACTTTGCCCACAACAGAAGTAAGACTCACTGGTCTATAGTTACTAGGGCTATCCCTGCTCCCCATCTTGAACAAGGGGACCACAGTCGCTATCCTCCAGTCTTCTGGCACTATTCCTGTAGACAACGACGACATAAAAATGAAGGCCAATGGCTCCGCTATCTCCTCCCTAGCTTCCCAGAGGTTCCTAGGATAAATGCCATCAGGCCCAGGGGACTTAGCTATTTTCACCCTTTTCAGTATTCCCCGGACCTCTTCCCTACATACCTCAAAGCCATCCATTCTAATCACTTGTGACTCAATATTCACATCAGCAACAATGTCCTGTTCCTGAGTGAATACTGATGAAAAGTATTGATTTAGTGTCTCTCCAATCTCCTCTGCCTCCACACACAACTTCCCACTACTATCCTTGACTGGACCGATACCTACCCTAGTCATCCTTTTATTCCTGACATACCTATAGAAAGCCTTCGGGTTTTCCCTAATCCTACCAACCAAGGACTTTTCATGTCCCCTTCTCGCTGCTCTTAGCTCTCTCTTTAGATCCTTCCTGGCTACCTTATAACTCTCAGTCGCCCCAACTGAACCTTCACGCCTCATCTTTACATAGGCCGCCCTCTTCCCTTTTACATGGGATTCCAATTCCTTATTAAACCACGGCTCCCTCACAAGACCCTTTACTCCCTGTTTGACTGGTACATACTTATCAAGGACACCCAATAGCTGCTCCTTGAACAAGCCCCACATATCATTTGTGTCCTTCCCTTGAAGCCTATTTTTCCAATCCACACATCCTAAGTCATGCCTCACCGCATCATAATTTCCCTGCCCCCAGCTATAATTCCTGCCCTGCAGTGCACACTTATCCCTCTCCATCACTAGAGTAAAAGTCACTAGAGTAAAAGTCACCGAGTTATGGTCACTGTCCCCAAAGTGCTCACCCACCTCCAAGTCTAACACCTGGCCTGGTTCATTACCTAGAACCAAATCCAGTATGGCCTCACCTCTTGTTGGCCTGTCTACATATTGTGTCAGGAAACCCTCCTGCGCACATTGAACAAACACCGACCCATCTAACGAACTCGAGCTATAGCTTTCCCAGTCAATATCTGGGAAGTTAAAGTCCCCCATAACAACCACCCTACTACTTTCACTCTTTTCCTGAATCATCCTTGCAATACTTTCCTCTACATCTCTCGGACTATTAGGAGGCCTGTAGAAAACTCCTAACAGGGTGACCTCACCTTTCCTATTTCTAACCTCAGCCCAAACTACCTCAGATGGCAAGTCTTCCTCCATCATCCTTTCCACCACTGTAATACTAATACTTTCCACCACTGTAATCTTTCCCTGCATTTTCTCTGTAGCTGTAATGCTACATTCTGCAATTTGTCTATTACCCTGATATATGTATGTAAGATATGATTTGTCTGGATAACATGCAAAACAATATCTTGGTACATGTGACAATAATAAATCAAATAAAATCAGAATCAAATCACATCTCCCCTTGATGTTCAATGGCAATACCATTTTTGAATCTCCCACTATCAACTTCTGGGATTTACCACTGATCAGAAACATAACTGAACTCGCCATACACATACTGTGACTGCAGGAGATTGTCAAGATCCAAGAATTCTATGGTATGTAACTCATCATGTGTCCCTGAAAACCTGTCAAACATCTACAAGGCACAGGTCAAGAGTGTGTTGGAAGAATCCCCACTGGTTTTCACCACTAACTCACACAGTGGCACCACGGTGTACCATCCACAAGATACACTGTAACAACTCACCAAGTCTCCTTTGGCAGCACTTTGCAAAACTGCAACCTCTGTCGTCTAGAAGGACAGGAGCTGCAGCTGCATCAAAACACACCAATCACGCACCAATCCTGACTTGAAACGTTATCATTATTCTTCCACTGTAACTGCATCAAAATCCTGGATCTGGTATTTTAACATCACTGTGGATGTTCCCACACATTAAAAGCTGCAACAGTTGAAGAAGGCAGCTCACCTTCTCAAGATAATTGTGTATGTGCATTAAATGCAGCCTGAGCCAGTGATGCCCACAGCCATCGAATAACTGAGTTTAGCTACAACACAGTCCTTTCTCCTACCAGGGTCATTGGGAAGCAGACATTCGGCTTCCTAATAATGAGGTTGCGATGTTGAGATTAATCTGGGTGGGTCTTGCACTACAGTCGAGGCAGAGTGTGCTGAATAATCCTTGGATACAGTGTTCTGCACGACTGGAGAAGACAAAAAAGGGGATTTGATGGATGTTGAAGAGGTGGCAGAGTGCCAGTAGGGGAGGGAAATGGGGACATTAACAGAAGGAACATTACCTTCACCATGACAGGGGCAGGCAGTGTCTTGTACAATGAGACAGAGGCAGACTTCATTGACACCCAGATCAAATAAATGCGAGATGGGTGAAGTGATCTTTCGTTGACTGTAAATCTGTTGGTTATCAAAAGGCAACAACACCTGCTTATTGCTAGAAGCAAATGCAGCTTTTTTTTTTGACTAGGTTTTCTTTCCCCTTCATTTTCCTGTTATTTAATAAAGGTTAATGTTCTCAACAATTTGAACGCTTTCCAATGTGCGATGTTTCTATATTGAATAACAGTAAGATGTTGTGTTATGCTGGGATTCAGGGAAAGAGTAACATTCCCTTAAACAGGGTTCTAATGTGTGATGATGTTCAAGACAGCTCGTCAGCACAGCTTCATTTTTGGTGACAGGTTTCCCGGTGAGTACGTATACCACCGGTAAGTAGTTTTACCACTGGTGAGTGCGTCATAGTGTGAGTGCAGTGCCCAAGAAACATGGTGATTATGTTAGTGGAGAATTGCTTGAGCTACCTTGCTAGAGGGTCATAGAGAGGAGCTCTCTGTAAAATGCCCTGTAATTGATACTGTGCCAGCTTATGGTGAAATTCAATCCAACGGACTTTGGGAGCTATTGCTCACTTTCCTTTAACTTCCATATCTGTTGCATTCGGAGAAAACTTTAGATAAGAAACCTGGAAACCATGTCATTCCTGGACATCCCTTTCTTGAACACAGAGAAAATTGAACTAGATTTGCCTCTTCAAAAAACAATTTAGAAAAAATTTCAAACATGCAGTGATCTGTTGTTGTTCTAAAGGGCAGTACGTTGCTGGTGGACAGTTGATTTAGTGAAATCAAATAATGTGAGTTAGCAGTCATTGTGTTTATATTACAAACAGCTTTTATCACTTGACAATTATGAAGATAATAAATTGGCTTTAAAACTGAGCACATATCCTTTTAAATCTTTCAAAAAGACCTTTATTTGAAAGTTTTCACATGATCTCTATCACTTTGAAATCTCCAAACAGTCCTCTCCCTTTGAAACTTTTTAAACAAATGATCAGCCAAACATTATTAAATCCTCATTTATTTAATGGCATCATTTATGTCAGGAATCGTAGTTCAGTTCAGAATAAGTTGCCATCCAAGGTCAACTTATAGATCAGTGATGTGATTTGGAAAAGTGCAAAAACTGAGCAAGTAGGCAAGAAACAGAAACAAGATTTGGCACAGGCTGCAGGCAGGATGTGTAACAATTCTTGAAAAATATACTTTCTTTCATGCTTGTAGACTCAACATGTTTTAAAGTCTTTGTCAGTCGAGAACAATTTCTTTTACTGTTCTTTAGTAGAATCTTATGACTTCCTTGTCGTTCAATAATTATAGATTATGGCAGATAATTAGCCACAAAATCTTTGGTTCCTTTAATCATAATACACACTGTGGACAGATAATTTGCAGCAAATGCAGTACTACACTGTTGGAGAAATAATGCACCAGTGCTTTTCCAGCTTTTACAAGAGGGCACACATCACCAGAAGAAATCATGACAGACAGGAGAGGCTGAACAGGCTGGGGCTGTTTTCCCTGGAGTGTTGGAGGTCGAAGGGTGACCTTACAGAGGTTTACAAAATCATGAGGGGCATGGATAGGATAAATAGACAAAGTCTTTTCTCTGGGGTTGGGGAGTCCAGAACTAGAGGGCGTAGATTTAGGGTGAGAAGGAAAAGATGTAAAATGGACCTTAGGGTCAATGTTTTCACGCAGAGGGTGACACGTGTATGGAATGAGCTGCCAGAGGAAGTGGTGGACGCTGGTACAATTGCAACATTTAAAAGACATCTGGATGATTATATGAATAGGAAGGGTTTGGAGGGATATGGGCCGGGTGCTTGCAGGTGGGACTATATTGGGTTGGGATAGCTGGTCGCCATGGACAGGTTGGACCAAAGGCTCTGTTTCCATGCTGTACATCTCTATGACTCTATAAGACACGGCCTGTTCTCTCTCTCTCTCCTTTAACTCTCAGCCATCCTCACTCTCTCATGGCCTCTCTCCCAAGTTGAAGCAATGCTTAAGAAGAACTCATATCAATGTAGTTTGGTTTGGGAATGTGTTTAAGAGCTACTGTTTTAAAAATGTGTTTAAATATCTCGAATTGTTTCAGACACATTTAGAAAGGATTTAACGCATCACAGGTGATTTCATTCTTGCCACTGGGTTGAGTGGGTTGAGATGGGTGGTGTCCATGAGGCAGGGGTGGAAGGGAGGCAAGGCAGAGCGAACAATTAACTTGTAAGGCTGTCTAATGTGCCCATGAGGAGGAGCCTATCAGAATTTACAGCCTCTTTCCTGCGAATAGCATGGGGGAAGGGTGGTTCTAACCTTACACCCTTCTCCACCCAGCCCGTGGAAACTGCACTGGGGTGGGAAGAGGTGCAGGGCTGGGCTCATTATTCAACACCTTCAGTGCTGTCTATAGCATCTCAGTGGGGTCAGAGGCATGGGGGTGGGGTGGGGGGGTGAGCATGGGTGGGTGGTGGGGTTAAGTACCAAGAAAGATACCCAGAGCATGATGTCTCCCCCCACCCGCCTATCAATCAATCCATCTCTGGGGCACCATGACATGGTAGTAACCACACCATTCCAGGAGAGGTATGGGGGAGGCAGATGGAGAGTCAGAAATTTAAAACATTGGAAAACCCAGCATCAACCTACCATCCTCCCCTCTTGATGGAGATGGGACATTGTGGGGAGTCGGGGGGTTCAATTGATGACTCTCCAAAGTGTGTAGTCTCTTTTATGGAGACTGGTAGGATCATCAGATCATCAAAAATTATGAACAGGAGTACGCTATTCATTGCCACAAGCCTGCTCTGCTATGCAATGAGATCACAGCTGATGTACATGTGGTCTTAACTCCACTTTACTACCTGACTCCCTCACAGAATTAAATCTATATAACACAACTTGTTCTCTTAGCTAGAAAATTGCAAAGATGAATAGCACCCTGAGAGAAGAATCTCCACCTCATCCCCATCTTAAATTGGGGTCCCCTTAATTATAATCTATGATCCTTCATTCTAGATGATCCTGCAAGGGGAAATGTGCCCTCAGCAGCTGTCTTGTCAAGACTCCTCAGAATAATATGTTTCAGATTACCTGTCTTTGCTCTGAACTGTAGAATACAGGCCTATCCTGCTCAACTTCTTCTCATAAGGCAACTGCTTCAGTCCATGAGCGAACTGCTTCCAATGCAAGTATGTCCCTCCCTAAGTTAAGTGACCAATGCTCTGGGCATGGTCTCACCAATGCCCTATACAGTTGCAATGATATTTCCCTGCTTTTGTACTTATGATGTGGGTAGCAACCTTCATCATGGGCAGCAACCCATATTGTATAGCGAGCTATCACACCTCGTACGACATGGTGAGCAGCAGTGTGAGATCTTCAGACTTTGCTTTAACCCACTCATGTCGCAGTTGAGTTTTAAGATCCCTGCAGAAGAAGCCCTTGTAGCAATCCTCAAAAAGGCAGAATGCGCCAGTGAATGGTGAAAGCACTTTAGACCTGGTAAGAGACATGCTGAAACAGGAGAGTTAGCAATCCCTTAGAGAGGAAAATTAGTAACTCTGAAGCATCGCAAGGTAGTGGGCTGTAGGAGTGATCCCCAGGTGGAGTTCAGTGACAGGTGAACAGAGGCTTGGTGAGTGAAACTTAAAATCCCTACTGGGCTTTTGAAATGATGTAAAAATCCAGGCTAGGAAAGCAAAAAAAAAATCCTTTTCTCTCAAACTGAACTTTGCTGTCATCACAAGCAACCACCATGAGGCGCAGTTACAGAAACAGAACTAAAGGACTACAAAGGGAAAAACTAATCCATGGTTGCAAATGTGGGTATGCTTTAAAGAGTTGATGTTGGGCAGATTAAAAGCCTAAAATGACCTGGTTTAATGGGGCCAGATGTTGGAAATGCAGTAAAGATCCTTCAGAAGAGCTGTAATAAATTCACTTAACCACATAAAGGAGAAATCACTCAGATAAAAAAAACATGATTAAAGCAGGTATCATTTTTAAAAGTTTCAGACAATGGGATTCATACAATGAAATCACAAAACAAGGCACAAATTCCCCACTTTTGCTGCAAAACATAGGAACACCCTTCACTGCAGCAGTGATGAATAGCAGAATTGCCAATGCTGGGAAATTAAATAAAAAGCAAAATATCTAATCACATCAGGAAGACATAGCAGCAGAAATAATGTTGCCATGAAGATGTAATTTCTGTATTGGGCAAAATAGAGCACAGAATTGTATCTGAGCAGAGAATAGATTCCAAATTAGATAGTAAATCAGAAGCTGATTAGAAATTAGCACAATTAGAAATATAGCTGATTATGTGCTAGCTCAACAAGAGGTTAAAGAAGCAATAGATGTTGCTGAAATGGCAAGCATGACGAGTGTGTCAAGCGGGTAATTTTCTGCTACCATCCTCTTTCTGTGGCTGAATCGAAGACCTACATAATTGAGGAATGATATCATTTATTTCATGACAACAATCAGGTACAAGTTGCATTCGTAAGTCAGTTTTTTATTCACTCGTGGGACATGGGCATCACTGGCCGGTCAGAATTTATTACCTGACCCTAGTTGTCCTTGAGAAGGTGGTGAGCTGCCTTCTTGAACCACTGCACTTCATGTACTGTAGGTAGATCCACAATGCCCTTCAGGAGGGAATTGCAAAGACAATTGGGAGGCATCAGGATATTGGGCTTGATGCTTCAGAATCTTTAAATGTTCTATCTTTACCTCAGTCAAGTTGTTGGATTGGATGGAGCTTATTACCATCTCCAACGCGAACTCTTTCAGGATCATTACCTTACACAAGTTACTTTTGAAGAAGTACTAAAAACCTTTGACAAATACTCTAATCTCAGAACTAATATCATTCCTACAACAGGAGGATTGAATAGAAGAGTTCAGCATCCAGATGAATCCATGAATGATTTCATTATGATCTCTTGTAATTAATGAAGAAATGTGGTTATGGTGACTTTAAGTCAAAATTCATAAGAGACAAAATCATTGTAGGAGTTGTTAATGAGTCTGTGTCAGATTTACTCCAGTTGAATAAAGACCTGACTCAATACTCAAGCCCTTTGAGTATTAAGTGAAACAGAAGTTTAGAAGCAACACAGATGAATGGAAAGAGAAAAAGATCAACTTTGTAACAGGATATCAACAGAATCCACTAATCCACTCAATCCATTCAAAACTGCATAAAGCATAAATGAGCAGCCAGTACAATGGTTACTATAGGTGGCAGATATTAAAAGTTATTGTCAGTGCTATGGTACAAAGAAACCTCATGGACACAGGCAATGCCGAGTCATTTAAAGTGAATGCTTCATTGGTTACATAATTGGTCATCTTCAGAAAACTTGCCGAAGAGGGGCACAGTTTCAGGAAAGTAAGAAATCAAATAGCTATCTACATTAGAGTCATAGAGATGCACAGCATGGAAACAGACCCTTCGGTCAATGCAGCTGAAAATGTGTTGCTGGAAAAGCGCAGCAGGTCAGGCAGCATCCAAGGAACAGGAGAATCGATGTTTCGGGCATCAGCCCTTCTTCAGGAATGAGGTAAGTGTGACCAGCAGGCTAAGATAAAAGGTAGGGAAGAGGGACTTGCGATAGGTGGAGGGAGGTCAAGGTGAGGGTGATAGGCCGGAGTAGGGTGGGGGCGGAGAGGTCAGGAAGAAGATTGCAGGTTAGGAAGGTGGTGCTGAGTTCAAGGGATTTGACTGAGACAAGGTGGGGCGAGGGGAAATGAGGAAACTGGAGAAATCTGAGTTCATTCCTTGTGGTTGGAGGGTTCCCAGGTGCAAGATGAGGCGCTCTTCCTCCAACCGTCGTGTTGCCATGGTCTGGCGATGGAGGAGTCCAAGGACCTGCATGTCCTTGGTAGAGTGGGAGGGGGAGTTGAAGTGTTGGGCTACGGGGTGGTTGGGTTGGTTGGTCCGGGTGTCCCAGAGGTGTTCTCTGAAACGTTCCTCTCCTCTTCGGTCCATGCAACCAGATATCCCAACCCAATCTAGTTCCACCTGCCAGCACCCGGCCTATATCCGTCCAAAACCTTCCTATTCATATACCCATCCAAATGCCTCTTAAATGTTGCAATTGTACCAGCCTCCACCACATCCTCTGGCAGCACATTCCATACACGTATCACCCTCTGAGTGAAAAAGTTGCCCCTTAGGTCTTTTTTATATCTTTCCCCTCTCACTCTAAACCAATGCCCTCTAGTTCTGGACTCCCCGATCCCAGGGAAAAGACTTTGTCTATTTATCCTATCCATGTCCCTCATAATTTTGTAAACCTCTATAAGGTCACTCCTCAGCCTCCAATGCTCCAGGGAAAACAGCCCCAGCCTATTCAGCCTCTCCTTGTAGCTCAGATCCTTCAACCCAGGCAACATCCTTGTAAATCTTTTCTGAACCCTTTCAAGTTTCACAACATCTTTTCAATAGGAAGGAGACCAGAATTGCATGCAATATTCCAAGTGTGGCCTAACCAATGTCCTGTACAGCTGCATCATGACCTCCCAACTCCTGTACTCAATACTCTGACCAATAAAGGAAAGTGTACCAAATGCCTTCTTCACTATCCTATCTACCTGCGACTCCACTTTCAAGGAGCTATGAACCTGCACTCCAAGGTCTCTTTGTTCAGCAACACTCCCTAGGACCTTACCATTAAGTGTATAAGTCCTGCTAAGATTTGCTTTCCCAAAGTGCAGCATCTTGCATTTATCTAAATTAAACTCCATCTGCCACTTCTCAGCCCATTGGCCCATCTGGTCCAGATCCTGTTGTAATCTGAGGTAACCCTCTTCACTGTCCACTACACCTCCAATTTTGGTGTCATCTGCAAACTTACTAACTGCACCTCTTATGCTTGCATCCAAATCATTTATGTAAATGACAAAAAGTAGAGGGCCCAGCACCGATCCTTGTGGTACTCCACTGGTCACAGGCCTCCAGTCTGAAAAACAACCCTCCACCACCACCCTCTGTCTTCTACCTTTGAGCCAGTTCTGTATCTAAATGGCTAGTTCTCCCTGTATTCCATGAGATCTAAGCTTGCTAATCAGTCTTCCATGGGGAACCTTGTCGAACGCCTTATTGAAGTCCATATAGATCACATCTACTGCTCTGCCCTCAATCTTCTTTGTTACTTCTTCAAAAAACTTAATCAAGTTTGTGAGACATGATTTCCTGCGCACAAAGCCATGTTGACTATCCCGAATCAGTCCTTGTCTTTCCAAATACATATACATCCTGTCCCCCAGGATTCCCTCCAACAACTTGCCCACCACCGAGGTCAGGCTCATGGTCTATAGTTCCCTGGCTTGTCTTTATCACCATTCTTAAACAGTGGCACCACATTTGCCAACCTCCAGTCTTCCGGCACCTCACCTGTGACTATCGATGATATAAATATCTCAGCAAGAGGCCCAGCAATCACTTCTCTAGCTTCCCACAGAGTTCTCGGGTACACCTGATCAGGTCCTGGGGATTTATCCACCTTTAACCGTTTCAAGACATCCAGCACTTCCTCCTCTGTAATCTGGACATTTTGCAAGATGTCACCCTCTATTTCCCTACAGTCTATATCTTCCATGTCCTTTTCCACAGTAAATACATCAATGGTTTTGTCATACATTTTAAATTAGACACTGGGATGAGAATCACTATTTATCAGACAGTGACTCATGGCTAAGAAAGCACGGTTTACAGCCAATAACAGTGTAATCTCAGAAGACATGGCACTTAAAATTAATGGGATGTTACAATCAGCTCTCCAATGCAGGGCATGTTAAAAAGCAGAAAACCTAAATGTATTGCACAATCAAGAACTCTCACTTGAGTACAAATGAACATTTTGACATCAATCCTCTTCAAACGTTAGTCAGGATTAAAGTATATAAAGCTAAGAAAAAACTGGTTTGGGAAACTAAAGAACATTGGTAGAAGCTTTCATAGGGCTCTCAGACTCATGGTGGAACCTAAACAAAAGCAACCCTTTCAATTGGCTATGTTAGCATCAGAAATATCAGAAATATGTTTCACATTGTCATTGAAATAGGAACTGATAATCACACAGGATTGGCACAAATGATTTCAAATGTGTTTCAACTCTGCTTTTTCTCCACAGATGTTCCCAGACTTGCCTGAGTTTTGTCAGCAATATCTGCTTTTGTTTGTTTCAGATCCCTCTTTGGTTCTTTGCTTCAGTTTACAGTCCAATGTTAAGTCACTCACAACATCCTCTTTCCCCCTTATGGGGCCTTTCAAGCAAGTGGGATTAGCTGAGTTGCTCTTGTGGAGAGTCAGTATGCGCATAGAGGGCCCTATAGCCTCAACTGCACCTGAAACATTTGGTTATGGCACTTAAATTGCCTTTGTAAAAGGCTCTCCAGGGCGATTAGGGATCACAGTCCACAGCCCATAAAAAATTGTTAAAAATTAAGAGTTACATGCATAAGGACCACCTGACTAAAATCTCATTGCCTCAGCGCTCAAAAGCTGCCATTTACTCATTGTTACTTCAACCGCTGTTGGAGTCGAAAGTGATTTTTTAAAAATTGTTATTAATTTTAACTTTATGTTAAGAAGTTGACTCTCGCTGCAACTTGGATTATGTCCCACATGGTCACAGACCCTGTACTGAGGATTGTTCTGTGAGCTTCTGGGTCTGTGCAAATGTTTTTTGAGTGAAAAGCTCAAGTTCAAGATTGCAGTCAGAATTTGCCTATCCTTCAGGATACTGCTTGGGGCCAGTTTACCTGTGTAGTGGGACTGCTCACAAATAACAACAACCAGATTATTTGCTGCAGCACAAATGCTTTTTAAAAACACATATCACAACATTGCTGACAATGTCAGCCACTTTTTCCTAAGCAGCTTTAATTGTACAGTGTTTCCCCAAAAGTTAGTGCTTCCAAATAGACCTGTTGGACTTTAACCTGGTGTTGTGTGATTTTTAATTTTTTCCAAAACAGACCCGAGCTTGCCTTGAGAAAGGCTTCAAAAATATGTAGATAAAATGTAAACAAATGCAAATTTAGGGTGGCTCAGCGGTTAGCACTGCTGCTTCCCAGTGCCAGGGATACAGGTTCGATTCCAGCCTCGGGCAACTGTCCGTGTGGAGTTTGCACATTCTCCCCGTGTCTGCGTGGGTTTCCTCCAGGTGCTCCGGTTTCCTCCCACAGTCCAAAGATGTGCAGGTCAGTTGAAGTGGCCATGCTAAATTGCCCATAAACTTAGGTACATTAGTCAGGGGTAAATGTAAGGGAGTGGGTCTGGGTGGGTTACTCTTGAGGGTTGGTGTGGACTTGTTTGGCCGAAGGGCCTATTTCCATACTGTAGGGATTCTGGATTAGTGGTGCTGGAAAAGCACAGCAGTTCAGGCAGCATCCGAGGAGCAATAAAATCGACGTTTCGGGCAAAAGCCCTTCATCAGTATTCCTGATGAAGGGCTTTTGCCTCAAATGTTGATTTTACTGCTCCTCGGATGCTACCTGAACTGCTGTGCTTTCCCAGCACCACTAATCCAGACTCTGGTTTCCAGCATCTGCAGTCATTGTTTTTACCTCCATACTGTAGGGAATCTAATCTAAACTGCCCATAGTGTTCAGGGAGGTGTGAGTTGGGTGCATTAGTCAGGGGGGAAATGTAGGGTGGTGGGGGACTGGGTCTGAGTGGATTGCTGTTCAGAGGGTCGGTGCGGCAAATTGGCCTGTTTCCACACTGTGGGGATTCTCTTCTATGAAATCACACAAATGCAACGTTGCAATTTTTTTTTGTTGAGGTTAGCAGCAGTTTTAATTGCTAACACTTTGCACCCATTGCAAGTAAGAAGTTGCAACCTTCTGGTTTGGATGTTTAAAGCACGGGGGGGGAGTGTCTTGCATTTATTTTTGTACGCGCTGCGGAAGTCCTTGGCTGTGCGATCTTGCTGGAGGTGGAGATTCACCACCAGAAGTTGTCAGAGGCAGCGACGGAAGGAGAGGGTGAAGCTGAGAGGAGAGAGCATGCAGGCAGAGCCGGCGAGCTGACCCTCTCCCCTCCCACAGTCTCTGTGCATGTTGCGAGTTAGTCTCCAGCGACTGTCCCGCAGGGCGCTGCCGCACCGCATTAACCTCGCCCCTGTCCCGCTGCTGTGTCCCCGCACCAGCATGTCCCTCAGCCCGGCCGGGGAGCAGCGGAGCTCCCCCGTTAACAAGGAGAAGCCGACCCTGAGACACCTAAAGACCAGGGAGAAGAGGAAGCATGGAGCGACCCACGGACCCTCCACTGTCTACCTGCAGGTTGTAGGTTCTGGGAGCAGGGAAGCCGCTGCTGCTGTCTATGTCTTCTCTGAGTACAACAGGTAAGTAAGGGCAGTACTTATTGCATTTCTTTTTTTAAGGAAAGTAATTCTGCTGACTGGCATACTCCCCTCCCACAGTTTTCCCATTTGTGACTCCCTCTTCTACAGCCACTTCAAAAACAGTTTCATCAAAGTCAAAGATTCAAGGGGCACGCCAGGAACCAAACAAATAAAATTTGAATTAAAATACTACAATGATTGATAATGCACTCCTTGGGGTTCCCAGCAGCTGTAGAAGGCCTAGAGTGTGGCAGTGGACTCTGTCCTCCTCTTTGAAGATACCCTGGGACATGAACATAACCATGGAAGAGGGCCAGGCAATTGGACTAAATGACCACCTCAACTACCCAACGGTTTATGTCCACCATAGTCAGGCTGGCTCCCTATGAGATGTATACAGTTGCTGTTCTCTTTTTCAGTAAGATTCTGTGAATACTATATCTGAACTAGGAAACGTTGGAGATAGCCAAGTGGCATCTATAGTGAATCAGCATGGAAACAGACCCTTTGGCCTAACCTGCCCAGGCCATCCAGTTTTCACAATTAAACAAGTTGCATTTGCCTGTGTATGTCAGAAAACAAGGGATCACAGCCTGGCGACTGTTAAATGATTGAATGATTGAATTAAGAGAGTGGCAACAAATTCTGCTGATGTGCAATTATCCTTTAATCAGCAGGATTAAGTAACAGGCTGTTTACTCATTTGATATGTTTGTGGGATCTTGACATGCTTTAATATTTACCTCAGTTGCCAGCAAGTGACCTGATTGTATTTCAAAAGTAACCCAGTGGTCATAAATGACTTTGGTATGTGAGGAGGCAGTATATAATTAGCCAACACCAATCGATGTCTGTACAGATTGGCAGGGCTCAAAAGCATTGTCAATCTTTGGCAGATCAAGCTGCCAGCAATCCTATGACCAGTATCAGAAGAAAGCTCATCTAGCCTGTTCATGCTGGGACAGTTTCATTGCTTCTGATGACATCTGTGTCTTTATTTTTTACATATTTTTAAAAAATATTACAACAGTACTAAACAATGTAGAAAAGTGCTGGAATTACCCAGCACATCAGATAGCACCGTGTGTGTCAATCACATTGAGTGTTCTGATTTAAGGTCACTAGCCAGAACTATTTAATATGAGGATTTGAAAGGGTTAATGGCTGGAACAGTTGGGAACACCTCTCAAAGTGATGATCTAAGAGAGCACATGAGAGAGAGGCGTCATGGTTTCAACAAAGTTAATTATGCCTCTGGAAAGTGGTGTACAGAGTCAGAGTCTTGCAGCATGGAAACAGGCCCTTTGCCCCAACTTGTCTCTGCTGCTCGGTTTTCACAATTGATTTAGTCCCATTTGCCTGTGTTTGGTCCACGTCCCTCCATACTTAACCCATCTGTGTATCTGTCCAAGTGTTTCTTAAGAGACAAAATTGTACATGTCTCCACCTTTGGCAGCCTGTTCCAGACACTCACCACCCTCTGTGTGAAAAACATTTCCCCTGTGGACCCTTTTCTGTCTCTCCCCTCTCACCATAAACCGATGTCCTCTAGTTTTAGACTCTTCTACCATAGAGGGAACAACTGTTGTCTATCTATCTTTATCTGTACCTCTTGTGAATTTATAGACCTCTATTAGGTTACTCTTCAATCTCACACCCTCCAGGGGAAAAAAAACGTTCTAGCCTATCCAACCTCTCTTTATAACTTGAACCTTCCAGTCCAGGTAGCATCCTAGTAAATCTTTTCTGCACTCTTTCTAGTTTAATAATACCCTTTCTATAGTAGGGTGATTAGGACTGTATCTAGTACACCAAATATGGCCTCACCAATGTCTTGTACAGCTGCAACAAGATGTCCCAACCCCTAAACACAATGCTCTGACCGATGAAAACAAGCATGCCAAAAGCTGCCTTCACCACTCTGTCTCCCTGTGATTCCACTTTCGAGGAGCAATCAACTAGTACCTCTAGATCGCTTTGTTCTATCACACTCCCCAGGGCCCTCCCATTGACAAAGTCCTGCCTTGGTTTGACCCGTCAAAATGCAACACATTGTATTTATCTAAATTAAACTGCATTAGCCATTCTTCCGACCTCTGGCCTAGTTGATCAAGATCTCGCTGCATTCCCAGAGAACCACCTTCACCGACCACTCTACCACCAATCATGGTGTCATCTGCCAACATGCTAACCATATCCCCTAAATTCTCATCCAAATCGTTTATATAAATGACGAATAACAGTGATCCCGTCGGCAATCGCTGTGGCACACTGCTTGTTCCAGGCCTCCAGACTGAAAAGCAACCCTCTCCTATCACCCTCTGTCTTCTGCCATCAAGCTAACTTTGGATCGAATTGGCTAGCTCTCCCTGGATCCTGTGAGATTTAACTTTACTCAAAAGCCTACTGTACGGTACCTTGTCAAAGGCATTGTTGAAGTCAATGTAGACAACTCTTAAGTGCACTGCACTGCCCTGATCTACCTTGGTCACCCCTTCAAAACAAAACTTGATCAAATTTGAGAGAGACAATTTCCCACATACAAAGCCATGCTGACTATCCCAAATGAGTTCTTGCCTCTCCAAATGCCTTGAGATCCTGCCTCTCAGAATCCCTCTTTAACAACTTAACCACCACAAGCATTATGTTCGTCAGTCTATTGTTCCTAGGTACTCTGCGGCCTTTTTAAAATAATGGCACATCATCCAATCTTTGAGCACTTCACCTGTGGCTGTTGATGATAGATATCTCTGCTAGGGCCAGGCATATACTTCATCAGGTCCCAGGGATTTATCCACCTTGATGCATTTTAACATTTCCAGCACACATAACGTGAACTGTCTTCAAGATATCACTTTTTTCCCCAAGTTCCCGAGCATCCATGCCTTTCTCGACAATAAATACTGGTAAGAAATATTCTTAGATTACTTACAGTGTGGAAACAGGCCCTTTGGCCCAACAATTCCACACCGACCCGCCGAAGCGTAACCCACCCATTCCCCTACATTTACCCCTTACCTAACACTACGGGGAATTTAGCATGGCCAATTCACCTGATGTGCACATCTTTGGACTGTGGGAGGAAACCGGAGCACCCGGAGGAAACCCACGCAGACACGGGGAGAATGTGCAAACTCCACACAGTCAGTCGCCTGAGTCGGGAATTGAACCCGCGTCTCTGGCGCTGTGAGGCAACAGTGCTAACCACTGTGCCACCGTGCCGCCCACTTAGGATTCATTTAGGATCATGCCAGTTTCTTGTTGCTCAACATCCTTAAGATCAATAAGATCTTCTATAGGCCCTATGCACTCCCTCATTACTCTTTTGCCTCCCATGTACTTGGAAAATCTCTTTGGATTCTCCTTTACCCTATCTGCCAAAGCCATCTCGTGTCCTCTTTTAGCCCTCCTGATTTCTCTCAAGTGTACCCTAATACCCTCTGAATTCCTCAAGGAAGTCCTTTGATCCCAGCTGCCTACAGATGTCATTTGCCTGCTTCTTTTTCTTGACCAGGACCTTAATAACTTTAGTCACACAGAGTTCTCTACTCCTGCTAGCCTTAATCTTCACTCTGACAGGAAATACTGGGCCTGAACCCTCATTAACTCACTTTTGAAAGGCTCCCACCTACCAGATATCCCTTTGCTTGCAATACAATATCTTGCATTTATCCAATTAAGCTGTATTGGCCACACTTCAGCTCACTGACCCAATTGATCAAGATATCTTTGTAACCTTGGATAGCCTTCTTCACTATCCACTATGTCACTAATCTTGGTGTCATCCGCAAACTGACCAGTCATGCCTTTAATATTCTCATCTAGATCATTTGGGTAAATGACAAACACAGGTGACCCAACACTGATTCCTGTGGAACACTACTAGTCACAGGCCTCCAGTCCAAACACAGCCCTCCACAATCATTGTCTCCTGCTGTTAAGCCAATGTTATATCCAGTTGGCAAGCTCACTCTGAATCCCGACTGAACTGACTTTACTAATTAGTCTGCCATGTTTACTAGGATTTCAGTAATGCCTTTGACAATGTCTGCTGCTCTGCCCTCCTCAATTTTTTTAGTTACTTCCTCAAAAAGATTCAATCAAGTTTGTCAGACATGACTTCCTGTGCACAAAATCACGTCCTATCTTTCAGAATCACTTCCAACAACTAACCGCAACTGAAGTTAGAGAGAGGGAACAGAGCTGGGTAGTTTTTTTTTGAGTCAGGCTGACTCCAGAGACCTTTCACACCATTGTCCTATGTTTTGGTTCTTCGCCCCCATTGGTTAAGGATGTGAGGACTGAGTCTGCCACGACATTCCAGGCCTGGCTGGTTTCAATGTGAAATTGGGAACTCCAACCCCCTCTCTAACCTTTGTGGAGATGGACCAGTTTCTCAACCACACTTGGTTTGTGGCTCCTCAGAAGAGTCATGAACTACAGTCTGGATTCAGGAAACTTTAAATATTTTTTGTAAAAAAAAAAGGTTTTAGCAATGAATCCTATGCAATCTTTGTGTACACACAATGCAATACATATACAACCAGTGAACTGCAGGATGGAGGAAAGTTGGGAATGCTGATTAGGGAACAAAAATATCCATTTAGATATTGGTTCTGAATAAACAAGTGCCGCTCATATGATGTACTTTGGCTACTGGTCACTGACTCAATTTTAAAATTTTCATCCTTACGTATTTTATAATCCTTCTTCAAGCCTTGCCCTTTATCCACCTCTGTCACCCCCTCCGGACCTACAAGTCTGAAATATCTATATATTCCTGCAGACCTGCAAGTTTGGTCTATTCCCTGTTACTCCCCTGTGCTTTCAGCTGTCTAGGCACTAAATCTCGAATTCTGTCCAAAACATTAAACCATTTACCCTTTAAGATTCTCCTTTCACAAAAGCTGTCTCCTTTAGCCAAGTTTTATTAATCAGTCTGTCCTAAAGTCTTTTAGTTCATTGTCAGGTTTTTTTTTCTGATTCTGTTCCATTAAAACACCAGTTTACAATTGTACTCTGTTAGAGATGGTGTTTAATTCTGAAAGAGTTCTGTTCACATAAACAGGTTGGCGTCCAAATTGGCTACCTTTTTGCAGTGCTTTCACTTAAGATGTTGACATCTCTAGTTTGGTTAGAGATTCTGGTCCCCTGCACTACCAGAGCATCTGTATGATGCTCTGTGTAGTTATGTTGTGCATATTGGACTTTTAAACCTCTGTTTTGGAATAATATTGACTACTGTAAAACTTGGTGAGGTAGGCTTCTTCCAGTTAAGTGATTCTTGAGAAATTTGGTCTTGGATTATCATGTACACCCTCACCACCTGACGAGTTGTGTGTGCAGGAAGAAGGCTGTGCCTCTTGGTTACAGACAAAATGGCTACATTATCATATGTACCTGGTTGAAGTGCTCTAATCTCAAGTGCCACACATTGAAACTATTGCAAAAGCCGCCCATGCTGCAAGGATCTCTGATGAAGAGCTTATGCCTGAAACGTTGATTTTCTAGCTCCTCGGATGCTGCCTGACCAGCTGTGCTTTTCCAGCACCACACTCTCGACTCTGATCTCCAGCATCTGCAGTCCTCACTTTTTCCCATTGTGATTTATGATTGAAACCCTCTAATCCTTTTTCCTCATTTAAATTATGATTCTGAGAGTCCAGCTTCCCTTTAAATACATCTGAACTAAACTCCCATTTCAAATGCACTTTGGAATTCATGTGCCACACATCAAATGTAGAGCCTGGGTGAAGTGGGTTGGTTGGGAGGCTGTGGATGGGAAAATTAAGACCACAAGACATAGGAGCAGAAGTTAGGCCATTCACCCCATCCAGTCTGTTCTGCATTTAATCATGGCTGATAGGTTTTTAAACCCCCTTGTCCTGCTTTCTCCCTGTAACCTTTGATCCCCTTGACAATCAAAAACCTATCAATCTCTGTCTTAAATATACTCCACCACCCTCTGCGGCAATGAATTCCACAGATTTGCCACTCTCTGGCTGAAGATGTTTCTCCTTATCTCTGTTCTAAAATATCTCTCCTTTACTCTAAGGCTGTGCCCTCAGATTCTAGTCTCTCCTGCCATTGGAAACATCTTCCCAATTTCCCCTCTGTCCAGGCCATTCGGTATTCTGTAAGTTTTAATTAGATCCTCCCTCATTCTTCTAAACTCCATCGAGTATAGACCCAGAGTCTTCAAACATTCCTCATACGTTAAGCCTTTCATTCCTGGGATCATTCTCATGGATCTCCTCTGGACTCGCTCCAGGGCCAGTACATCCTTGCTGAGGTATGGGCCCAAAATTGCGCACGACATTCTCAATGTGGTCTGACCAGAGCCTTTTAAAGCCTCAGAAGTACATCCCTGCTTTTATATTCAAGTCCTCTCAAAATAAATGCCAGCATTGTATTCGCATTCCTAACTACAGATTGAACCTGCAAGTTTACATCAAGAGGAACCTGGACTAGGATTCCCAAATCTCTTTGCACTTGAGATTTCTGAATTTTCTCCCAATTTACAAAATAATCCCTGCCTCTATTCTTCTTACCAAAGTGCATGACCTTGCACTTTCCCAAATTGTATTTTATCTGTCACTTCTTTGCCCACTCTCCTAACCGGTCTAAATCTTCTATGGACTCCTGTCCTCCTCAGTGCTACCTGTTCTTTACCTATCTTTTGTATCGTGTGCAAACTTAGCCAGAATGCCCTCAGTTCCTTCATCCAGATCATTAATGTATAAAATGAAAAGTTGTGGTCCCAACACTGACCCTTACAGGATACCACTAGTGACCAGCTGCCATCTTGAAAAGGGCCCTTTTATCCTAACTCTCTGCCTTCTGCCAGACTGCCAGGCTTCTATCCATGCTAGTTTGTTGCCTGTAACACTAGGGGCCCTTATCTTACTCAGCCGCCTCCTGTGCGGTACCTTATCGAAGGCTTTCGGAAAGCCCAGATAACATTCATTGGCTCACCTTGGTCTAATCTGCTTGTTACCACCTCAAAAAAAAAAATTCCAGCAGATTTGTCAGACATGATCTTCCCTTGGTGAAACCATTCTGACTTTGGCCTATCTTACCATGCGTTTCCAAGATTCAGAAATCGCATCTTTCACAATGGACTCAAATCTTACCGACAACCAAGGTCAGGCTAATCAGCCTATAATTTTCCATTTCTTTCCTTCCTTCCTTCCTTAAACTGGGGACGGGGGGTTTCATCAGTGATTTACTGGATCCTCCCTGACTCCAGTGATAACCGAAAGATCATCACTAAAGCCTCCACTATCTCTTCAGAACTCTGGAGTGTAGTCCATCTGATCCAGGTGATTTATTCACCTTCAGATCTTCCATAATTCCTGCAGTCCCATTCAAGATTCATCCTTCAGTCAACATAACGGCTACATTTTCCTTACATGTGAAACAATAAGTGGACAATGAGCCAAATTGGTATTTGGCTGTTATGGAAGGTGCAATATAAATGCAAATTTATTCTTGGTAAACTCCCATTACTAATGTAAAGTTGGAGGCAGACCAGCAGAAGAGAGGTGGGAAGGATATTCAAAAAGCCATGCAGAAGACTATAGGGAGAGTAGTCCTTTTAAGTATGACTGATTTGAGGAGTAGCACACACTGGATTTAACCTGCACTCTGAAATGAGGAAGAAAGGGTGAACGTCTGTTTGTTGCCAGTTATGTATTTCAGAGAGGGGCTATTTGGCCCAATCGGCTATCTATTTCAGTTCATCCTTGAAAAGATCTTCCTGCCCTAAATCTTCAAGAGCCACATCTATTCTATTCTTAACTTTTTTTAACATAATAACCCAGTCCTTTTAAAATATTCACCTGTTTTCTTTTAGGGTGTAGGTTTGCTCGCTGAGCTGTAGGTTTGATATCCAGCTGTTTCATTACCCAGCTAGGTAACGTCATCAGTGGCGACCTCCAAGTGAAGCGAAGCTGTTGTCTCCTGCTTTCTATTTCATATGTTTGTCCTGGATGGGTTCCTGGGGTTTGTGGTGATGTCATTTCGTGTTCGTATCTATCAACCCCTCCAGAAAGACAAACAGGAAATGACATCACCACAAACCCCAGAAACCCATCCAGGACAAACATATAAATAGAAAGCAGGAGACAACAGCTTTGCTTCACTTGGAGGTCGCCACTGATGACGTTACCTAGCTGGGTAATGAAACTTCTGGATATCAAACCTACAGCTCAGCGAGCAAACCTACACCCTAAACCTCAACCTGAGCTACAAACCTTGCAAAAACCTGTTTTCTACTTCAGTTTAATTGCAGAATGTGAGACTGAGACCTATTTTCCACTGTAATGGTGTTTGCAATGAAAATAATCACTTTATTGTAACATTGGATGTTTGTTTCTGTTGTCAGGAATGAGCAGATTGAATTAAAAGCGGGTTTGGCCCAGATTGACCATTCACCTGTTTATGTATTCCAGGTATCTCTTTAACTGTGGAGAGGGGACTCAGCGGCTGATGCAGGAACACAAGTAAGGAGATCTCTGTCTCTGTTTCTGCACCAGAAACAATCATTTTGGGGATGTGTGCACCTTTCATAAAATATTTTCAATCTCATTTGCAGGCTAAAGATTTCTCGTCTTGACAATATTTTTGTGACAAGGATGAGTTGGTCCAATGTCGGAGGACTATCTGGTAGGAAAATGGGATTGAATGTAGAATTTAAGCCAATATTTTTTGTTTAGAAAGGGAAAGGTTTAATGTGTAATTGAGATGGGAATCTAACAACTGTGAAATCTTTCCTGAATTCTTGTACTGAAAAACTGAAATGTTTACATGGAATGATCTGAAATGTAAGGTCGCATTGGATAAATCATGGCATTGCTTCAGGATTAAATGTGAAGGTCTTGTGTCTGCATGAGGGACTTGGCAGGTGGAGAACGGGTGAAGGGTCTGTTGTGTTTAAGGCCTGTGGATGATTTCTATTTTATTTTAAGGTAGCGCTAGTTACCTTGAGTAGGCAAGATGTTCTGTTTGGGCGTGTCAGGGATTGGGGAACAAAATTTTAAAGACAGGACCTCAAGGGTTATAATCTCTATAGTAACTGGTTGAGAGACATCAGTCATGATTGAATGATGGTGCGAATGGCCTAACTCTGCTCCCATTACTATATGATCTTTAGGAGCTCTTTACAAGTGAGTAGTTAGATTGGGCTATTTCAGAGGAGTTCAGAGTGAGTATTTTGATGTTGCTTTTCAGATTAGGATTATGTTAAGGCTAGGAAAAGATGACCATTCATTTTCCAAATCTGTCAGAAAGACTAACTCAGTCCTGAAACACTTGTTCTTCAGGCATGATTCTAACATTGAAGGACACGGGCGTTTCCAAGTGTGTATTCTCTGGACCACCGCAGTTTGTAAGTACAGCGAGATTGTTGTGCCTTAACCATGTTGCGGGCTATGGTGTGTTTAATGTACAATCAAACATTTTTCACTTTATTGCAGTTGTACAGAAAAGGAAAATAAATAGTTTGCTGAAAGTTTCTGCAGTTCCTCTAACGTGTCGTGAACCGCTCATCCACCTAAGGGCACTGAGATATAGTTAATAATCCAACCGTATGACATGCCTTCAAGTATTGTTCAATTTTGCCTTCTGTTAACATCCACCCCAGCCTTGCTGGTCATTTCTGGTTGCTTCTGTTTCTGAATGCCTGCCGTTCGTTATTATCTTGCAACCTGTTTTAACAGGTTTCACCGTACGTATCCTGAGACCTTCACTTCCTTGTGTGTCCACGTGGTCTCTACTTGGCTTTTATGTGACCCCTTGGTGAAATTATCTAGAAGCAGGTTTCAGATTAAAGCTGGTGTGATAACCTGACTTATCTCCTTCATTGATCCCTAGTTGTTCTGCTGTCTCCAATTGGTGTATCTAATGTTGAATCAATCCAAATGTCTTCCAGCTCCATGTCAGTTAGATCCAAGCCATGTTCCAGCCTGCCAGAACCGTCGGAAAACATTTAGATGTCTCTGATTTCTTCCTTCTTCTGTCTGACCATTGATTTATAGTGTAGATCTGAGCGCATGTTTTAACTCATTCTCAATGTTAAACGGCTGCATTGTGCTCTTTGACCCATCATTCCTTATTCCAAAGGAGCCGAGTCCTGGCTCATCCATTGTGACAATTCTGTTTGCTGCTCTGGTCACGTTTTGTGATCTCTGCATTTGAATGAAGGGCAATCTTGAGCTATCTCTTGAGACTTCAGGAGAATGACTTAAAAAGAGGACAGCTCTTCTCATCTGAAAAGATACATGAGATCTAATGGGATGTTGAAACTTTGTGTTGGATATATTGGGATTGATGATGATTTGGGTGGGAATTAGCTGTACAACTCAGGAATTTGTCCTAAGGGGATATAGGTTCTATGGAGTGTGGTTGACTGAAATAATGCTGTCAACCTTTTTCAAAAACAATAGTCTTTTAGCATTGGAAACAATGCTGGAAATCTCAGCAGGTCAGGCAGCAGCTGTGGAGAGAGAGCAAGCTAACCTTTTGAGTCTAGGTGACTTACCGTTTTAAATGTTAGATTGTATGATAATGTATAAAGAGGATGCAATTAAGCACTTTTGAAATGTGGTCATTCTTGTATACAGCTAGTAATTTGGCTCAACTAAGTCCCCTCAAACAGCAGTGTGGAAATGAGTAAATAATCTTATCACTTTTTTGAGATTCTTTTTGAGTGGGGTGTACTTGCCTGAATTGGGGGAGCTTCCTATCTTTTCTTTTTGAAAAATAATGCCAAGGGAGCTTTTATGCCCACCTGAGGAGGACAGGGTCTCTGGTTCACAACTCGTCTGAGCAATGATTCTGAGGGGACGTGTCGTCTACTGGTTGAAACTAGAACTAGTGAGCACCTTCCCAAAATATGGGATATCCCATTTGAAGTGGAGGTAAGGAATTCCCTTAGTGTGTGGTTAATCTTTGGAATTCATTAACTTCCTTGGAGCCATGAAAGCTGCATCATTGCATGTATTCAAGGCTGGTCAGACAGATTTTTGACCTATGAGGGAATCGATAAGACTCTATCTGTTTGGAGGGGGAGGGGAAATGGGTGGAGAATGAGTGTATGCATTAAATGGCAGGGCATACTCCAGTGGCTAAATAGCGTACTCTTTAAGATAGCAGTCCAAACTGTGCGACGTTCCCTCAATATACTGGAATATCAGTCTAACTATTGTTCTCGGGTACACAAAGCCATGGCCTTCTGCCTGTGTCTACTGAGCCATAGCCAATGACAATCGGGGTGTTGCTATGTTGGGAAAACGAGTTTCCTGTTTTACCACCACGATGTGGAGGTGCCAGTGTTGGACTGGGATGGACAAGATCAGAAGTCACACGGCACCAAGTTATCGTCCAACAGCTTTTATTTAAATCAAAAGCTTTTGGCGCACTGGTGAAGTGAAGAGATGCACGTGCACAAAGAATTTCTAGGCAGAGATCAAAAAAATCGTACAGATGTTGTGAATTGAGTGTTGGTAGTGAATAACAAGCCTCTGCAGGTGATCAAAAGTGTCAGACAGTGAGAGTAAAGTGTCAACAGCTGAATAGCAAGTGAAGGGGTCACCTATGATCTAATCAATTGAAGCAGAGTGATAATTATGAAAAGTTTAAAAATAAAGTGCCTCACCAGCAGCCTAATGTAGGGAACCCCCTTTGCCTCCTGCATTATCCAACAGATACAAAACTGCCTGATTTTTTTTTTAAAAATTGTCTATTAAATGGGAATCATTTTCTATACCAGTAATTTTCGAGGCCATGCTCTTATGTTTTAATGAAGCATTGGACTATAACAAACCCAAAAGAAGTGGCATTCTAATTTTACTCATGATGTAATAGGGCAGTCAAGGCCTGGCCAAACGTTTAGAATTTGTCCTTTTGAGTTGTTGAACAGAGCTTTAATTTTGGTTTTAAATTGGTAAAATAAGTTAACTGGTAGTCTAGTCATAAAAAAAATCAACTTGTGAGTTATCAATTACATGAGCTATACTCAAAATTTATCAAGGTTTTAATATTGAAAATTCCTTGAGCTGCTGAATTCATAGATCATGTACTAATCAACTAACACCAGTTTTTAAATTTATGTTTTGACAGGATAAATTCTTGACTGCAATCAGATCATTCTCTGGGCCATTACAAGGACTAGATTTAGGTAGGACCTGTGAAGTTATGATTATTACCTGCTATGGTGTATGTGAATGAATCTTTTCAACTAACTCTTTAGTATGCTCCTTTCTTGCCAGCTGTTCGCCCATACACCCACTCAGAATACACTGATGAGACGATGACTGTGCATCAGGTGCCCATATTTGGTAAGTATCCAGTTCCACCTGTATCTGGCTTTTTGTTTGTGATGAAAGTAGATTTATTTCTCACTGGTCACTTCAGATCTGAATCACGTCGGCTGCTGTTTGAGGGGAAGAGGTTTGGAACTCACTGGCTCCTGCCAGTATACAGCCAAACAGCACAAACAACAAATCAACTCTGACCCGGTTTCCCTCGCTCAGAAGTTGTGCTTTTCAAGGGATGAGGCTTGAGCAAACACAATTCCCTGACTAACAGCATGGGTTTGAGACAGGAGCCAAACCAGCAGATGTTAACCAAACAAAGTTGCAGAATAAGATGATGAAGCTCATGAAGAGCAGGACGAATTCTCCAGACTCGACTGACAGAACAGAGACAGCTAACCTTCGTATAGATACATATACATTGCAGAGGCTAAGAAGGCAAAAAAGCAACAGGCAGTTTATATTCAGGCCGTGAATTAGTAAAAGTGCAGATGAAAAAAAACACAAGTCTTGCTTAAAGTCCAACCAATACAACAATCAACAAAGCCAACAACTTGGAATAATCTAACAGTTTTAAGTAAAATACAAGTGTAAGAAAGTTGCAACAAGCACAGGAAATGCTTTAGAAGGTCAGCAGGTCTGGTGGTATCTGTAGAGATTTGAGTTCTCCTACTCTGCAGACGTCTGCCAAATTGAAATGTTATCTCTGTTTCGCTCTCCACAGATGCTCATAGATCCACTGAGGTTCTCCAGTAACTTGTTTGTTTCAGATATCCAGCATCCACACTATTTTGCTTTTTTCAGTGTGCAGTGTGATCACAATTGCCTATGTTCTAGGCAAACTAATGAGTGCAGAAAGTACTTTAGACATATTCAACAATGAGTCTCACTGCCCCCTGCCCATTGGGGAGCCTGCTTTACAACAGCTGGTCTGGAGAACTCTGGGGTTCTTGGCTTCATTCGCAATCCCAGGCCAAGTTCCTGACTGTTAACAATGTTTTGAATTTAAGATGGCGTGCTGTACCATCATTCTGTCGTACTTTCAGTACTCTCCCGGATATTCCACTATCCAGAGAAACACTTCCAGGTGGCTCTGTGTGACGGCCAAACAGGACAATTCTCACAACAGTGTCATTTCACATGGTCCTTCCTCAGCCAACACAAGCTGCTTTCAGTAGTTGGCCTGTTTCCCACGTACTTTAATGAGTAGTTGAATGGTTGTGTCCAATTAACCCTTGATCTGGTTTGAATGTATCATTTTTATGCTCTCAGTACTGTTGGATGATCAACCATGATGATAATGAATGCTGGAACAGGCTCAAAGGGCTGAATTGCTGCCTCCCTACATATGTGTCTCATCAAACTTAATGTGCTGTCAGATCGACAACTTTATTCCTTAAATTTATTACAGTTTAGCCTCCATACAATTTGTAGACCACTTTCCATTGATCAAAAAGAGAAAAATTAGTATGTAGCTGGGTTATAAAGGTCTCAATGTGTTCTGTGACACTTGGGGTTGGATGGATGTTCATCATTGTAAAAGTATCTCAAACATGGGTAGATACTCTGCTTTTTCTATAATCACCTCAAATTTTAGTTTGGTTTGTTGTTTCTTTTGGGGGCTAGTGTGTTGCAGGAGTATTGTGGATGCAGGACGAAAGTATCTTTTTGTTCACTTCACGCTGTAAAGTTGGGTTTGTTCTTTAACTGCAGCCAATTTGAACTCTGAGGGCAGAGGTACAGAGAGTCCGAATTTGTCACTTGGTAAAGCCAGCACTGACCAGACCCGTTCACCAAAATCCACAGAGCGGCTCCTGGAGGATGGTGAGGCTTGTTTTTCAGAAAACCAGAATAAAAAACCAGGTAAAAGTCACCATGGAATCTATTAATGCAAATCACCTGCCCGTGCTTACGTTGCATTTTATTTTCTGTGTTTTCTTGTTCAAGTAGTAGTTAACTTGTGGGTGATTGTGAGCTGGAATCTTTATGCAGAGCAGTGTTGAGAGAGAAATTCATTGCCTTAAATATTTTATCTTTTTTAATAAAAATAATTTGGTTAGTTGGTCACGTAAAATTTGAGTTGCTGGTGCCAGCCATTTTCTCATGCATTTCTCAGGACATTGCCTTAACAAATCAGAGTCCTCCTGCCTTTATATAAAGCTAAACAAATCTTGGCAGTGAACAACTGAGCACACATTTTTTCTAGATTAGATTCGATTCCCTACAGCATGGAAACAGTCCCTTCGTCCCAACACGTCCACACCGACCCGCTGAAGATAAATCCACCCAGACCCATTCCCCTACCCTGAATAACGCACTTAGCATCATGGGCAGTTTAGCATGGCCAGTTCACCTGACCTGCACATCTCTGGATTGTGAGAGGAAACCAGAGAACCCAAAAGAAACCCACACAGACACAGGGAGAATCTGCAAACTCCACACAGACAATCACCTGAGGTGAGAATCTAACCCGGGTCCTTGGCGCTGTGAGGCAGCAGCGCTAACCGTTGAGCCACCGTGCTGCCCACTCCTCGTCTGTGGGATGATATTGATGGTGGGTGTTGAGCAAATTAAAAGTTGGTAAGGTCAGATGCTCTCCCTGTCTTTATAAATCTTTGCTGACAATCTTCTGCCTTTGTTTTTTTCTCTAGAGAGAAGCCCAAAATCAGCAAGGGATACTTCCCTGGTGGTGGCTTTTGTCTGCAAGGTGGGCGTTAATTTTCCCATTAGAACAGGTAGAGGTATTAAAAATCAGAAGCTGTTTTGGTAGGATAAATGTGATTCCAGTGGTGTTTTTCAGTGACCAATTTCAGGTGACTCTGTTATAGATTAGACCAAAACTCCTTCAGATATATTAAGGCGATAGCCTAGGCCCTAACTTTTATTTAAAAGCAAGTGTAGGGTGTACTTTATTTTGTCCCTTAAAATGGCACCAGATGGTGGCGATGACACTGTTCTCTGTATCTCCCTAGACATGCGATTAATCATTCATTCAGATGTAATTTGATTGGTTACACGATACTCCACTTTAAGTTCAGCATACTTTATTCTTACCCTACAGTTAAAATACAAAGAAGAAACTCTACTGGAAAACTTAACAGAATAATAACTTATTTATCTACAAAACGCAATATAGTAACATCCTTGAACACACCCTTAGCAAAGGTAAATTCAGTACAACAAATCGTCTCGCACGCAATTCTAGCAGCTGCGAGAAAACTCAAGAGGTTTAGCTTTAACAGAGAGGGATGAGCTTCTTTATTCGAGCTTCCTCCAAAAAAGAAACCCAAGGCCTTACAAGCTCTTTATTGGTTTGGAAGATACAGCTTTCCAACTATGTTTCAAAATCTCTGTTCTAAATTAAAACCAGGCCAAAATGCATCTCTCAAAGCTTTAATATCATCACAGCACGGTGAAGGCAATTCCAGTGGCATTTTTCATTAACCAATTTCAGGTGACTGGCAGTAATACTGGAACAGGAGAAGCAGGGAAACTTTTGTTCACTTAGTCAGTTCTTACCATCTGAAGTGCACTGCCTGAAGGACTGATGTACACAGCTCCAATAATAACTTTCAAAAGAAACTTTGAAACGTAGTTTGTGTGACAATTGGCTGGGAAATGATTGAGGGGAACAGGGTTGAATGGCGAGCTCTTTCATTGAGAGCTCCAGTTAGAGTCTAGACAACCCTTTACTGAGTTGCTCTAATCGGATAATGTTCATTCGCAGCTTCACCCAAAGAAAGGAAACTTCCTCGTCATGAAGGCAAAGGAGCTTGGTCTGCCAGTGTAAGTAGCAGTGTTCTGGCCCTTGTCCTATTGAATGTCTGAAGTAGACAAGGAAGAAGTCACCATCCATGTGAGCAATTAAACTTGAATGGGAATGTGAGCTATTGGAGATGTATTGTTTTTGGGTGGGACCCTCTTTTCCCTAACCTATTCATCTGAGAGTAAAGATGCAAATTAATAAAGTACCATATCACAGCAGACAGTAATAACTTGATTTCTTCGCACAAAGACTATTGTCAGCAGATTTAACTTCCCAATAAGAGTCCCTCTGCCACATTAACTATCCGTTTGTCAGGGACTGTTTGCATTCAGATTTTATTTAATATAGCCATATGTTGACTGAATGCCGTTTACATTGGATTTCTATAAATTCCTTAGCTATTACCTAATAGTGATTCTTAAAATAAATCCATTGATTATTGCATTTTTAAAACCATATTCAGCAATCCAACACGGTTGATTTTTGTTGACTGGAGTTCGTAGGTAGGACGCGGTGCTTGGGTTGCAGGTTTGCAGATCCAGCATGTCAAATATCTGGGACTCCCTCCCTCTCTAGCTCTCTGCAAGATTCCACCTTCACACTGCCCTGTAAAATAAGTCATTAAGTGCTCTTACACTGTTGTGTGTTCTCATGTCAGTGTTCGACTTATATCAGAGAGATAAGGGAGAACAAATAATTTTACTAACATTCCTTTTTGAATTAAGATTTTTAGCTCCTTGTTTACCCATCAATACTTTTGTTGACTCCTTTATTTATTAGGCTGTACATGTGTTTATTTTTCTGTGCTTTTGTGTTTCAGGGGAACCTCTGCTATCGGTCCAATTGTTACTGCTTTGAAAGATGGCAAAACTGTAACGTTTGAAGGCAGGGAGGTTTGTCATTTTCTTCAGACTTTACCAGTGAATTGGATTCATGAACATGTACTTGCGCAGCTGTGTTATAAATAATGGTGAAGCTGCAAGCCAATATGGAGGAAGTGTGCTGCTTCTACTTGTTATTGTCTTCACTTTTCTTCGTATTCCAGTAAAAACACTTAAATCACTAATGGCTGTGTCTTTCTACTTTGTATTAAATTCATTAGTGCAAAATACATGTAATTGAATTAATTAATTTGCATCTAGTTGGTTTGGGAATGGAGATTCTTGTTGCCGTGAATGTTAATGCATGCGTAAGGTCCTCACATTCTTTAAAATTGGTGCAAACAGGACATCTGTGGAGAGAAGCAGTGATGACATTCTTCATTGGTGTGCCTGAAATAGCCTATTTGTTAGAAAGTGTGCTGAGGGCTCTGAGAGAGTGGTTGTCATTTAGAATGGCTATATGGACTGTTTTTTTCTTTTCAACAGCTTTGCCAATGAGTTCAATTTGACTAGTATTTGTGAATAATTTCAAGTTCCTTCTGCGTTTTAAATAAGTCATCAGTGTGCCTGTTGGAGCCAAATTTGCTATAAAACATTCAATAGAGCTCCTAAATATAAACCTTTTGTGGACATAAGATTTAGACTTTGAGATCTGGATGTTTTTCTTACCTTATTTTTTGGTTTTCTTTTATTTCTGCTAGTATTTTTGAGATTCTGGTTTTGTAGTCAAGATGTGCCTGAGAATGGTGAGCTTGTACACTTTTCACTGTATTCGTGTACTCCGATTCTTGAGTACATGTGACAATAAGATCTAATTCTAAATGCCTCAAGCGTCACCTGCTTCAGAGATGTCATAACACATCTGAAGAGTTAAATTGAGAAATATCTATAAAGACCCAACACAAGTACTTAACTAGGTGAAGGTGAGTACTGCAGATGCTGGAGATCAGTCAAGATTAGTGTGGTGCTGGAAAAGCACAGCAGGTCAAGCAGCATCCGAGGGGCAGGAAAATTGACGTTTCGGGCAAAAGCCCTTCATCAGCCCTGAGGAAGGGCTTTTGCCCGAAACGTCGATTTTCTTGCTCCTCAGATGCTGCCTGACCTGCTGTGCTTTGCCAGCATCACTCTAATCTTGACAAGTACTTACCTATTTGATGCTAATCGTGGAAGGTTGCAGCAATTTTCCATTCTTAATTTTCTCCTTCCTAAGTCTGCTCAGCGTAAGAGTTCAGCATTCCTAAAGTAGAATTCATCCACGCTTAAATACTTAATAGACCTTTACTTGACCTGTTGTTTCCCATTATGTCACTCGAGATGCTCATTAGAGTGGTTTTATGTTAATTGAAAGAATCTAAGTTATGTTTGATGCTTAAGTCCCATTTATCCTATTTTGCAGATCCACCCTGATGAAGTGTGTACACCTGCTGATCCAGGGCCCACATTTGTTGTGTTGGAATGTCCCAGTCAGAAATTTATTGAGCCCATGTGTGAGAATGAACAACTCCGCAAGTGAGTGGATTGTCATGACTTTCCTGAAACAATTGTTAGTAGCATTGGAAATCTCATGTTTTGGAGAACATAAATCCAGATGTGAACCTCTTTAGACTTTCTCTACTCTCTAAGCAAAAGGGTATTGAAACTATAGCTTTCCAACCTAAATGATGACTGGTGAGAATGCATGTATTTCCCTCTGGTCTTTTGGACCCATTATTCATCATTTCACTGCTAAAGGGTGAATAGTCAGATGGTTGCCTGCCCTTTACCATTGTAGCCCTGTTTTCTTGATTTGCCTCAGTAGTTTCTGACAGACATATCTTGATGCATCCTACATAAGAGTTGTCTTTTCAATTTGCAGGCAGTGTCAGGCTGTAACATATCTGTGCTTTGTTAAAGCAGTACCATTAGGAAGCTGGGCAATGTACTTGTAATCTTGTGTCTGCGACTTGTTTTTTATTAACATCATTTTTATTGCAGGTATCAAACTGGAGGTTCTGAAAGCCCTGCTGCATTAGTTGTTCACATGACACCTGAGTCTGTTTTGGAAAATAACATTTATAAATCATGGATGGAGAGGTAATTCAATTTTATGAAGTTTGCTATGTTGGCTTAACTCCATTACTCTGTGGGGATGAGGGACTAATTGTTATTCAACATAGAAGTAAAAAAAGACAAAGCAAATATCGCTCTAGATGACTTCTGGGATTACATTCTTCCTATTTGCAATGATAGTGATACTGCATCAAAACCAAAAGATGAAAGAGCAGAAGTGGACCATTCAGCCCATAAAGAATGCTCTGCTGTCAGATCTCACAATGAATCCTCGGTTAATGGATTGTAGGTTTTTTTGTGATCTGGCTACTGTCAGCCTTGCATTAATGCGTTCATTAATGCATTAATGTGCTTTTAACAAAAGAACATGGACTCTTCAGACATGCAACAAAAGAACATGGACTCTTCAGACATGCGGGGGAAATAAATAAACAATTTGGAAAGATCTTTCATTTAAACAGCAAAATTAAATTGTGATTTTCTTGCCCCCAGCAGTATTCTTTAGAGACACCCCGCTCCACCCCAGTGAAGTATGCCTATTTTAACTAACTAATTTCTTACTCGACTGAGAAGGGTGAAAACATCTGTTTTCAGACTTTCTGCACTCTGACCAGATTTAATGACACTGACCTGAGTTAGGCAGGCGCTGATTAATTCACTGACCTTTTCTCCCCAAACTGAACTTGTGAAAAGCCCTGCCAAGTAAAGCTGTTCGAGGAGTTTGACTTCTTTCCAGCTTTGATGGCCTGGAGACTACCAAAACCTAAACTTTGCTGATGTGAATCACTTCTTCCCAACTGAACAGAATCTGGGACCCTGGTAACTTGTTCTTTTTCCCTCCCATTTGGACATAACACCTAACGTGATAAACTCACTTTTCATTGAGCACCTCCCAGGTAGCTTTCTCGTCACTTACCTTGCACGTGCTTTCTTGGAAAGGCTATTTTAAACTCCTGGTCAAAAGTATTGCTTTTTCTTAGTTTTAATTCTGTCAAGATAACTTTAAGTACCTGTTTAGTTCTGGATTCTGCATTCCCAAATGTTGTTCCAAACCATTTGTCACTTGTAGTTTAGTAAATTTTCTTTGTTTAATGGTCAGCAGCTGTGAACTGCAATATGTCAATAATGTCTTTGTTTATTGACAGTAATGTTTTCAGTATGTGATAGAAATCAGTATATATTGCATTGTACAGTGTTCTGTTACATTTGATAAGTTGCATAAATATTGTTGTCCTTTTTTTAAAAAACCTCAATAGTGTTTATCGCACTAGACTTTTCTCACAATGCCATGTTTAGACAGCAATTCCTTGAGCTGTCAATCAGATTGAGACTTGGGAATACACTGCCGCGATAATTATGCTTTATAGAAAGCAACCAAGCATTAATATTGACATAAGAATGGCCCTTCAGTAAAGTCGATGAATGACTGTTGTAATTGCTAGATAACATTTAGTTTTTAAATCCTTCACGAATTCAGGCAAGCAGATTATTTTGGCTCATTTTTTTAAACAAAGATGAACATTATGTGTGAGCACTTCAACATTGTACAGATCTCTCTTTAGCCTTCAAGACCATTGTTTCTACTCTGCCAGATTTTTAAAAAAAATCTCTCTCACTGTGGGTTAAGGTCCTTGCTACAGTGTCTCTTTGAACTTTAGCCCTGGGGTTTCCCTGCTGCATGAATTCCCGCCACCCTTACCCCTACTGTCAAAAATAAGATTTGTCAATAATAGGGGTATGTCTTCTGCATCCAGGCTCCCCCTCCTGATTTTTAGAGGTCCATTGTGTCTTAATGACACCCTGAAAAATCAGTGCCCAAGTTTGTTTCTTTATTCCAGCTCTTTAGATGTCTAAATATACTTAGACTGAATTTGATGCATGCCTGTCCTGATAGACAGCAAGCACAGGTGTCTTTTAAGTGTGGTGATGTGTGCTTGTTTGTCTTGGTGGTTTTATTCCCCATCTCTCTCTCATACTTCGCTCCATCCACAGGTTCGGACCGACCACTGAACACCTGATCCTCAATGAACACAATCAATCTGTGCATAACCTGCGCAGCCACAAGATCCAGACCCAACTCCATCTAATTCACCCAGAGATCTTCCCCTTACTGCAAACCTTTCGGATTAAGGTAGCAATGTGTTTCAAGGTCTGAGGCTGTGGAATTATAAGGAGATAATGAGTATTTATGGTGGGTGTCTGTCAATAAAGGAGGGAAGGGTGATCACACTGAGCTACTTGCCCCCTTTTGTTTTTCAGTTTTGCTTGGTAGCAGCAGCTGTATACAGAACAACCTCGATTATCCGAACATCAGTTATCTGAATTTTGGATTATCTGAACAAGATCTCCAGGTCCTATAAAAACGCTATCCATTCTCTGAACAATTCGTCATCCAAACTCTGTTATCCGCACAAAATACTGCCCACCTGTCTCATTCGGATAATCGAGATTGTTCTGTATCCTACAGTGTACTAAGAAATGGAGTGTCTATCGATTATCCACTGGCATGTTGACTGGGAATGAGAGTCTCTTTTTCCCTCGGTACTTTCTTCTGTAATCCCCACTAAAGTGTCTCTTCAATCTGGTTAAAGGTTTTGTCTGGGATGTTGGCCTGGGGCAGCAGTCTATCTAATGTCAAAAATGGTGCAGGTTAAAGGAGAAGAACACAGTGGCACAGAGGCATGCCCACGTTGTGATGTTGATGGGTGTGGCACTGGAGCTGAGCATTTATTTTCTCGATGAAGAGGGAAAAGAGGGACTTTTTTTTTTTAAAAGTGCATCATTATGGAACAGACCGAACCCCATTCAATATATCAAGGAGATAGTCCTCTACATCTAACTTTTTATCTTATTTAAAAGACAAGTGTAAGGTTCTGTTTTTGTGATGTAATTTGATTGGTCACACTACTTGGCTTTAAGCATTTTGTTCTTATCCTACAGTTAATGTACAAAGAAAAGAAAGAAGAATTAGAATAACTTTAACTCTATTAATAGATTGTTTAACTACCAAACAGCAACTATTCCAGTATAGCAACAATCCTAAGACACACCCTTGGCAAAGGCCAATGCAGTAAATAGATTTTCTTGCATACGATGTTTCTCCAGTCCAGGGGAAAAGAACACCAAGAGAAAATTCTGGTGGAGAGAGTTGAAACCGATTTCACAACAAACTTGAAAACCCCAATTACCGAAAGCTCAATAAAGCCATGTTCTGTGGGAGCCTGACTCCACCCATTCATGCTGCTTTTATTGTTCCAAGTCTGAAAACCAAAAAGCCTGAAGGTGTCTCAAGTGGTTAATTTAGATTAGATTAAATTCCCTACAGTGCGGAAACAGACCCTTCGGCCCAACAAGTCCACACCGACCCTCTGAGGAGTAACCCACCCAGACCCATTCACCTACTCCCTACTAATGCACTTATCACTGGGTAATTTAGCATGACCAATTCACCTAACCCGCACATCTTTGGACTGTGGGAGAAAACCGGAGGAAACCCATGCAGACACAGGGAGAATGTGCACACTCCACGTAGACAGTCGCCCGAGGATAGAAGAGGCAATTCAGTACCTCTGGCTGAAAACCCTCTCTTCAAAACAAAACAGGACGCAATATACCTCTCAAAACCAATGAAGCAAATGTGCAACGTAAACTACTGGCAGCCTTTCTCGGGCCTTGCTTTAGTCATCTTATGTCTGGCTTATTCTTCACACTTTTCTAGAATGTATTTTAATGTGCAACCTGATGTGCTTACAATGATGTTGATATTGACCTGCTAAGCTCACTATGCCAAGTGCGAGAATGCTTTAAAAATCTGATAAGCAAAGCACAATGTTTCGGCTGAAGTTTCAATTCCACAGCCATTTCGCTATTTGACTCAGCTTTTTAAATAAAGCAATAGTCACTATTGAAAGCTAATTAGCATTCAGTTGGGTAAAATTGGATGTCCGGTTGGCTGGCTGGTGCAATGCAGGAATAGTGTATATATATATATATATATATATGGAGGAACCATGATTATCCGAAAGACCGGGATGGGGAGTATTTCACTCGGTTAATTGAATGCCGGATAACATTGTTAGCCAAGCATCGGGAACTTGCAACCTTGTTCGGATAATCTGAAGTTCGATTCATCGAATGCCAGATAATCGAGGTTCCTCTGTATTTACAAATAAAGGAAGAAATTAGAATTTCACTGAATTTTAACATTTTGTTTTGATTCAATGAATATCGATAATTCACCAACTTTTGGTTTCAGGAAGAGCCGGCCTCTCTCAATATGCCGACTGTTCGAGGTGAATGTTTGCTGAAGTACCAGCTGAGGCCTAGGTTTGAATGGCAAAGGTCAGTTCACGTAAGTTTGACCTTTTTTTTTTATATTGTGGTCATCCTCTGGAGACTGCAGTGAACTGAGCAAAACCAGAAGCTAAAATATGGTCTCTGAAAACTGAGCTCTTCTGTCCTCCTTTTGTAAAGTTTTTGTTTGTATGCTTTTCTGTGCCTATGTGGTATCAAACAGAATGTTTGTTGCTTTGACAATTAGCTGCGTTCATGCATGTATATTACAAAGGAAACAGATTGATACCCAGAGGTCACAAATATAAGGTAGTCATCAATAAATCCATTAGGGATTTGGGAAGAAACGTGGCCAAAAATGTGATTAAGATGTGGAAAAGTGACAGCAATGAAATGCAGAGGCAAGTACTCGAGCAGATGATGAGGCATGTGAGGGTGATAAAAAGATCATGCTGATGGGATTCGATGAAGAAGACTGGCAGGAGATCCATTTGGAGCAGAAGCGTTGGTATAAATAAGTTGACTTGACAATTTCTAATGGTTGTAGAGCAGAAGTAAGCACTTGTTCTAATTAAATCAGCTTTATTATCACAAACTCCAATGAGTACATTAAAAAGTTTGCAAGCTGCACTTAAGGTGCCATCTTGGGTACAACGTACCGAGGTACTCATTCTTCACTACAAGTTCTGAGGAAGAAAAAACTGAGAAAAATAAAGAAATAAAAACTCCTGTGTTGGAATAAATTAGAAAGTAAAAGGTTCAGAGCAACCTTTCTTCCAACCCAGTCACACTGACACTTAGCCTCCAGACTGCACCAAACTTCATCCCCCGGCCTAGAGACTGCTCTGGAATCCTCTTGAGAACTGACAGCCCATGCTGGGCCAAGAAACCATCCCATGCTGAGGTGGGTGACAGTCCGGCTGGGAGGACGCCACGCTAGGTTGGCGCGGAGTTTAGGACGTCTAAGAAGGAATGAGAGGGGAGAAAAGCAATAATGGAGTGAATAAACTCTGGCTGAAGCATCCTACTCTGCCACCAAATTGGAACTGAGTTTATACCTTGCTGGCTGTTTGTTTGAAGAGCCTAAACCTTGCCCTGCTTTCTTGATTGGTCTTAGCCATCCTGTATCACGTGCTTCAAAGGGTCAGTTGTAATGGTTTATCAGCGCACACAACAGCTGCAGTACAGGAGGAAACCATTTGGAGCTTCCTGTGTGTGTCAGCTGTCTGCCTGAGCATCTCAAATATTCTCACTGCCCCATCCTTTCTCTGTACCCGTGGAGTTCGTCTTTCCTCTTCAATTAATTGTAATTCTGTTTTTCCAGCAGTTGAATCCACTGTCACCAAAAGCAGGTGGTACCTTTCAGACTGTTATGTGGAAGATGTTGCTTTTCTCCTGTTGCTATATATCTTTGATCAGTGCCATGTGGTTCCTAACAGCAATGGTTTCTCCCTACCTGCTTTGTCCAGGCCGCCTTATGTTTTACACAGAACAGGCCTTGCTCCAATCCATCTGTAAATGAAACCTGTCATCAAAAGAGCTCTTGCTGTGATATAGTTTTACCAGCAAATCATTGATTCTAATTTTACTTGGACCAGATCCATTCTCAATGTACTGAAATTGTGCTTCTAATTTATTGTTCTTATTTTAAGTTGCCTTCTTTCCTCTTTTGAATAGCTCATGTTATTTTTTTCGAAGTCAGGGCGGCTTGGAGGGGAAACTGCAGGTGCTGATATTCCCATGTGTCTGCTGCCTTGTCCTTCTAGATGGAAGCCTGCGTGTTTGGAAGGTGCTGTGTAAAGATCTTGAATGGAACTTCTCTGCCATAAGCGCAATAGTGATTGCATTCAAAAGCAATGGCTATTTGTGAAAATCTCCCAGCTTTTCAGGCACACCTTCAGACTTCAAAACCTAAAACTTGAACTGCTCCGGTTAATGTCAATTCTTTTCCTTCTGCTTATGGAGGATCCCAGAAGCATACTGGAGCGCCAACAGACCATGATGTAGATTAAATTATTAAACTAAACTGCCTTTCAATATGCAGGTAGACTGGGAAAATCAGGTTGGTGGTGGATTGCAAGAAAAGGAATTTGTGGAATATCCATGGAATTGCTTTTTTGAGCAGTTTATGGTGGAGCCCGCTAGGAAACCGGCTATACTGGATTTAGTGTTGTGCAATGAGGCAAGCTTGATAAGGGATCTTGAGGTGAAAAAAACCTTGGGAGGCAGTGATCATAATATGATTGAATTTACTCTGCAATTTGAGAGGGGGAAGATAGAATCAGAGGTAATATTATTACAACTGAATAAAGGTAACTAGAGAGGCATGAGGGTGGAGCTGGCTACAATTGATTGGGAGAGGAACCTAGTAGGAAAGACATTGGAACAGCAATGGCAAGAGTTTGTAGGAGTATTTCAGGAGACACAGCATAGATTCATCCTGAGGAAAAAGAAGCATGGTACAGGGAGGATGAGGTAACCATAGCTGACCAGGAAAGTCAGGGATAGCATAAAAGCAAAAGAGAAAGCAATATAATGTGGTGAAGGATAGTGGGAAACCAGAGGATTGGGAAGCTTACAAAGACTCAACAGAGGGCAACAAAAAAAAATGGAGAAGATTAAACATGAGGGTAAGTTAGCCAGTAATATAAAAGAAGACTGCAAGAGTTTCTTTAGATATTCTTTTAGATAAAGGGCCAAAGAGGCAAAAGTTGACATTGGGCTGCTGGAAAATGACACTGGAGAAATAGTAGTGGGGATCAAAGAAATGCCTGAGGAACTGAATAATGACTTCGTGTCAGTCTTCACAGTGGAAGACATGAGAAATATCCCAAAAATTCAAGAGAGTGAGATGGCAGAGCTGGTGGCCATCACTAGGGAGAAAGTGCCAGAAAAACAGATGGGCCTGAAGGTGGATAAATCACCTGGAGCAGATGGACTACACCCCAGAGTTTCCAAGGAGATAACTGAAGATGTAGTGGAGATGTTAGTGGTGATCTTTCAGAAATTACTAGAATTGGGGAGCGTCCCAGAGGACGAGAACGTTGCTAATGTAACTTCCCTGTTTTAAAAAGGGGGTAAGGCAAAAGATGGAATATTACAGACCAACTAGCCTAACCTTGGTCGTGGGTAAGATCCTGGAATCCATAGTGAAGGAGGGGATTACTGAAAACTTGGAAATGTGTGGTAAAATAGGGCAAAGTCAGTGTGGTTTCATCATGAAGGGGTCGTGCCTGACAAATCTGATCACATTCTTTGAGGAAGTAATAAGCATGTTAGACCAAGGAGAGCAAATGGATGTTCCCGACCTGGATCGCAAGAAGGCCTTTGACAAGGTGCCACACAGGAGACTGCTGAAAAAGATAAGGGCACATGGTGTCAGAGGCAAAGCGCTAGCATGGATAAAAGCTTGGCTGTCTGACAGACAGCAGAGAGTGGGGATAAAAAGATGGCAGCCACTGACAAGTGGTGTTCCGCAAGGATCAGTATTGAAACCACAACTTTTCACCTTTTATACATTAATGATCTCGATGAAGGAACTGAGAGCATTATTGCAGATGATCTAAAGATAGGGAGATGGGACAGGTAGCATTGAGGAGGCGGGGAACATGCAGAAGGATTTAGACAGGTTAGAAGTGGCAGGTGGAGTACCGTTTGGGAAAGTGTGAGGTCAGGCATTTTGTTAGGAAGAATAGAGGCATGGGCTATTTTCTAAATGGGGAGAAAATTCAGAAGTCTGAAGTACAAAGAGACTTGAGGGTTCTAGTCAAAGATTCTGCCAAGGTAAACTTACAGGTTGAGCCAGTGGTTAGGAAGGCAAATGCAATGATGGCATTTATTTTGAGAGGACGTGAATGTAAAAGCAGGGATGTATGTCTGAGACTCTATAAGGCTCTGGTGAGACCACATTTGGAGTATTGTGCGCTGTTTTGGGACCCCTATCTCAGGAAGGATGCACTGGCCCTGGAGCATGTTCAGAGAAGGTTCACAAGAATGGTTCTAAGAATGAAAAACTGAACATCTGAGGAACATTTGAGGACTCTGGGTTTGTACTTGATAGGAGTTTAGAAGGATGAAGGGAGGGGGATCTGATTTGAAGGGTACAGAATACTGAATGGCCTGGACAGTGTACATGTTGGGAAGATGTTTCCATTGGTAGGAGAGACTGGGACCAGAGGGCACAGCCTTAGAGTAAAGGGAAGACTTTAGAACAGAGAGAAGGAGCAACTTCTTCAGCCAGAGAGTGACGAATCTATGGAATTGTGACAGAAGGCTGTGGAGGCCAGGTCTTTGAGTATATTTAACACTGAGGTAGATATCTCTTGATACTGGAGAATCTACAGGGCGAATGCACTTGAGAAACTTATTACCTATGATTGAATAGCGGAGCAGACTCGATGGGTTGAATGGCCGAATTTCTGCTCCTGTGTCTTGTAGTCTAAACTGAACACCTAAATACATTTTAATCCATGTGGAAACTTTTACCATTCTAAGTTTATCTTCATACAGTGTATCCATTATGTTTAGTCCACATGCTGTGCTGTCCACCAGAAATTCTTTTTTTGTTGTTGAAGTTCTTGAAATCGTTTAATTTTCTTCCTCTTACAGTGGTGTGATTTTGTATGAAAGACAGTTAATCCCTTGATAAATTATTGATGTAACTCCATGCAGAAACAATTTTTAGTCTTTGGATGATTTCCTGAAACAATGAAGGTGAAATAATCTGTTTTCTTTCTCCATTTCAATGACAGACGTTCTTTCCTGAAGACTAGCTCACAACTTGCATGTCATTGTGTATAGCTGGATGTTTTGTCATTTTTTTTTTGTCTGATAAATGTTATTATACTGAACAGTATATTACCCCTATCCATGTGTTTATATCTAACCCATATCTGTTGTGCTCTCCTGTTGATTGCTCCTTAAAATAAAGGGTAAGATTCAAGTTTCCCGACATACCCAAAATTTATAAGATTCCTCCAGACAGCCTGACTGATTGATTGTCATTCTACAAGGCAATTAAAACACATCTATAAATTTCGGTCTGATTTCTTCCACGCATCTTCACTCTTTACTAAACCTGGCAAAAACAGTTAATAAGTGTAAAGTGGCAGCAATGATACTGAAGTTTAAACTGTACGTACTTTGAGTGAAGAAAGTTTTCACAATCAAAATTTCAAAACTTGACAGAGCTGTACATCAGAAATGTGGGCGGCACGGTGGCACAGTGGTTAGCACTGCTGCCTCACAGCGCCAGAGACCCGGGTTCAATTCCTGCCTCAGGCGACTGACTGTGTGGAGTTTGCACGTTCTCCCCGTGTCTGCGTGGGTTTCCTCCGGGTGCTCCGGTTTCCTCCCACAGTCCAAATGTGCAGGTCAGGTGAATTGGCCATGCTAAATTGCCCGTAGTGTTAGGTAAGGGGTAGATGTAGGGGTAAGGGTGGGTTACGCTTCGGCGGGGCGGTGTGGACTTGTTGGGCCGAAGGGCCTGTTTCCACACTGTAAGTAATCTAATCTAATCGTAGAAACTGCATGAAGAGTTGGCCTTTGTCTGTGTCCATGGGTAGACACAACTAATTTTGTCCTCTGATATTTCTGTGTTATATATCAGCTAGTATCTTGTATCAGCTGATATATAAGCTAGTATCAGCTGTGTTATATATCATGGTGCTAGTATCATGTATTGATATCATTTGTATTGTTTTATTTTCTACGCTGTTCTCATTTCTGGACGTTTCTTGTGCTTTGACCCCATATTAGTAGAATCTTCCTATTTCTGCTCTGTGAGGCTGCAAAACTGCAAAAGTGAGAAATCAAATCATCACTGCTCAGTAGTAAACAGTCCTGCATTGTGATCCCAACGCCAACCCCATGACCTGTTCCTGTGGGGCTGGGGAGGTTTAAACTTCAGTATCATTGCTGCCACTTTAGACAGCTGTATCGTGCAGCCAACTTGTATTGAGTTTTAAATTTAAACAAGTACCTTATGACATTTCCAGGCTAGCCATGGCAGATTGTGGGTCATAAAGGCCGCTACTTAAAAAAAGGATACTTCAATTTGTGAAGCATTGCCAAAGAGATGTTGTGCCTTGTCATTTTGTACATTAACTGCAAGCTGTATTTTCTGTGCTATTTTCAGAGAAGCTGTAGTTGCAGATGACACTGAGGAGTTCATTAAAGAAGCTACAGAAATTCCAGGCTTCTTGGAGAAAGTCAGAGAGTGTAAAAATTTATTGTCAGCAGACCCTACTGTTTCATCAGGTAAGTGATTGGGCTGCCCTTGTTTTCTCAAGGAGATGGCTGGTTCTGAGTTGCTCTTTCTGTTAAGTTGCTGTGCTGTTTTTGTCTTGATGTATCCTGTAGTGTGTCACAGTCAGCAAATGAATGGCCACTGTCATCAATCACCCTCTACTTCAAATTTTTGTGTTTACTCGCATCATTTTTGCTCCACTTGACTATAGTTGCACCATTAAGAGGGACTTCTACCAATGGTAAAGGAGGTGTGCCAACAGTTGCACTTCAAATGTAACTATTTTGGGAGAGAAAAATCTTTAGTTGCCCAAGCCTCCTTACTGAGCTGGCCACAGTTTGTTCCTGAAGGAACCTGTCAGTTCAAATAGGAATGTTTTGTTGTTGTTGTTCAACTGATTCCACAATACATTTGAATGATGAGCTAGGTGTTTAGATGACAGTTCTTTCAATCAAACTGCTCAGATCTCGGAAGCTGCTGGTACTTGAACCTTGACTTCATGAGTCAGAGGTAAGGTTATCACTGCACCCCAAAGGCACCTCATAGGGCTGTTCTCGTCAGAGTGGGAGAGTGGGAGAGTGGGAGAGTGGGAGAGTGGGAGAGTGGGAGAGTGGGAGAGTGGGAGAGTGGGAGAGTGGGAGAGTGGGAGAGTGGGAGAGTGGGAGAGTGGGAGAGTGGGAGAGTGGGAGAGTGGGAGAGTGGCGACTGGTGATTGGTTAGCTTGAGCATTGTTATGCTCCTAGATCGAATAGTTAACCTGTTCAGAGATGTAATGACAAGCCTTCAGAGTATGTTGGACTTGAATCTCGGCCTCCTGGAAGAGAGGTATGTACATTACCACTGTGCCACAAAAGCCCCCTTGAAATAAGTTTGTTTTTAATCTAGAAGAGCTACTCCACATAACCCGTGATTTTATTTTTGAGCCATCAATTTGTCCACGGTATTTCCCACCGATTATCCACCACTATTAAATCTCCTGTGTTTTCCAATTAATTAACTGATATATAATGCCCAGGGGGGAAACAAAGATGACTTAATAGCATGTTAAATTGTGAAACAGCTGCAGTGCTTGGACTTTAATCTTGTTGTTATTTGCCAATATCCCTGATTAATTAGGCAGCTCAACAAAGTAACAATCATGTATTGCATTTCACAACATCTGTCATTTATGTACCATAAAATCAAACTGTCGGGATTATGGTGTGTGCATGCAGTGAGCCAGTCTCTTTGTCTTATTTACTATCATCTTTTTTCTTTGTAGATTTTAAAATGCATGTGTATTTTGTAACTCTTACTTGCCAGTCGGTGATGTCTAATGGTAAAATATTCCGTTTGCATTCCTAGGGCACATGGACAAGTACCCTGAGGTGGTTTTCCTTGGAACTGGATCTGCCATCCCAATGAAAATCCGAAACGTTAGCTCTATCATTCTAAACATTAAGTAAGTGTTTTTTTTTACCCATCATTTCTTCTGTTCACCAAAATAGTATTGCAGACGCAGAAGGGAACATTCAGTTGTAGTTGGATTTTAAAAAGTCCTAATTTGTGCTTTGCTATTTTGTTTTCTTTTGCTTTTTGCTGTCTCTCCTAATATCTCCTTGCTTAGCTCAGTATCATATTTTGTTTCATAACTATGTCCTTAGATATTTTGCTATGTTAAATGTAGTTAAAATGCGTGGTAAGTTTGCAGATATCTTTTTCTTAAATGAAAAATGCATAAGTTGGAGTAAATTTTAAAGCCAAGTCATTTTCTGTCTTGTATGTGGTTTGAAGAAAGACAGTTGGTAATGCTCTTTTTTTTGTTTTTGCCAACAGTGCAAAGTTATTTTTTAGTTTCCTTTCTCTATTTTCAGAGCTGTGTGCTAGTAGTTGTTCTATAAACAGGAGCTTTTGTCCTTATTAAAGAATACCATCAATAATAGTCTTATGAAATAGCCACCATTTTCTTCTGATCTCATTAGCACAAAGGTCAAATGTTAGCAGATTGCTTCAAAGTGAAAGAAGAGTAGTTCACTCCTGGTACAAAATTCCTTTTGATTCTAATAAGACTTTTTTAAAACTTCCTTTAGCGCGACATGCTCTATATTGTTAGATTGTGGTGAAGGCACTTTTGGACAGCTCTGTCGTCATTATGGCAATGATGTGGATGTGATCCTCTGTAACTTGTCAGCCATCTTTGTTTCTCACATGCATGCTGATCATCACACAGTGAGTATTTTCATTTCCAATGTGGGTCATACATACAATGCCTCGGTTAAACGGTGGAACTTATAACCTGTTGGGGGTCAGCAAATGTGGCCATTTCTATAATCTGACTCATTCATTGTGTGAATATAACTGCTGTCAGTGACTAGGGAAGTAATATCCTGGAGTAGGATTACAAATACCTTGTGAAGATCAGAAAGTTTCAAGGGAGAGTGAGAACCATGCAGGACAGAAGATAATTTATCATGTTCATGTCCAGCTGTCTGTGAAGAATGGCTCAGTTAGTTTTCCCCATCCCGAACACTTGTAGATGTTTGCCACGCTTTTTCTTTAGTAGACTATTCAATTCGCTTCAGAGATTTTGGAATCTGCCTTGGTATGCAAGTTGTTTGAAGCATGGATTCTTTTTGCCCACCAGAGGGAGACCAGTCTTTCATTGGAAAACAAACTAAATGTTTGAAATCAGGTAAAGTGCAAGGCTATGGGGAAAATACCAGGCCATGCGATTAATTTTGCATTGCTTGAGCAAAGAGCTCACATGGCACAATGAGCTGAATGTTATCCGCCTCCTGTGCTGAAAACCATTTCTGGTTAAATGCATGATACGCCCATGTGAATGGTAATGGAATGTCTATAAATGTAATGTTTTTACAGCGAAATGGCTCCCAATCTTTGGGCTAACTGTCTTAGCAACAGTGACAATAGTTGTGGGCCCGTATTGTCAATGTTCTTAAGCAACCTGTCCAGGGATGTTATGACACTCCTCTAGGGTGTGTCATTTGAACCCATGCCTGCTAGCTTTGGGGTAGGGACACCACCACTGAGCCACAAGACACTCTTCCCCACAGGTTATACCCTTTTGATTGATTGATAGACAGACAGACAGCCCAGTCTAGTCAATGTATCCCAACAGGTCAAACACAGGTCCACGGCAAGGGGTTCTGGAACCCAGGGACCCTAGCCTAGAGACAGAGACTCTACCACTGTGCCAGAAGATGTTGGAGGGTCGAAGGCTGAAGAGTCACCTTCTAAAGGTTTATAAAAATCATGAGGATGGGTATATGAACAGGAAGGGTCTAGAGGGATATGGACCAAATGCTGGCATGTGGGACTAGATTAGTTCAGGATATCTGGTTGGCGTGGAACAGTTGGACCAAAGGGTCTTTTTCCATGCTGTACATCTCTATGACTCTGACTAAAAATATAATGAATTACCTATTCAGATACAAAATGACACATGCCTGGGGAGGATGGGATTTGAATTCAGACTTTCTGGTCTAGAGCCAAGCATGCTACCATTGTATCCCAAGAGCCCTGGGCCTGTTATATTTTGATGCTTAGACTGCCACTAATGAGAGTCTCATGAACATGCTCATTAGTATATCTTTTAATGAGCATTATTAAGAGTCCCTTGTCCATATCAATGAATTTTCTTGAACTTTAAATGTACCTGAATTAAACTCCTCCTCTGCTGGGCTAGTGGTTTAGAGTAGGTAAGCAGTGTACCTGCTACTTGAGTAGATATCACTGCAGTACAACAATATTCAAAATTGTTTCAGATTGACATAGTAATTCATTTTTTTTATTTCCTTTGGATGATGTGTTTTAATATATTACAGGGCTTGATAAATATATTGTTGGAACGAGAAAGGGCTTTGGTAAGTTAGATTTACTTTTAATGAGTCTGAATTTTTAATATGCTTAAATAGACGTCAAGAATAACGTGCTGGAAATGCACAGCCAGTCAGGCAGCATGTGAGGAGCAGGAGAAGCAGGAAATTCCTGATGAAGAGCTTATGCCTGAAATGTCGGGGTTTTTTTGGTTTTTTTTGTCTGTATTTTTGTTTTAATTTTTTTTCCTGCTCCTCGGATGCTGCCGATCTGCTGCGCTTTTCCAGCACCACACTCTCGACTCTGATCTCCAGCATCTGCAGTCCTCACTTTCTCCTCCTTTTAAATAGGTGTCCAGTTAAGCTCTGCTTCTCTGGTTTCCTGTAAGAAAACGTGAATGTTTACCCTCCCTGCATAAGCTAGTTTGCCTCAGTTTTCCCAGTCCTGTGTCTGTTTAGCTTTCGACCTGTGAAGATCGTGGCCTTCTGTGGTTGAATGTGGGAAATTTGGTGCTTTTGCTGCATGTCCGACCATTACTACAGTCATTGGCCTGATGGACTTTTAAATATCCAGGGATCCAATGCTTTTGAAAAATCTGCCAGCTCTGACCAAGTGGTTTGCTGTACCAGTGCTGCTTAATCTGCTGAATATCCCTGGTATTTTTAAAGTTAGATTCCCTACAGTGTGGAAACAGGCCCTTAGGCCCAACAAATCCACACCGACCCTCCGAAGAGCAACCCACCCAGACCCAGTCCCCTACATTTACCCCTGACTAATGCACCTAATACTGTGGACAATTTAGCATGGCCAATTCACCTGACCTGCACATCTTTGGACTGTGGGAGGAAACCGGAGCACCCGGAGGAAACCCACGCAGACACAGGGAGAATGTGCAAACTCCACACAGTCAGTCGCCCAAGGCGGGAATTGAACCTGGGTCCCTTTTTGTTTTCAGCCACGTCGTATTAACAAAAAATTACTGCAGATGCCACACTTCCTGTTGATTTTCAACCTTGCTTTGGCTTGACATTTTTTTTTCTCTAAGTTGATGTTAAACTAGGTGTCTGAAAGAACACCTAGAGGCTTAAACATGATGGAGTAACCTTACTGACTTAAGAGTTAATACGTTAATTTATTCATGGAGGTCAGTACAGATTAATCTGTATTGGAAAGACATAGAACAGTCCAGCTGATCAAGTCTGGGCCTGCTCTTTTCCCATTGTAAACGTCTTTCTTTCAAATATTTAACCAGTTGCCTTTTGATTGTAACCATTAAATCTGCCTCTCATACCCTTCAGCAAAGTGTTCTCAAAAACCGTTTACTGTATTTCTTGTCACTTTTGGTTATATTGGCAAGTGTGTTTTAATGCTCTTTTTTTTTTGTTTATGGTGGCAAACGCATATAACTCCTTAGTTACACTATCAGAAATGCTCCTGAGTTCCAACCTTTTTATAAAATCTCCCCTTGCTCCTCTCTCCTTCGAGTGACCCCAGATTCTCAAGTCTCTCCACATTACCAATTGAGATATTAGAGTGTGTTAGTCAGCTCTCGTCTGAGCTGTTATCTCACTGTGTGGGCCCCTCCGACAGTTTTGCCATTTCAGGGTTTCTTACAAATCTGTCTTCCTCTCCTGAGCTCTCCCACGCTACCTGTTCCTCCCCCACTGCTCTCCCTCTCCCAGATCTTCATCTCATATACAGACTAAATTACCCAATACAGCAACCACTGGCAGCCATGCAGACAGGGCAGTGATGTAAGCTCATTGAGCATGCATGCTCATTGTTCACAATAAATGCAGCCTTTTTTTTAAAACCTGCTTTTATTTGAGGCAAAAATCAAATATTGGGCAAACTATCTCAATATTACATTCCATATAGATATTGTTTAACATGAGAGTCCCTTAGCACTATTGTAACTCAACTGACTATTGTAAATAAACTGCTTGCATCTGGAAAGTTAGAAATCACACATCACCAGCTTATAGTCCAACAGGTTTATTTGGAAGCACTAGCTTTCAGAGGGCTGCTCCTTCATCAGATGGTTGCATCTGGAAACATTGAAATTGTTTCAATAAAACAGTGAAAGCACCTAAATAACAATTCTGTCGATGGATTGGATTCCTCTTGGTGATTTTACTTGGTGTCATCTGATCACATCATTTCATAGTCCTTATGTGCACGGATTTCTGTTTTCCATAGAGATGGAGTAATCTACTTTCCCAAACCTCATGGACGCACCAAATACTTTTTTTTTTGTCCCCCTCCTCTGCAGTTGTAATCAATGTTTCTACCTCCCAATGAGCTTTCCGTTTCAGGAGACAGTTTCACAAATATTATTGTGAGACACTGTGTTCCTAGGCTCCCTCAGTGACCTTATGCTCTTAGCTGCAATTAGCCACCCTCGCCAGAGTATATTAGAAAACCCCATTGAGGCTGATCTCTATGTTGGCCATACTAGTCAGTCCAGACATGTCTCTGTGTTGCCAGACATAGAGAGTCCAGAACATTGAGTAGGTGCTGTACCAGAGGAACGTCAGGGCAGAGATTAGAGACTGCATTAAACAGCCTTTGCATCCTACTGCCTTCAAACTCGTGTACACATACAGAGGCCACTGTTCCCAGTTCAGTTACTGCAGTTGTAATACTTCACCTTAGGAAGGACAAAGAGACTTGTTCAACCGAAGGCTATCACTTCCCATTTTTTCCCATTAAATATTTCTGCCCACTTCTGTCCTTCTGGAGTTTGTTACTATTCTTGATTGTTTACTACATTTCTGAGCTACTACTATGTGCAAGCTTCGCGGTTATCTCCAGTAGATCCAAGTTCAGCTGTGTAACCTAAAAAGAGTAGTTGCATTGCTCCTAAAATTAAGCCCTGAAGAATTTCTTTGAATACCCCTCTCCAGTCTGAAAGTTATTTGCCGCTAACCACCTTTGGACTTGAATTTTCATTTTATGATATTAATCAAATCATCTTAAACTGTTTAACAAGGAGCAACATTTATCATTTATTTTGTCAGCTATCCCAGGGAAAGGACTTCAGCCCAATTTCACTTGTGGGACCATTACAGATTATGAATTGGTTGAACCAGTACCATAACCATTGCCAGAAGATTCTTCACCATTTGAAGTGAGTTGGTCTATCGAATCCATTTCCAAACTGAATGTTTGGGGGGTGTAGTGGTGGTGGGTGAGGGCTAAAGTTCATTTCCCCAAGTGGGAGCAAATACCTTTTGTGAAATACTGAGAGTTTCTAATACTCCTGAAATGATAGTGAAAGGTTATTTTGACAATGTATATGAACCTTTCCTGCATTGTAACTTTCCGGATGCTGCCTGACCTGCTGTGCTTTTCCAGCACCACTCTAATTTAGACTCTGGTTTCCAGCATCTGCAGTCCTTGTTTTTACCCTGTAAATGTGGGTGTCAACCCTCTGTATTGGTTCCTCCTACTTTTTAGGTGGTTGTTCTTTTAAAAGAACCTTCACTGAATAATTTATGAAGTTGAGCTTTCAGTTAATTTATTTGTGACATTTATACTCTCTTATCTATCCCTTATTCTTTCAATCCTAAAAGTCTTCTGTGTTAAAGGTTTATCAGTAATCAGTTGCTATCAGTTTATCAGATGCTTTAATAGGTCTGTCTTTGAGGGTTATTGTATCCCAGTTTCTAATGGTAGTCATGTGCTTAGTATCTTTGCCATTCCTATCATTTGGACTGTTCTGGTATTTCTCCTGTAATTAACGTTTTGCTCCCATGATGAAGTGTGATGTTGTCTCTCCTGGTCTATGCTGAGCAAATTGTTAAATAGTATATGGCCTTAAAGGTACATCCTTTTCTTGCTAACTGCTTTGGAGATTTTCATAATTTAACTCCTATTTATGTGGGTTCTATTTAATTAACTAATTTCTCAACACAAACTGATCTTTCTAACCAGATATGGTTAGTGAGTCATAACATATCCCCACAGGTTAAGTGTTTTTAAAAAAAAAATCAAAAAATTTATAGAGCTTTTGAAATGCAGCAGTCTTGTTCCCCCCCACTCTGAGTCAGGATGTCTCTATTCAAGTCCCACCTTGCCCCAAGGAGCATTTTCTAAACACTGATTTTTTTTAAAATCAATTACATTTTTAGTATGTCCTCTCAAGCTAGCTTATGTTGGACAGTGTTTACCATGGACTCAGTGTGGCGCTGGAAAAGCTGTCGGTCAGGCAGCATCCAAGGAGCAGGAGAGTCAACATTTCAGGCATAAGCCCTCCATCGGGAATGTTCCTGATTCTACGTTCCTAGTGAAAGGCTCATGCTCAAAACATCGACTCCCCTGCTCCTCAGATGTTGCCTGACCAACTGCGCTTTTCCAGTACTGCACCTTTTGACTCTGATCTTCAGCATCTGCAGTCCTCACTTTCTCCTTTGCCATGGCCTCCTTATTATGAAATAAATGTTCTTTTGGGCAAAATTTACAAGGATTGAGAAATAAGAAATTTTGATTTTTTTTTCATTTGTAGGTGTTAGGATCCCAGGTGATTGTGCAATCTGACTTGTCTAACAGTACTATGAAACTTGGGTTGATAGATGATATTTGATTTTTGTAGTTGTTTATCATGTGAGCATTCTCTCTCAAGGTTGCAGTATTGTCTATAATAAGAGAATGTAATTTTTTTAACGCAATGTAATTGTGTACAATTTAGAATGATCTGAAATTTAAACAGCAAAGCAAAGTTTTTTGTTTTTCTAACTCTTCTTTTAGTCCACAGACTACTATCTTGCAGCTGCTCAATCCCAGAGTGCTGTCTCTCCTATCTCAATTCTTTTAATTTTTTAAAACTTAACTGACTCTTTCCAGCTTCTTTTCTTCTGAGACAGTTATACAATTCCTTTTGGACTTTTTTTAGGCTGTTTATAATTTAAAGCTTTCAATTTGAACATCTCCAGCCATGCACAAACTCTTGTGGTTTGGAAGCTTCACAACTTAAATTAAATCTGCTGGGGTGACTGGTTCCCCAAACTGAGAATTTGGTTCCCCTGCTCAAAGAAAACTGCTGTCTCTTCTGAAATGAACTCCTGATTCTGCTGAACTGAGTTCCAGAGCTAAACTAAAAGCCTTGAGTGTGTCAACTCGGGAGTGAAAATATTATTAACACCACAGGAGTTTGGCTGGGCAGTTAACTGAAATTGCATTCCATGCCTTTATAAATAACATGGAAGGTATTAATTTAGCAGTGAATTGTATTTCGTTTATAGTGAAACTTAGCGGATGTTTCATTTTATTCACAACATGCTTATGTTTAATAGGAATTCTAGAGGTGTATTAAACAGGTCATACAGAAGGAAGGCTTAATTAACTATGAAATACATTTTCCCCCTCTTGGGAACAGAATACACTGTTTCACCTGTTGTATTGTGTTCTCTCTCTGACTGTTCTGACAGGCTTACTGCGCTACTGATTTATAAATGGTGTAAATGAGAATTCAGAGAATGGCTCTAGGGGATACAAGGGTAGTTTGGAGAGGCTTGAATTGTTCTCCTTGGCAAATAAAACATTTGAGAGGAATTTTGATGGAAGTGCTCAAAACCATTTGGGGCATTAACAGAGTTGATGAGGGGATAACATTTCTCTTGGGGCAAAACGTTTAGAACCCGAGCCATCAGGGCTAAAGAATCCAAAGTGAAGGCAATGCCTTTTTCATGCAATGACTGGCTCCGATCTGGAATGCAGTGCTTGGGAGTGTTGGGGTAGCCAAGTAAAACAGAATTCAGAAGACGGCAAAATAATTATCTGAAGCATAAAGCTTTGTTGAGCTATGAAGAATAAGCAAGAGATAGTGGGTCTCTCTGCTGTTTCAGAATGACTGTGCGTGAACACCAAGCAATGAGTGGCATTCCTCTGTGCTGGAACTATTCTGTATCCCAGTCATACATTATTAACTAATAATAGTCACTGGATATTTGAATTTCAGTTCTAAAAAGTCACGTCAGCTCCTGGTAATACCCCTCCCAAACCTATGTATAAGAGCAATCTGTTAAAATACTGTTTCCATACAGTATGGTCCAAATAGAGATATACATATAAGCATCATTCACATTATTCAGGATTGACATTAGATAATTATCGGATGCAAAAGACTTTACTTTGGTAATTAAGGTCCAAGTTAGTCCCCACTTAGTCTTTGTGGTCCCAAATAAAGATGAGATGTGTTTTTATTCTTGTTGTGACATTTTTGTTAATCACTACAGTCCAAAGATATGCAAGTCAGGTGAATTGGCCATGCTAAATTGCCCGTAGTGTTAGGTGCATTAGTCAGAGGGAGATGGGTCTGGGGTGGGTTGCTCTTCAGAGGGTCTTCCTTGCCCTTTGAGAGCAGTTAAGAATCAGCCACAGTGCTGTGGTCCTCAATTAACACACAGACCAGTGATAAGTATCAAAAGCAGCAATTGCTCGTTAAGCTCAGCAGGCCTGGCAGCATCTGTGGAGACACGTCAGAAATAAGGTTTTGGGTCAATAGGATGAAGGGTTTTGGCCCGACATGTTGTTTTTCCTGCTTCTCAGATGCTGTCTAACTTGGTGTGCTTTTCCAGCTTCACATCTCTTGACATGTTCAGTTAGCACCAGTTGTTTCTCAGCTGAATGTTCAGTTAGCAACACCTTGTTTTTGTAAAACTGAAGTGATTTTTGTTAAAGCAGATAATCCCTTTAAGTTTTTAATAGAGCTGTCTTGTGCATTGCTTGCTCTGAATTGTGGGTTATTACAGAATATAGATGAGATGTTGATCAAATGAAAACTGGGTTTGGAAGATGGGGTTGTGGTCATTTTGGTTGCCTTTTCGATGGATTTGAGATGGGACCGTCATCCAGCTGGAATGCTGAATTTCCTGTAGTAGGACTGCAATACCAACTTCAGTAACAAACAAGTGCTGTGAAAGCTCACCCACATACTCCAGGTGAGGTGTAGCTGAACCAAGAGTCAAAGCCTGGGAATATTTAAACAATTTTTGCAGCGTTCATCAGTAGCAAAAAATTCTCCCCTTGAGCTCAATATATATCTGACCGAGTTCCAGCCTATTAGGAACTCCTGTGGTAGCAGTATGTGAAAGAGAGTTACAAGTCTGGAATTTGCCCTACCAGATGCAGAGTGTACTGAATCATGTGAAACTTGAGGCTAGGTTTGTGGACATTTGTGAGAAAAGCTATCTAGAGATGGAAATGAATTGAAATTGGAGCGGAGATACAAAGCAACCATGATCTAATGGAATGGCAGGACAGAATCTAAGATCGGAATGGCCCTCCTCTGAGGGGGCAGTCTTGATAGTGGATTTTTGTATTACCTGGATCTGCAGGCACTCCAGTGTTTCCCCTCCTCCTGTTTCAGTGTTATTTCTGTTCGACATTTCATGGAAGATGCGGATGTTAACAAGTTGATCACTCAAGAACGCATCCAGACTTTGTTGAAGAAACTTGAACTGGAAAAGGTAATGGCGCTTATTAATCTGGTTTGTCTGTTGGATTGAATTCTTCTATTTGGTGAAAGCAAAATATATAATTTCTTTTTACTGAGGAGCACAATACATTTGTGTAGAGTGAAGTTTGTGCTTGGCCTTGAGTGTGTGCAAGTGGAATTTGGGTGGTGATGGTGGGGGACGGTTGGATTTGATCTGGAGTAAAGGAAATTCCCTGTGGCAGAAAGGGTATGCAGGTTCTTCCCAACTCTGTCCACTGTAGTGTGGGCTGAAGGACGTGCCACTGCTGGAGGTGATATTGCTGTTCAGGAGACTAAAATGAACAATCTCACAATGCCAGTCTGGTTTCTACCTCTCTCATTTGCCTTTGCATATTTCAAGTGGAAAGTGAATTCTGCAGACTGCCACTGTTCAGCTCCTGAACACTAATTCTACACTGTAACTGAAGAAACCTGCTCCCCTCGCCCCACCCCCGGCCCTGGTCAGTGTAGTTTAGTGATGTTAAGTACGTTGGGGATGACTGACAGAGCCTGGATAAGTGCTGCCCCAACAACACTTGTGGTTTGATACTGTCTAGGACAAAGCAGCCATTTTGCTGGCACCAGATTCACGAACATTGAGTCTCTCCTCCATCAACTTAACGACCACTACCACCTAGAAGAATAAGGAGAGCAGATACACAGAAACCCCACAACCCTCAAGTTCCCCCTTCCAGTCGGTCTTCATCCTGACTGTTGTCATTCCTCCATCGTTAAGTCAAAATCTGGGAACACCCTCCCAAATCGCCCTGTGGGTCTACCTAAAGCCCATGAATGCAGTGATTCAAGAAGGCAGCTCTTCACCACTTTCTCCAAAGGCAATTAGGGGATAGACATCACCCGCATCCCATGATTGTATCCTTAAACAGAATAGGAAGCTTAGTTGACAGATTTTAACACAGACAAGTGAGAATGTCTGCTGCCAAGGACCATCTAATACCAGTCTCTGAATGTGCTGAGTTGACGTCTGGAGTAAGATCACTTTCCCATTCATTGGCTGATAAATATCTTCCAGGTCCAAGGTGAGGGGAAAAAATATGTTGTGTTAACTTTTGGTAAAATTTAAGCAACAGATGCTAAAAGGGCGGCACGGTTGCTCACAACACCAGAGACCTGGGTTCGATTCCAGCCTTGGGTAGCTGTCTGTGTGCAGTTTGCACATTCTCCCAGTGTCTGCCTGGGTTTGCTCTGGGTGCTCCAGTTTCCTCCCACAGTCCAAAGATGTGCAGGTCAGATGAATTGGCCATGCTAAATTGCCCATAGTGTCAAGGGTGAATATAGGGTAGGGGAATGGGTCTGGGTGGGTTATTGTTCAGGGGGTTGGTGTGGACTTGTTGGGCCGAAGGGTCTGTTTTCATACTGTAGGGAATCTAATCCTAAAAAAATTCTAGGCCAGTAAGTATCTGCAAATTTTTTTAAAAATCCCTGATTATAGCTGAATGGAGGGATTTGCGGAGGAGCTGCTCAGGAAAGATTTTGTGAAACCTGAAAGGGTTCAGAAAAGATTTACAAGGATGTTGCTAGAGTTGGAGGTTTTGAGCTGTAGGGAGAGGTTGAATCTGCTAGGGCTGTCTTTCCCTGGAGCGTCAGAGACTGAGGGTGACCTTTTTATAGAGGTTTATAAAATCATGAGGAGCATGGATAGGGTAAATAGACAAGGTCTTTTCCCTGGGGTGGGGGAGTCCAGAACTGGAGGGCATAGGTTTAGGGTGAGAGGGGAAAGATATAAAAGGGACCTAAGGGGCAACATTTTCATGCAGAGGGTGGTGCATGTATGGAATAAGCTGCCAGAGGAAGTGGTGGAGGCTGATACAAGTACAGCATTTAAAAGGCATCTGGTTGGGTATATGAATAGGAAAGGTATGGGTCATATGCTGGCAAATGGGACTAGGTTAGGTTAGGATATCTGGTCGGCATGGACACGTTGGACCGAAGGGTCTGTTTCCATGCTGTACATCTCTTTGACTCTGACTCTATCTATATCTCATTCTCTTCTCTTGCCACATGTGACACGTGTTGGTGACAGTTCCAGGCCTGTGTCGTGCGACATTGCAGGAATGCCTTCGGCTGTGCTCTTCAACATAAGTCAGGCTGGAAAATCGTTTACTCAGGGGATACCATGCCATGTTCAGCTCTCGTTCAGACAGGTCAGTTTAAAATGGACTCTGGCAGATGATCAAGTGAAGTACATCGCTGTTCTAATTCCTCCAATATTTTACTGATGCAAGAGCCCGAGAGGAGATATGAACCATTCAGTCCCTCAACTTTTCATCCTTCAATGACATTGCTCTGTACCTTAGTTCCATATCATTTCGTATCCACCTAGCCAACTTCCCAGATCAGATTTTAAATTATTTGATTAAGCTAACATCCCCTTCTTTTTATAGGACAGTTCTGCATTTCAGCCACCCTTTGAGTAGTTTCCTGACCTCTCTCCTTGAGAGACCTGGTCAGATTTTAATGTCCTTTTCCCTTTTCCTGCGTTCCCTAGCCAGCAGCAATGGTTCGCCCCCAGCTGCCTCCCGAGTCAGTCCTTTTCAAGTCCTAACTTGATTAAATTACCCTTGTACTTTCTGTATTCCAGGAAATGTGAACCTGATTTGTATAATCTCATGCTCTTAACACTTGAAGCTGTGATACCCTTCTGGTAAAAGAAATCTTGTTATATATTTATTGTTTGTTGGATGTTGGACTTTTTTTAAAAATCTATGTTCCTTTTGTAGTGGAATACAACTGGCCCCTACAGAATGCCCAAGTATTTAAGGTATTATGAAATCTAATGGTTAGCATTTAGTTAATAAAGGAGGGAAGTACTTAAATGTTTTTGAGGTTCAAGTATGCCTTTTGTGAGCTGTCTACTTGTGGCCAGTGGAAGTATTAGGCCTTTCCTCCTTTCCCTTCTCCTCTGGACTGTGTTCATCCACAGTAGGACAAAGCCTCCCATACTGACAACTCGCCTGACTGCTGAGGAAACTCTCCTGCAGTAGGTGCATTAAAAGGATGATCTTTCTGTCTAAAAAGAGTAGAGTAATGATCAGCAAATTGATTACCAGCCACAGCTTCTTCTAAATCTATAACTTAAAATGTCAAAAGTCACACTTCACCAGGCAATAGTCCAACAGGTTTATTTGAAGTCATAAGCTTTTGGAGCGTTGCTTCTTCAGGTGACTTCACCTGACTAAACGATGATACAACTCTGGGTAAACCCTTCTGCTAATTAAGCCAAACACACAGAAAAGCTCACCTTGTCTCGTAATCTGTTACAGTATGAGTGACGGAGAACTACCCAATTCTGCTACTTAACACAAACTATCGACTTATCCTTTAAGTCTAAAAGTGAACCTTAAACAACTATTTACAACACTACGCCTCCTTTCTCTGAAAGGTTTGTTACCTACCTCCCACTCAATAACAATATACTGATCCGATAAAAGCCCCTATTAAATTTATAGCAGCTTAATTTTCAAAACCAGATAGCAGCTCCAGCATTGGTCTTCCTCTCTTTTGTAGATCTCCCTGGGTCGCCTTCGGTCTTTTGCCACAAAAAAAAGTTTCAAAACTAAAAAGTGCCTATTGACAGAGAGTGTGTCGAATAGCAGTTTTTCAGTGGCAGTTAGTGCTCTTTCTGGCCAACTGTCCAACATGTCCTAGGTATCGGATTCTCTCACTGGTTCGATGGTGTCAAAACAGTAAAATTCAAATTCGATTGGGTTTTAGTATCTTGAGGCATAATTTAAACTGGTTAAGTTTGGACTGCTGTGAAAACAACTGAGGTATCGAGGTTACAGCCAAATATGTTACATCTTTCAATTCTCCAGCACACTTTATGACTGCTAGTCAGTCACATGACCAGTGTTTGCCAGCTCTCAGCTTTCACTCTCTAAGGTACAGGAGTGTTACTCCTTCATCAGGTGACTTCATCTGACTAAGGGCAACGCTCAGAAACCTCGTGATTTCACATAACCCTGTTGGACTAAAACCTGGTGAAATGTGACTTTTGACCTTGTCCACCCCAGTCCAACACCACATTATAAATTAAAATACATCTGAGCATGGTTTCTCCATTGGCTGTTCCCCTTCTTGGCTCACCAATCATGTGTAATGATTTAAAAACTCTTGGGCACAATACACTTTGTTTTTATTTTGCTGCCTTTTGAGTTTGTTAGTCTGCCTTCCTGGGTAATACTGAAACAAGTAAAGGTGGCAGGTGACCAGGCTTTCCCTGTCTGTTTGTGGCACCATTTTATGGCCACTTTTAACCTTTTGTTTGCGTCATTTCTTTCGCACTGTCAAAGCTAGATTTTTCAGCGCTCATTTCTGAAATCGCAGCTTGGTTTCAAGGCCTTTTATCTTCTCCTTGCGCCTTCCGCTACTTAATGCTTTCTTGTTCTGTTTTATTTCCCAAAATTCAGTTTGTATGTGCACGCACTGCAGTCTCTTTAGCTGAATCGAGTGATGGTTTGGTCACCTGATATTGTGCCAGTATGAGTCACGCTGGCAGCACTGCTAACCAGCCCCACCTGAACCTCCCTATGTCTGATTAAGGCAATTCTTTTTCAAATTTTAAAGCTATTTGAAGAGCTCTCAAGCTCCTTCATTAAAACCCTAATTGGTTTCATGTGCTCTCTCAAAGTACAGTTGATACTTTTTGTACTTCATCCAGCATCCCAGCCTCTTGAGGTTCCTGGAGTATGGATCATTTAATGGAATGACAGTTGTTTTAGAAGGTACTTGAGAGCTCGTAAATGAATTTGAAGCATTTCTGATGCTAGGAATCTAAGCAAAATTTGAATATTCAATTTACATCTTTTTGGACCTGTAGAATTTTAGGAATAGGTATAGGCCACTCGGCCCATTGAGTCTGCTTTTATTTTCTTGCCTGTCCTCCATAACTCCTTGAATCTCCTCCTCTGTTGAATATACTCCAGGCCAAGTTCATATTTAATGTCCCAACCTGCGTTACTCTCGGCAGAAGAGGGTTCCAAAGACCAACAACCCTCAAGGATGAAATAACTCTTCATCTCCATCTCAAATAGGAGCCCTGTTTTACATTATTCCTGTTGGTTCTGAACATTATTTTTTCCCTTTTGACATGGGGACTATCCCTTCAACAATGTACACTGTCAAATCCTCTCAAGATGAGAGGTTTCAATAAGGTCCCCTCTCATTCTTAACTCTAATGTGTATAGACCCAAGCTGCTCAAAGTGTCCTTCTAAGTGCCACTTTGAAGTCAGAAGAAGATTGCAGATTTGAAACCCAATTCTTTCTGTTTGAACAGGGCTGAATGCGAATCTCCTGATTCATGAGGCTACACTGGAAGATGGCCTGGAGGAAGAAGCTGTTGAGAAAACTCACAGGTAAGGACGGAACCTAAAGGTTGGAGCATTGGTTTACTTTGCAAATCGCCTGGAAATGTTCCAGAAAATTACCAAACCTGCACATACCATCCCACAAGGATTTTCTACGATGGCTGTCTTTCCTATTTTCTGGCAATTGAGTGACAATTATATGGAATAGTGGCTGGGAAAACTGAAATCACCATTAATTTAGCTCTTGATTCGAGACTTTATTAAATTCACATTTCAGGGTCTGCCATGGTGGGATCTGAAGCATGTCCATAGAACATTAGCTTGAGTTTCTGGATGAGTAATCTAGTGACATTACCATTACACCACTAGCTTTCTGGTTGATCTCTACTGCATGTTTGTAGTCCCTGATAGTGTCACATTGGGTTCATTAATGGAAGGGATGCCTGTGGAGAAAGTCCTCACTAACCATATTCCCTTGTCTTAGGGCAGAAGGAAGAAAGAGGTAAAAAATGTTGCTGTTATGAAGTTGGAGGTGTACTGTACCTTTTGAGAGTTGAAAGGCTGGCAAGGACTTGGCAAGCACACAGAGTACTGGAAAATTTGAAGTGTATCATTTGGTCGAACACCTAGCAGTAGCTGGGTTGCTATGAGACAAAAACAAATTCCAATTCGGCCAATCAGTTTAAATGATTCCCCAAGATACCAAACTCAAATCAAGTTTGATTTTAATATTGTAAACAAACTAAATGCAATGAAACAATCCAATGTTTCGGTGTATAAATGTCAGACATTTTGAACAGTTAGCCAGAGTGGCAAAGAGCAGCAAGCCACCAACCAGTACGGACCGCCAGCAAAACGGCTCTCTCTAAAAGGTACCTTTTTATCTATCAAAGACTTGCGAAGCAGAATCCCTAAGACGCAGAAAAATCTACAGAGGAAACTTGGCAAAGCTGACTGATTTTGAAATGCGGTTATATTTTTTTGGTAAATCATAATCGGGATTTTTATCGGACTAGTATAGCAGACAGGGAGGTAAAAGATAGTTTAAGAGAAAGGAGTTGTAAATAGTTGTTAGTTAATATTCTCTGTTAGACTTAAAAATAAAGTTGTTAATTTTTTGCTTTAAATATTGACTTGTGGGGTGATTTTTTTTCCCCTTGAATTTTATCAGATTACAGCACAGGATGAATCTTATCTGTGTTGCTAGTTTAAATTAGCAGAGGGGTTTACCCTGTGTTGTAACATTGTTCATTTGCTTAATTGTAGAAAGGGCAATATGGCTTCACTTCAAGGTTAAAAGAGAACTGTTTTGGACTTTGCACTAAAGTCCGTTCTTATAGAGACCTGATGTTGTGAATGGGGACAGAGACCATTCAGAGTCTCTCTGAGGAATGTTAGGTCTGATATATGTATTTAGCTAAAAATAAGTAGATTCTGAACACCGAACTGCCATTTGCCAAGAAACAATCACTGTCTTGATGTAATTACACTACACTAGGTTGGCACTCTGCATTTTTTAAAAAAAACTTCTGAGGACTATAGAGAAAGTAGATAATGGATCATAGTATCCAACAGGGAACAAATATAGCTATAACCATGGTTTATTGGACATGATTTTCTAAATGTGGGGGATGTTGGTGTAAAGTTGAGGCAGACAATTTTGCTCTTTTAGATCAGGATTTTTATCTTGGGACAAGTGGAATTTATGGCACCATACTGTCAGGGCAACAGTCACCTGGCAATGCCTTTCACTGGAGTTGATTCTTGATATCCAATTAAAGATAATTGGAGGGTCAACAGGAGGTTCTGCACCTTGAAGGGAAACAAAAGCTGATATTAAATTAGATTACCTACAGTGTGGAAACAGGCCCTTTGGCCAGCAAGTCCCCACTGACCCTCCGAAGAGTAACCCACTCAGACCCATTCCCCTACATTTATCCTGACTAGTGGACCTAAACTATGGGCAACTTAGCATGGCCAATTCGCTTGACCTGCACATTTTTGGATTGTGGGAAGAAACCAGAGCACCTGGAGGAAACCCACGCAGACACTTGGAGAATGTGCAAACTCCACACAGACAGTCGCCCGAGGCAGGAATTGAACCTGGGTCCCTGACGCTGTGAGGCAGCAGTGCTAATCACTGAGCCACCATGCCGCCCTATGATAGTTCAGACAGGAGAGAGGGCATCTTGGTTTTTTCTGAGGAGGCCATTTCAATCTGTTTAAGTAAAAAGTGAGAAAGGTGTCCAAAGAAGGGAGACGCCTCAGAACAGCCTGTGGCAAGGTAGACTTGGTTATGCCAAGGCCCTGTAAAAGACTGATCTTGGCTCTGGCTACTGCCTAACCCCCCCCACCACTCTCCTCTTAGCACCCACCCACCCAAATCATGCTGGAAATACCCTGTCAGAGCAATTGACATGAGAAGAAAGATCACTTCATGCACTTGTACTGCCTTCAGCTTGCCTCTGGATTTCTCCTCCTTGTCTCTTGATCTGTGGTGCTGAAGCTTCTAGATACTTTGATTTATTTTGATTTCCCTGTTGCCTCAAGTGATTCAAACCATGGAGCAAAGTGAGTGAGCATGCTGCTTTTAATTAAGTTTGCTTGCAATTATATACTGTCCCTGCACAGACTCTTTCAATAATGCTGTGATTGAGTAATTCTATAAACTATGTCTCAATGTAGAATATTTGAATTTGCAGCTTTTCAGTCTTAGCTTAACCCCTCAGCCCCATTCTCTCCAGCACAATTATCCCACGTGCTTGAATATTGATGATTTTTAAACAAATGATACCTCGCCGACTCATGACAGAAGCAGGCATTTTAAAATTCTTTTCATTTGACTTTTGTCAGGATGAGTTCCAAATTACATTTCCTCTTAATTCTTGTAGCTGATGTTCTGCCAGTCTCTGGTTTTAACCCTTTCTCTGTTGTTATTTGTTCCAGCACCACCTCACAAGCCATCAACGTTGGTATGCAGATGAAGGCCAAATTCATCATGTTAAATCATTTCAGCCAGAGATATGCCAAGATTCCTCTATTCAGTGCTGACTTCAATGAGAAAGTTGGAATAGCCTTTGATCATATGAGGGTAAATATGTTTACATTTGTGTCCCCGGAATGAATTCTGTTCAGTTATGTTTAGCAAAACACTTGTCAGAAGCCTGTGAAAGTAGGCAAGAAACAACCATCCCATTAAGCCTGCCCCTTCATTTAGTGTGCAGACATGCCAGAGACTCTTTCAGCTGTGTAATCTTCTGGAAAAGGCAAAAATTGGGGAGGGAGAGTTGCAAGGCCAGTAAAGAGAAAATCCGGATATTTCCTACCGACAGGACAGACTGAATTGCTCTGTAGTGTGCTGGCATTGACTAGATGGGCTGAGTGATCTCCTCATAGAAGCCCCACAGTGTGGAAACAGGCCATTTGACTCAACCATTCCTGATGAAGGGCTTTTGCCCGAACCGTCGATTTCGCTGCTCCTTGGATGCTGCCTGAACTGCTGTGCTCTTCCAGCACCACTAATCCAGAATCTGGTTTCCAGCATCTGCAGTCATTGTTTTTACCTCAACATATCCACGTCAACCTTCTGAAGAGTAACCCACCCAGACCGATTCCCTTACTCTATTATCCTACATTTGTTACCCCTGACCTACACATCCCTGAACATGATGGGCAATTTTGCATGGCCAATTCACCTAACCTGCACATCTTTTGGGTTGTGAGGGACGGGGAGCCCACGCAGACACTGGGGAAAACATGCAAACTCCACACACACAATCACCTGAAGCTGAATTGAACCTGGGTCCCTGGCGCTGAGGCAGCAGTGCCAGCCACTGATCCACTGTATTGCCCCTATGATGTCATTATTGTGGTCCTTCAGAACAGTCCAAGAGATATCATCGTTACTTGCTATAGTTATAAAAGATACTTCAATGTGAACCATTTTAATGTTTTATTTCAATTATTTCAACGCTGCGATTAGACGTTCATGACTTTTATATTTATTCTTTTTTAAAAAAGGCCTCTGGATAACTTTGAGTAGAGCCCACATTACAGACAGGCCCAGATTCTCGTTTAACTCTTCTAAAGAGCAACAGCTTTCCTCTTTTTGTTGCATTGAGGCCTTGATTGACGACTTGACTGTAATCCAGAAATCATTTCTGCGCAGGTTCGGTTTGGTGATTTTAGGACCATTCCCAAGCTCACCCCGCCCCTCCAAGCCCTATTTGCAGAGGAGATTGAAGAGATGGAGGAACGCCGTGAGAAGAGAGAGCTTCGGCAAATGAAGGAAGCCCAGAATATTCTGAGTACAAATGGGCCTGTGGCCCAGGGGCCATCGTCCAGTGAGGCAGTCGCTGGGAAGAAACGAGTGGTTGAAGAACCTGATCACAACCTGCATCACAAAAAAATAAAATTGACTTGAGATGCTACTTAGGACCTAATTAATGATTTGAAAGACTTGGCTCATTACCCCAGAGGACTAGCATACAGGAAAGCAAACTGTGTGCAATGACCTTGAACTGATTTTATTTTGTTGCATAACCGAGTTTTGTGTTGGTTTTACTAGTAGGTAACAATGACCATGGTTTGCAGTAATTGGGTTATATTTTGATTTTTAATTGACACAGCAATTTAAGTTGCAAACCCAATCATCCAGATGCCTTTGCCTCCCAACTTGACCCCCTCTTTTTTTTAAATCCTTTTTGTTGGTTTGGAAAGTGGTCTCTCAAGCGACTGCTAACATGGATGAGGCAAACATCCTGTATTTTTCTCAATCCAAAGAAGGACGACAAATAATCCAAATAATTATGTTGAATTTTGGTTTGAGAACCAGATGCCTGAAGTCAGGTTTTGAAGTGTTCTTTTTAGAAAGTCTTTCATTCTCTCATCCCATCTATTACTTCGTAAGTGGTTTATTCCGAAATGCTGCTGTCCTCGTCCACTTCCCCTCTCTCAGGTACACAGGCACTGCTGTTCTCTCTCAGATACACAGGCACTGATGTATCTCAGGTACAGAGGCACCTTCACCTGCTTTTTGATTTGATTTATTGTTGTCACATGTACTGGGGTACAGTGAACAGGTTTGTGTGCAGTACAGACAAATCATTACCATACAAAGTGCATTAGGATAATAGAACAGAGCGAGGAATACAATGTTACAACTGCTGAGAAGGTGCGTGAAGAGTGAGGTCAGCATTAAATTTGAGGGCCATTCAGAAGTCCAATAGCAAGGAAGAAGCTGTTCTTGAGTCTGTTGGTTTGTATTTAAGTTTTTCTGTCATCTCCCCTTCTGTCATTGCTGCTTTGCAGTACTGTCTACATTCAGCAACCCAGCGCTGAATTCATTTGCCATCTGACTCATCCTACCCTTGAAAAATCTCCATGTTGAGTGCACTGTCAGAAGTATTTTACTGCGGTTCTGAACTCCTCCCTGTTTCAGAGGAGAGGACTGAGAAAGCCCAATGTCTGGAAAAGTGTGCATCCATCTCTGAGAATGTATTTATTGTAAAGGTGAGCAGAAGTTATTTTGAACATCTGCAGAATGGATCACAAGTAACATGTTGATTTAGCAAATTTATGTTCACCTGCTTATGCTTTTCATGTAATGACCTGTACCACATGCATCATTCATTTTGAAACTGGTGTTGAATCTTGAGAATGACTAATAAATTCTTGCCAATTTGTGATGCTGTACTCTGATGTTATACTTCAGTGATACCAATTATTTTAGATAAATTATTTCCACGTCCTTGTAACTGCAGCACTGTTGGTGGAATGTGCACAGAAGCTTAAAATTCTCAAATTCCTTATCAGGCTTATGATTTATGTTATTCTTTATCTAATTTTTTTTAACTGTTACTGTTTCAGACTTTATAATTTGTTTTATTTTCAAATTAAGGGATTTATTTTCCAAAGTGGAAATTTGAAGGTATTTTTTCTGAAGTAAAATAGTGAATTCTTAATCCAATTGAAGTCAGTAATGAAAACCATAATGAAACTGGGTAATGTGAGGGAACTGAATGCTATCTTTTTAACTATCATTGCGGCACTTCCCCAACCTATGGAATCGCCTATCAATATCCATCCCACAGTTGGAATACTGGAAGCGGTTTTGATCCTGTTTATCTGGAAAAAGTAAATACTGGCATTGGAGGCAGTCCAGAGGATGTATGGTGGAATTGTGGAATGAGGTGAGATTGAGTAAATTGGGCTGCACTCAAGTTTAGGAGAATGAGCAGCTACCTTACTGAAACATATCAGGTTCTTAGGGTTGATGACAAGGTCAATGCATAAAGGTTTGTTTCCCCCTTTAGAGTCTAGGACCAGAGAGAATCATCTCAGAATAAAGAGGTCACACATTTAAGGCAGAAATGAGGTGGAATTTCTTTGAGGGGAATGAAACTGTTTCCTTGCCATGAGAATCATTCAGTATACAGTACTCAAGACTGAGATTTTTAATCAGTGAGGGAAACCAGGCTTACAGAGAAAAGTGGAATGAAGGATTATTAATTGAATGGTGCAGCCGTATCCCCAAGGGCTGAATGGACAACTTCTGCAAGAATGTATTCTGTTCCTCTCGGTAAGAGAGAAGTAATGGCACTGTCTTTGGGCTAGTCACCCTGGAGACTAATCTAACCCTCGGGGGAAACTTGTTGAAACCTTGGCTGTGGCAGCTATTGGAACTTATCCAGATTTAATGAATCTATTTTAAAAGCGAGTCTCCGTAATAGTGCCACGAGACTGTTGTTGATAGTTGTTGAAAACCGATCTGGTTCATTAATGTACTTTTTAAGGAAAGGAAATCTATCGTCTTTGCCTGGTCTGGCCTGCATGTGACTGCAGGCCCACAACAATGTAGTTGCCTCTTCACTGGACTCTGTCATGTCCCAGTAAGCTACTCTGTTCAAGGGCAGTTATCAATGCTGGCCAGTGGTGTCTGTAAATTGTGGAAAAAGTAAATAGAATACAATGATTGTTCTTTGCCGTTATATAGCCTTCATGATGAGAGTTTAAAACGGGGAGGAGAGCTGTTTATTTTAACAATAAACTGAGTACAATACACAGTGAGAGGCCTATATCATTTGTGCATGTGCAAGATGTAACTTTGAATCTCTTTGATCTTCAATAATTTTCATGAGGATGAAATAGAAATGCCGCACTCTGCTTATCTAAAATTAAATTTACCTTTTTCATTTATATTCAAAGCTAACATTAGTAACGATATGTTATCTCATTTTACTAGAACAATTAAGCGAGTCCATAAACCTTAATTATTCTGTTTGATATCTATTAACCAGAATTAAAATGCTTGGTCTGGCTGTAGGTATTTTGGATCAATAGCCCTGGTGATGCATTAACCCAAGCAAAAGTCTGGTGCTTGATATTAGTCCTGATCGGTTAACTAGGTTGCCTGATAAATGCAGTAGTCAAGATTAGAGTAGTGCTGGAAAAACACAGCAGGTCAGGCAGCATCCGAGGAGCAGGAAAATCGATGTTTCGGGCAGGAGCCCTTCAAACATCGATTTCCCTGCTCCTCGGATGCTGCCTGACTTGTGATTTTCCAGCACCAATCTAATCTTGACTCTGATCTCCAGTATCTGCAGTCCTCACTTTCGCCTGAAAAATGCAGTACTTCAGTTGAGGGAATTTATACATTAACAATTGGTTTCGGTCATGTTCTACAATGCTATACTAAAAATAAAGTACAAATAGTTAAAACTGGTCCAAACGTTGAGAGTAATGTTTGTACAACTTGAAGTTTATAAGCTCAAACCAGTGGTTTTGGGTTTTTTTTTTGAAGACAAAACCCTAAACCCTGCTCCTAACCTGTAAATGGGTTTAAAAGCAGCAGAACAGAGGTGGGGCAGATTAACTCCCACCAGGGAATGAGTTGTCAATTTTGAGTGTGTGAATGAGGCTGGCAGTTTGTTTACTCTGCTCTACAGTACTGACATTAGCAGGCAGGGTTTCTCAGGCCCTGAGAACAATCCAGCAGCTTCTGAGAGCAGGAGTGACCTTACAGCACAGCCTGTGGGTCAGGTGGAGGATGAGTCCTTCCTGTCCCCTCACCACAGCATCAAGATTGAACTAGGCCATTTTTATTCTTTCCTGGGATGTGTCTTGCTGGCAATACCAACATTTGTTGCCCATCCCTAGTTGCTATTTAAGGTGGTTGAGTGACCAACGTGAAATTCTGCGGTTTGTGTGGTTTAGGTGCACTTTTGTTCAGAAGGCAGTTCAGGATTTTGATGCAGTGACAGTGAAGAATTGGCAATTATATTTCCGAGTCACGATGGTGTGGGAGGTTCAAGATGGTAACTCCCAGGTACTGGTGTTCACATACATACCTAACCTTTATTCTAGGTCAGAATTTGGAAGAAGGTGTTGAAGAAACTATTTTGGCTCAAACCTATCTTTTCCAGATTCTCTCCTGTCTGACTGGGAGTGCGGCCTGTCAATCATCCTGACTTTGAGTATTTTCGGAACCTGATCTCCAGACCCAAGTATTTTAATGACGATTAGTAGAGTATGTATGAGTAAACATTGTTTGTTTTCATTTAAAGTATTGTTAATTTTAGATTAAAGTTATTACTTTTTTGTTTGGAAGTTGAAAGTAAATCCAAGGAATAAAATAGCAAGCAAAATGTGTAGATTGGTAATTTTTCTTTTCCAGCAATTAATTTGAATTTAGCAGTTGGAAATGGGTACAATAATGCAGCTTTTTGATGGATATCTTAGCTAGACTCCAGCTATGGAATGTTGTAATGCTGATGTTTTGGTTACGGTGCAAGGAAGTATGACACAGACAAAAAATATTTAGTTTTAATTATTTTTAGTTGTGAATGTTTGACACTTAGTCTTTTTGCTAATCTATTGCAAAGTATTGGTCATAAAATTTGTTTTTTTTAATGTAGACTTTAGAACTATAATCTGTTAATTGAATTTTAAAATCAAACATTTGAACTATTTTCCATTTATACCTGACGTCCATCCCTTCCTGAATTAATGGGTCTGTTTGGTCTAACCTGTGTCCATTCTGCACTCGTAACAGAGCAAAGGGTTACCTTTTCAGCGTCATTTCACTGTATGCTAGAAGGTGTATGAAAGATAAAACTACAAAGGTAGAATATCTGAAATAAACTGAAAAACTGGGGAATAATCGGTCAGCCAGCAGCTGAGACTGATGGTTCATTAAGCGTTTCTAAGAAACAACCAATGGTATAGATATTTCTTTGATGTTTTCCTGTCAGTTTCTGATCAGCAGTTAACTATAAAAGTGGTAAAATACTGGGTTATGAGTTGAACAGATTGGGCCTACAGTCGTTTGCCACATCCTGGAAGACAATTGGCTTCCAGGTGTGTAAGCAGTTCAGAGGCAAAAAGCTTTGCTTTGGAGTTCATGTTCCAAGGGGTTTTGGGGAAAAAGTGCTTGGGAAACATTGAGGGTTGTGACTGCACTGTTACCAAATATGGGTGGGATTGAAGGTAAGCATAGGAGAACAAAGACATGCAAGGGGACTTGAGTAGAAGGTGTAGAAGTGAGAAGGAGTGTGACCACCAAGGGATTTCTAGTTGATAAATAGTTGGCTCCAGTGGATTTGTAAGGATGCTCATGGAAGAGCGCAGAGAATGATTGCTGAACAAGAAATTCTCACCTCCTACCTTTGCTCTTGAGAAAAACAGATTTTCTCATTAAAATGTGGAAAGGAAAGGAGATTGATATGTCACACCACTTTATTAGACCACCCTATGGCTAGCTTGAAAGGAATTGGCTGAGGTGGAGATTTCTTCTTTTCCGGTATGTGAGCATCGCTGACTTAGTACTTAATTACCAATTCCTCATTACTGTTCTCATCTACTATAATATGTCTTTCTACAATTCCTGTGTGGCTTTCAAGGCAACAGCTTAAAAATATACTTGATCCTGGCTTGGGTTTTCAGTGATGTTTAGCTGATTTAGCAGTAGCATTTTGTGTCCTGAAGACAATAAAGTTGTGCATCTTTTCAAGTGAAAACTATCAAAGTTTTCTAATTGTTTGTTCTCTTAAGAAACACATTTCTAATATTTAACAAATGAATTCACTTTCATTACATGCAACAAATTATTGCAAAATGTTGAACTCGGTGGAATGAATCATACTGGAAAATAATGGTGTGTTCATGTGAAATTGGCTAACAAATTCGAGGAGTTCGAATAAGGTGCTGCAATTTTGCAGAACTTACTGATCAATTATGTCATTCCATCATTTCTTTTGTACAAGCAGTGCTTCTTCCTTGACTTCAAGAAGTGTCACCCTTGTGCACAACATGACTCCCAAATTGTGGTTCCAGTAGTGAATTGTATCACCACAGTTGGGTACTGGGTGACAAGATCTTACACAGTGAAGTCTGTTGGCATTTACATAGGTCTTTTCCTCCTCTCTCTGAATTGCAATGCATAAAAATGGCAGGGATACATGATCATATTGGTTCCGACTCCCAAACTGTTAAGTATTGTTACTTCTGCAATGAAGTGATTGGGTATTATGAGTGAATTGAAGCACTTGTTAAGTGTAAGCTTTATTGATTGAAATTGGTGCTTTTATGTGTACAGGATACATACACTTTTGAGTGAAATCTGTATCAGACCGATTGTGGATTTAATCATGGAATTGATGAACTCCTAAGGAGGCCATTTACTCGATGAAAAATAACCTTCAAAATGCAGTAAAGGACCAAAAGGTTTTAGTTGACAGAGCAGACACCACCAAGTGAATTGAAGCCATTTCAGTACAAAAATAAAGCACTAGGTTTAGTTCTAGATGGGGTAGAATTGAAAAGCAGAGATGCATTCTTCAATTTTTGTGGATCTGTGGTTTGTCCACATCATGGTATGGTGATGTGGGGGTGCTGGTATTGGACTAGGATGGACAAAATCAGACATTGCACAACACCAGGTTACAGTCCAACGGGTTTATTTGCAATCGCAACCTTTCGGAGTGCTGCTCCTTAGTTAGGTGAAGACTTCACCTGATGAAGGAGCAGTGCTCTGAAAGCTTGTGATTTCAAATAAACCTGTTGGACTACAGCCTAGTGTTGTGTGACTTCTGACTTTATGGTAAAGTGCATAGCTCTAAACTATTATAAATAAGTTAGAGGCAAACAGATGCAAAAGCCATTTAGAAAAAAATATAACATCTCTATTGATAAAGATTGACCAGGCTGCGATTCTTCTCCAACATAGTCTGATGGGGGTTACTACAATTTGAAAGAGCTTGACAGGGTAGATGTTGGTTAGCCTTTTCTATGCATGGGGCTGAAGGTTCAAGAGACATCAAAAATAGGAATGTGACCATTCATAAATTCAAGAGGGAATTGAAGACTAAATTACTTTGCTCATTATTTAAAATCTGTAGTTTGCTACCACGCAGGATAGTTGAGGTAAATAACAGGGGTACATGAATAAACACTAAAGAAAATGGAATGAAAAGGTGATGTTGATTAGGTGAAATAAAAACTATAAAGAAAAAATCTCGGGCAGAGCACAAATTCCAGCAGGCATTAATTGGGCTGAATGGATTATTTCTGTCCTATTCGTTCCATGTGAAGTTAAGCTTTTTAGCTTCAATTTCATTACACTTTAGGAACTTTTTATTGTATTCTCTGGAAACTTTGCTTCAAAAGTAGATGCTAATATGTTTTTGTCATTTTTGTTGTGAAGGTGACATGGTTTGAAGGATATGAGTCATAAATGCATTTGGTCAAAACATCCTTTTGCAAGGAAGTCCTTTGACTTAAGCTAAATGACCAGACAAGCTACCAGGTGAGACCATTGCTGAAGTGATTATCAAATTGAGCTTTTGCAGTTCAGCAAAGAAGCCAGAAACAGGCTCCGTTCACAAAAGATCCATACCTGAAGATGTGCTGCTCAGCAACCTCAGTAATCTGGGGACTGACAAAAAAAACTATGACTATCTTAGAGTTCTGAGAGGTCACCTGTCTGTGACTCAGAGAAACAGCAAACCTCATCTAGTGCATTTGCAGAAATACGCTGAAAGGAAACGCTTATGGCCTTGTCAATGTTTTATTTTAAAAATTAAAGCATGAAGGAAGGAGTAATACTTCGCTGGGATTGTGCGTTTGAAAAATATAATGCTGAGAAAGAAAAACATTGAATCATTTGCTGCTTATGAATATATTTTTCCTCCTTGTCTTTTAAAGCTATGTTTCCCCTATTTTTAATGAGGTAAACTTAGGGTCCTACAGTATGGAGACAGGCCCTTTGGCCCAAACTGGTCCATGCCAATTAAAATGTCAATCCAAGCAAACCCTATTTTCCTGCGCTTGGCCAATTTCCTTCTGATCCTTTCCTATCCATGTATTTACCCAAATGCCTTTTAAATGTTGTTAATGTACCCACCTCAACCACTTCTGCTGGCAGCTCATTCTAAGTGTGCCATCCTCTGCTTTAAAAAAAAAGTTGCCCTCAAGTTCCATTTTATTCTTTGCCTCTAACTTTAAACTGATGCCCTCTGGTCCTCTATTCCCCAACCTTGAGAAAAAGACTGAGCGCATTCACCCTATCCATGCCTCTCATGATCTTGCACTCTTCTATAAGAGTCTCCTACTCTCTAAAGAAAACAGTCCTAGCTTCTTCAACCATCCCTATAACTCAGACCATTGAGCCCAGGCAACATTCTTGTGAATTTCTTCTGCACTTTTTCCAATTTAATAACATCCTTTTTGTAACAAGGTGACCAAAACTGAACACAATACTCCAAGTGTGGCCCAACCAACATCCTGTATAATTGCAACATAACTTCCCAACTTCGAAACTCAGTACCCTAACTGATGAAGCCCAGTTGCCAAAAACTGCCTTCACTGCCCTGTCTACCTGTGACTCCACTTTGAGAACTGTGAACCTGAACTCCAAGATCCCTTTGTTTAACTACACTCCTCAAGGCCTTACCATTCACCATGAAACTCCTACCTTGATTTGACTTTCCAAAATGTAAGACCTCACATTTATCTATATTAAATGCCATTTGCTATTTCTCAGCCCACTTCCCCAACTGATAAACTTCCTCACTATCCATGATATTGCCTCTTTTAGTATCATCTGCAAACATACTAATCATGCCTTGTACATTCTCATCCAAATCATCGATAAAAGATAACAAACAGCAATGGACCCAACACTGACCCCTGAGTCACTCCAGTAGTCACAGGTCTCCAGTCCAGCAAGCATCCTTCTACTCTTACCCCCTGTTTCCTACCAATTGTGTATCTGATTTGCCAGCTCGCCATGGATTCCATGCAATCTAATCTCCCAGAGCAGTCTAACACGTGCAACCTTATTCAAGGCCTTACTGAAATCCATATAGACTCCATCTACTTCCCCACCCTCGTCAACCTTCTTGGTGACTTTATCAAAGAAGTCGAACAGATTTGAGAGGCATGATCTCCCACACACAAAGCCATGCTGACTACTTATAATCAAACCCTGTGTTTCCAATGTTTGTACACTTATTTCAGAATCTTCTCAAGTAATTTTCCCACCACAGATATTAGGTTTCCTCATCTATTTTTAAACTTATGTATTTTTAACAAACGAACAGTGGAAGCCACTTGTGGTTATTCTCAGTGACTGTCCATCTACATTCTGTCTAATGTTTCCTGCCACTATGTGGACCTCCAAGGACCAAAATTGATAGTGACTTCCAAAACTGGAACCAGACCAATCCTGCATATGGATTGGCATGCAGACACACTCTTATGCAGTTGTGTGGCTTACAGTTAATTTTTGTTGACCTGCATGGTAACCAATTTGCAAAAACAAAACTTAGGTCATATCAAGTCAGTTTTCACTTTGAAATCCAACTGATCCAGTATCAATATCAAATGGTATTGTAATGTAAATAATTTCTCTTATTGTTGAAACTTCTAATAGTTTGTAATATTTGGAAAATACTGTTTGCTGTTTTGGATGCAATGTGATTTGATTCCGAGGGAACTCTGCTTGCTACTACTAATGAGTCTAGGATACTATAGATTGTTTTAATGGTTATAATGAATACCTGAGAAATTTGAGCTATGTTGTGATGTATTTATTGTTACACTTAGATAAAATGGGACCATTAACTGGAATAATCAAGTTGACAATAATAGCTTGGATGATGAGTTCATATAATGCTTTCAAGATAACTTCTTGGAGTAGCACCTTCTGGAATCAACCGGAGAGCAGGTTAAATTAGACTTGTGTAAATAGACAGGATTAGTTAACAACATCATCATAAAGTCCACCTCTCTCCAGCTGTAGTCACAATGGGATTAATTTGAATGTAAAATTCCAAGGGAGAGGATTGGGTCCAAGGCAAGTATTTAAAGCCTAAATGAGGGAAACTACATGGGTCAGAAAGTTGAACGAGTTGAAGTGAACTGGGATCCTAAGAGACAGATTGTAAAGAAGCAGCAGCACACTTTTCAGGAAATATTTCAGACGAAGTATGTTCTTATCAGGACCCATCGTCTGTTGCTATCTCAAAAAGGGAAGGAAAACATCAAGATTCCATGCAGAGATATGTGGTAGATCACATCATTGATTATTAAGGAGCTTATAGTTGGCTATTTGGAAAATTTCAAGTTAATCAGGAAGACATCATTGGAGAAAATAAAACTTGGGTCTGACCAAACCAGGTTTCACAGTGGAATTTGACTAGTCCAAAATCAACATCAACTAGTATTTTTTATTGAAAGGTAATGTTTAACCAATTTATAGGAATTACTTGAAGGAATAACATACTCTGGATAAAGGGCATCCCATTGCTATACTGTAGCTGGATTTCCAGAAGGCATTTGATATGGTGCTATGTGAAAGGTTATTGCACAAAGTAGAAACACATTATGTAGTGAGTAGCATCCCAGTACAGATAGATGATTAGCTGGCTGACAGAAAACAGCACATACATAAATGGGTCTTTCCTTAATTAGTATGATGTGCCAACTGGGGTCCCACAGGGGTCTGAATCGATTCTCCGCTTTTTACAACTTATATCAATGAGAGTTGTAGGTATGTACAGTATGGAAACAGACTATTCAGTCCAACTCATCCATGTCTATCAGATATCCCCAATTAATCCAGTCCCATTTGCCAGCACTTGGACCATATCCCAAGGCATGGTAGCTAAACTTGTCAGTGAGGTATGTTGTGAAGAAGACACATGGATCCAGACCAATATATTTGGTTTGAATAGATGGAGTATAATGTGGGAAAATGTATAAATACATCATTATTCTTGCTGCTAAAGTGAAGAGAGTATTATGTCAATGGAGAATGGTTGGTTGTAGAATTCCAAAGTACTCTAGAGTGAGTTACAAGAATGTTCTGCAGGTGCAGCAAGTAATCAAGAAAGCTAATAGAATGTTTTATTACAAGAGGAATTGAACATAAACAAAAGGATGATTTGATTTAGTTATACAGGGCATTGGTAAGACTGCATCACTTACTGTGCACTGTTTTTGTCTCCTTTATGAACAAATATAAGTTTGTTGGTTCATTAGATTGATACCTGGAGTGAGCAAACTTTCTTACAAGAATTGGGTTTACAGACTGGGCATGTTTTCACTGGGGTTTTGGAGAGTGAGGAATGACTTGATTTGATCCTGAACTATCTTGACATGATGGATGTGGAAATGATGTTTGCTTGTATGGGTGAGGCCAGAATTCAAAGGTTAAAGGTTTTCCTTTTTGGACTGAGATGAGGGAAAACATATTTTTTCTTTGAGGCTGAGAAACTTTGGATGTTAGTCTTGCACGTTGGTAAAGGTTATTGGATATTTTTAAGGCAGAGAAAGATGGATTTTTGTTAGGCAAGGGAATCAAAGATTCTGAGGAGTTGGTAGGAATGTGGAGATAGAAACCCAAACAAATCAGCTGTAATCTAATTGAATAGTGCAACAGGCACTGGTGCAAATAGTGTCCTTCTCCCAGTTTGCATGTTTGTATAAATGCCTGCCTCCTAATAAATTCCACTCTGCTCATGGGATGAAAGCAGGACAAGATACAAAAAGAAACTATCCATGTAATCTGTGCAATATTTAAAACTGGAAGTAAATGCATTTACTTCCAAATCCCATTAAAGTTGATGCTCTTACACACAACATTGTGGATCCAGTGTCAAATGTATTTTGAAGCTAATTTTCACAAATACCATGCTCTTCCATTGTAAATATATTTCTAAGATTAGTTTTCATTTTTAAAACAAAATACATTCAATGAATACAGGGTCATCTTGATTTTTAGAGTATCTTTTGAAAAGTTGAGAGCAATTTCAAGACAATTGACCAACGAATAAACCCAGAAACAATTGATTGGGTAATTGTTACATCATAACAATTGTTTTCATCTCTTAGTTTGCTGTGGTTTTTATTAATTATATAACCAGGAAATTTGTGTAAATTTGTCGCTGGTTGAAGGGGATGTGCACAATGGCTTATGCTGGAATAGAATCAGGAGATGGTGGTCACTGTGCTTCGATCCACAGGATCAAACTAATGCTTTAGGCATGAAGGTTCAAGTTCTATTCATAACAGATAGTGGTATTTAAATTCAATTAATAAATCTTCAATTATCGAGCTGTTGTTCATAGTCATAGTCACCATGAAATTATCTTCTAATTGCACAATAATGCAGATGCTGGAGATCTGAAATATGAATTGTCTACTGTCACTTATGCTTTCCCCTAAACATCCATCTGATTCACTATAAACCCTCAGAAATCTGCAGTCTGTACCTGGTTTGGCCTCCAGAACTACAACAATTTGGTTGACTCTTAACTGTGCTGTGCAATTGGCTTGCAAGCAATTCAGTTCAAGGGCAATTAGGAATGTGCATCACATGTTGACCTTGCCAGCAATGCCCACTTCCCATGAATTTATATATTTTAAGAAAGTGTTGCAAAACCTCAATCGATTTGGTAGCATCTATTGAGCGAGAAACAGATTTAACAGTTCAATATGGTTTTCTCTTTTCACAGATGCTCCCAGAGCTGCTGAGGTTTTCTCACACTGAGTTTTTATTTCAGATTTGAAACATCAACCGTATTTTTGCTTTTATTAGAGTCCACTGAGTTGGAGCGAAAGGTCTGTTTCCGTGCTGTACATCTCTATGACTTTAAGTAATTTTGAGCTGCTGGGTTTACCACCTCCTGGATTGTCACTAGTTATGTGCCATGAGCTCGCAAAATAATATTGTTCAAAGTTCCCCACACTCAACTGTTTGTATCTAAGCGTTTTATCAATTCCTATTCTGCACTCTGCCTTTGAATTGTCTAGTGTTACTTGTGCTATGCAGACCAGAATTCTTTCTTGTTCATTTCTGGCTGAAAGTAATCACTTGGATAGTTTTTAAGTGATGGTGAACTTTACGTTTTATTGATTCACCAGACACAACTGGCATCACAGCTATCGAGAAGAGTTGTGCCCATGTTGTTGTGGTAGTTGGATTACACCCAAGGAGAAGGGGTGACCTGTAGTTTACTGAAGACCTCAAATGCTGGTGTTCACAGTGGGTCAGGCAGCATCCATGGAGAGAAAGCAAGCTAACGTTTTGTGTCTAGATTACTTCAGAGCTCTGAAGAGTCATTTGGACTGGAACTGTTTTCAGTGCAGACTGCAGCATCTGGAGTAATTTGCTCCCGACCTGTAGTTTAATTGGGAATTGGTAAACCGACTTGTTTTGTTGTTGAGCGGGGACATTAGAATTTGTCCTCAGGACACTCAATAGGTGAAGCCCCCAGAAAATAATGTTTTTTTTGTTTTTCTTTTCCAAGTTCTTGGACGCCGCCCCCACCCCCATTTATCATTTTCATATTTTTTTTCCATGCTCTCTTCCCCTCCCTTTTCCATATTCCCATAATCTTTCCTCTTCTTAGATGTATATCTTCCGACTCTTAGCTCTGCTCTGACCATATGTTTGATCTCTCGTCACCTGTGTCTGCTCTGGGATGCCTTCCACCCCCTTTACTCCAGTAGTTGCCACTGGCACCGTGTCTCCTGGCTGGTGTGGGGAGGAGCTGAAAGTTTGGTGCTGTCCAGCCCACTTTCTCTCCCAGATGAAGCCCCACGCCTGTTCCGGCATATAGCCTACAAACAATCCGGTTGCTAAGGGCTGGCCTCACCCCGCGTCTCTCATTTTTCACAGTAGCTCTGCGGCCGCTGGTTGTAGGAATTGGAGAGGCCATGGGGGACAGCAGCTCTGACCAGAGGTGGGGGTTCCTGCAGGACTATGTGCTGAAGGCTCTGAAGCTGAAAGCTGAGCGCTGGCAAAAATGCACCGGCACCGAGGAGCACCGGCTTGTGATCCAGGAGTTTGTGGAGAACAGCGAGCAGACGGTGCTGGTGCTGTCCCTGAACCCAGCAGGGCACCTGGTTCCCAGTCTACATTTTCCAAACCTCAGCAAAAACAAAGCTGTTTTCTTCGTCAAAAGACACAAAGAGAAACTGACGGCAGACTCCATGAGGACCAACCTGCTGTTCGGGGACCTGGCTTACTGTCCCCTTGACCAGTTTGCAGCCCTGGTAGACGAGGTAGGTCAACTTTAAAGCTTGTTGAGATTTCTTTTTAAGCAGAGGGTGGTAGGAAAATATTGCAGAGGAAGCTGAAATCAAATGTTGACATTTCAAATGCAAATCTCCCAGCCAGAAGAGACAGAAAAATGTTTCTTACACAGAATTGAATGGGAACGATACTGCAGAAGTGCTGTGTATTTCCACAGCCACTGTTTTACATGTCCAAAATATCCATCTTTATTCCCTCATAACTATTTCTGCTCACAGAGAATTTTGTTTTATTGTTTTTTTTAAACAATGTGTTGCAATGCAAACATAGCAGACAGGGCCATCTGGTTTGGTCAATATCATTTGAACAGCAGGATTGCAATAAGTGTCATTGTCCAGGGCATGTTCAGATGAGGACATGGATTTTAATTTGCTCATTCCCCCTACTAACTTACCTGCCGTATAGGATTTTATATAACTCTTCACGACGCAAACGTGAATTAAGTCAATTGGCACTTAGTAAGGCAAGACAGTTGTTCAGCAGCAACATTACTGAAAAGTGCTGAAATAAAGCCAAGATTAAATAAAATCACTGGAAACAACAAGTAATATTGAGAGCAGTATTGTGTCCACTGTTTCGATGACTGAATAGCTTAAATTTTACTTTTGTGAAGTGATGCATTGGAGTTTGGTTATTTGTCATATTTCCAATTATCCCTCATTTTGGATCAGAAGATTCTGGTAATTGTCAATTTTACTTTTTAATAAGTGATTTGGTGATTTTTATCCAGTGGTTTGTGATGTCTGTCAATTCTGTTCGTTTACCACAAGCTCCTCACAATGTTGAATATTTTCAGGTCTTGTTGATGTGGGTTACAGTTCACTTCAATCTCAGTCCCAACAACACTATGAAGGATGATGGAAGACTATAAATCAATTGCACTGCAGCCAGGATTAAAGACACAGTTGATATCATTTTGATTTGGAGATGCTTATGTTGGACTGGGTTGTACAGAGTTAAAAATCACACAAAACCAGGTAATAGTCCAACAGGTTTATTTGGAAGCACTAGCTTTTGGAGCGCTGCTCTGTCATCAGGTGTTTGTGGAGTATAAGATCGTAAGACACAGAATTTATAGCAAAAGTTTACAGTGTGATGTAACTGAAATTATGTATTGAAAAAGACCTGGATTGTAATTCTGTAAGTACAAATTCACCCCACAAACGTGTGTGTTAGTGGGTCTGAGTGTCTGTGAGTTTGTGTGTGTGTGTGTGTAAAGGGGTATACGTCTGTGAGAGGGTGTGTGAGTGGGAGTGTAAAGAGGTATAGGTCTGTGAGAGGGTGGGTGCGTGAGAGTGTGGGAGTGTATGAGAGAGAGCTTGTGTATGAGAGAGGGTCTGTGTGAGTGTGTGTGTCTGTAGGAGTGTGCATGTGTGTTTGCAAGAGTGTCTGTGTGTCTATGTCTGTTGCAAGTGCAGAACTACAATCCAGGTCTTTTTCAATATATCATTTCAGAGTTACACCACACTAAACTTTTGCTATCATTTCTGTGTCTTACAATCTTATACTCCACAACCTCCTGATGCATGAGCAGCACTTGGAAAGCAAGTGCTTTCAAATAAATCTGTTGGACTATGTTCTGGTGTTGTGTGATTTTTAACAATATCATTTTGAAATTTATTTTACCTGGCAAGTGGGCACAATTGGTAACTTTGTGATTTGCATAAAATTATAGTTCTCTCCATTAATAATGTTTCAGCAACTTTTTTTTTAAACTCAGTGGCTTAGGATAGGAGAGATGAATATCTAATAAGGGTCTTCCAATCCTGAATACAATCCAGCGATCACTGTTGTAAAGCAGAAATATTGGAAGTTGAGTGAATGCAGTCTTAAGCTTGCCTACATTGTGCTCAGTGGTACAGTTAAATTTTCTGTCAGGGCTCTCTCACTTGGACTATTACTAAGTTATGACACTGGAGGGTTTTCTATGGGTATGGAAATTAGATCAGCAACATTTAATTTCCAGGGGTTAGGGAGGGAGGAAGTTCAGCAGAGAAGGGATTTTACATCTCCCACCCCCCGCACTCAATCGGGCAAGTGACACTTCAATTTCCTCTTCCTCTGTTGTTCTCAGCTTGACTTTATTTGGCTAGGATTTCTTATTCAATACAGGGAGGAAATTTAGCTAGCCTTCATTCCCCTCATTCCAAGAAATTTCTTGGTTGAAAATCTGCTATTTGGTTAACATGCTGACAAAGCAAGTATTGTTCCAATATCAGTAATGTCTATATCAACCAGTTATGAAGGGGCACTCAGTGTCTGCTGGAGTATGATTGCATTATCTGTTAATATCTTCAGAGGAGGTGGAAAAAGGACAGCAAAAACAAAGGATTTTATCTGTTTTTAATGGATGTCAAATTGTTTCTGAAGCAAACAAAAATATAAATTACTAGAGAAACTCATCAGGTCTGGTAGCGTTTGTGAAGAGAGAAACAGTTTAATGTTTCAGGTCCAGTGATGACTCATCCCCCCCCCCCCAACTTCAGAACTTTTTTGTTTCATTTTAGTGTTTCTAAATGTCACTTTATCATTCTCAATCCAGAGCATAGTTCTGATAGGTTAGTGCTGATGGCATAACATTATGCTCCTTTTTACGCTAAGCTTTCTGATTAAATTTAAAATAAGCACTCATTTAAGAATGCCCAATACATTGCGCTGTTTTACAGTTGGGGCACTTTTGTGTGTACCAGTTTGGCAGACATAAATTGAACTCCAAAAAAATTAAACTGCCCGCACAGAATTAGCAGGTACACTTTTACAACTGAGTACATTCACAGTTGAAAGAGTATACCAGAGTTTAGGGGATTGTAGGAGAAAGTGAGGACTGCAGATGCTGGAGATCAGAGCTGAAAAATGTGTTACTGGAAAAGTGCAGCAGGTCAGGCAGCATACGAGGAGCAGGAGAATCAACGTTTCGAGCATAAGCCCTTCATCAGGAATGAGGAGGGTGTGCCAAGCAGGCTAAGATCAAAAGTAGGGAGGAGGGACTTGGGGGAGGGGCGTTGGGAATGCGATAGTGGAAGGAGGTTAAGGTGAGGGTGATAGGCCAGAAAGGGGGGGTGGGCAGAGAGGTCAGGAAGAAGTTTGCAGGTCAAGAAGCTGGAGTCCGAGGGTTGGGACTGAGATAAGGTGGAGGAAGGGGAAATGAAGAAACTGGAGAAATCTGTATTCATCCCTTGTGGTTGGAAGGTTCCAAGGTGGAAGCTGAGGCGCTCTTCCTCCAGGCGTCATGTTACCGTGGTCTGGTGATGGTGGAGGCCAAGGACCTGCATGTCCTTGGCGGAGTGGGAGGGGGAGTTAAAGTGTTCAGCCGTGGGGCAGTTGGGTTGATTGGTCCGGGTGTCCCAGAGGTGTTCTTTGAAATGTTCCGCAAGTAGGTGGCCTGTGTCTCCAATGCAGAGGAGGCCACATTGGGTGCAGCGGATGCAGTAAATGATGTGTGTGGAGGTGCAGGTGAATTTGTGACGGATATGGAAGGATCCCTTGGGGCCTTGGAGGGAAGTGAGGGGGGAGGTGCTGGCGCAAGTTTTGCATTTCTTGCAGTTGCAGGGGAAGGTGCTGGGAGTGGAGGTTGGGTTGGTGGGGGGTGTGGACCTGACGAGGGAGTCGCGGAGGGAGTGGTCTTTCCGGAACGCTGATAGGGGAGGGGAGGGAAATATATCCTTGGTGGTGGGGTCTGTTTGGAGGTGGCGGAATTCCACATTTCCATTCATCTACAATTAGAACTTATAGTTTCTGGTAACTGATATTTCAAATTCTAATTGGTATTTTGGAATTGCAATTCTAGGATTTTATTCATTTTTCCATATTTTGTAAATGAAAAAAGATGATTGTAAAAGTTTGCCTTCAACAGTGGCTTGAGTCGTCATGGTGGTATGATGGAGTGACACAGAGTTGAAGTTTTATTTGCACACTGATATCCTAATCTCAGGTATGTTCCGAACATCAGGCCTCCTTCAGTGGACATAAGAAATTTGGAAAGCTTGTTGCACCCACTGGATGTTTTCTTAGTGACTGGCTTTAGAGTGACGTTGATGGCAAATTGAGCAACTATGTATTGACTTGAGGACAGACATAGCCCAGTGATGTCTGTATTGACAGTAAAAGACAGGACGCATAAATAAGCTTGGTCAATGAGTTAGCGTTTGTGCTCTGTTATGAAGAGACTAGTTTCCCTTTCCTTGATTTGCTTCCATAAACTACTGCTGAAGTTCCTTCACTGAACATGTTTGAGCTTATTTATTGCTTCTTTGAGATAAATATGCTCTTGAAGATTTTAATTTATCTTTTACAATCTGAAAATCAATTTAATGGAATGAAGGAGGAAATTGAACATACTCATTTGACATTGTGAGCATTATTTCATAAACATGAAAGTTTTTTTAAAATGCTTCCACTGGTGTAGATTTATGATATCCTTTTTAACACTAATAGGCAAAGCTGCACAATGTACTGAAAGTCAAAATGATTTTATATCCTTTGAAATATGTTGCATAATTGATGTAGCCTCTGCCACAACAAATATTTGTAAATATTATTTGTTCATTGGCAATTGTAATTGGAAAGCTTCATGATGCATATTCTCTTTTCTGATCATTTTGTTTTCTTTTATTAATCCTACTACATACCTTAGCTCTTTCAAGTTGTCAAAAGACCTTCCTCCCTGGCCTGCTCACTCTGTTGAAATTGTTATGTATTTACGCAGTTGTCCACACCGATGCATTAATTCATGAAATCTCAAAGTGAAGAAGTCCCTTTTTTCCATGAGTCTATTCCTTCTATAGGTCCATTAAGCCCTATAATGCAGTTTTACTCCATTTTAATTCTTCCAGCTACCTTCCAGGAAAGAGGCCGATGATGAAGCCACATGACTTTATCCAGGTGATCAATGAATGTATAAAGGCAGTAGGAGTGTACTTAAGAGGGAAATCAGGAGGGCAAAAAGGGAACATGAGATAGCTTTGGCAAATAAAATTAAGGAGAATCCAAAGGGTTACATTAAGGACAAAAGGGTAACTAGAGAGAGAATAGGGCCCCTCAAAGATTAGCAAGGCGGCCTTTATGTGGAGCTGCAGAAAGTGGGGGAGATACTTGTGGGCGGCACAGTGGTTAGCACTGCTGCCTCACAGCGCCAGAGACCCGGGTTCAATTCCCGCCTCAGGCGATTGTGCAAACTCCACACAGTCATTCTCCCCGTGTCTGCGTGGGTTTCCTCCGGGTGCTCCGGTTTCCTTGCACAATCCAAAAATGTGCAGGTCAGGTGAATTGACCATGCTAAATTGCCCGTAGTGTTAGGTGAAGGGGTAAATGTAGGAGAATGGGTCTGGGTGGGTTACGCTTCGGTGGGTCAGTGTGGACTTGTTGGGCCGAAGGGCTTGGTTCCACACTGTAAGTAATCTAATCTAATCTAATCTATTTTGCATCAGTATTTACTCTTGAAAAGGATATGGAAGATATAGACTGTAAGGAAATAGATGGTGATATCTTGAAAAATGTCCATATTACGGAGGAGGAAGTGCTGGATGTTTTGAAATGCATAAAAGTGGATAAATCCCCAGGACCTGATCAGGGTACACTTAGAACTCTGTGGGAAGCTAGGGAAGTGATTGCTGGGCCTCTTGCTGAGATATTTGTATCATCGATAGTCACAGGTAAGGTCCTGGAAGACTGGAAGTTGGCCAACGTGGTGCCACTGTTTAAGAAGGGTGGTAAGGACAAGCCAGGGAACTATAGACCGGTGAGCCTGACGTCAGTGGCGGGCAAGTTGTTGGAAACCTGAGGGACAGGATGTAATGTATTTGGAAAGGCAAGGACTGATTAGGGATAGTCAACATGGCTTTGTGCATGGGAAATCATGTCTCACAAACTTGACAGAGTTTTTTGAGGAAGAGGCAAAGAGGATTGATGAGGGCAGAGAGGTAGATGTGATCTATATGGACTTCATATAGATTGACAAGTTTCCCCATGGGAGACTGGTTAGCAAGGTTAGATCTCATGGAATACAGAGAGAACTAGCCATTTGGATACAGAACTGGCTCAAAGGTAGAAGACGGAGGGTGGTGGTGGAGGGTTGTTTTTCAGCCTGGAGGCCTGTGACCAGTGGAGTGCTACAAGGATCAGTGCTGGGTCCTCTACTTTTTGTCATTTACATAAATGATTTGGATGTGAGCATAAGAGGTACAGTTAGTAAGTTTGCAGATGATTCCAAAATTGGAGGTGTAGTGGACAGCGAAGAGGGTTACCTCAGATTACAACAGGATCTTGACCAGATGGGCCAATGGGCTGAGAAGTGGCAGATGGAGTTTAATTCAGATAAATGTGAGGTGCTGCATTTTGGGAAAGCAAATCTTAGCAGGACTTATACACCTAATGATAAGGTCCTAGGGAGTGTTGCTGAATGAAGAGACCTGGGAGTGCAGGTTCAAAGCTCCTTGAAAGTGGAATCGCAGGTCGATAGGCTAGTGAAGAAGGTGTTTGGTATGCTTTCTTTTCTTAGTCAGAGTACTGAGTACAGGAGTTGGGAGGTTATGATGCAACTCTACAGGATATTGGCTAGGTTGCTATTGGAATATTGTGTGCAATTCTGGTCTCCTTCCTATCGGAAAGATGTTGTGAAACTTGAAAGGGTTCAGATGAGATTTACAAGGATGTTGCCAGGGTAGGAGGATTTGAGCTATGGAGAGAGGCTGAACAGGCTGGGGCTGTTTTCCCTGGAGCATCAGAGGTTGAGAGGTGACCTTATAGAGGTTTACAAAATTATGAGGGGCATGACTAGGATAAATAGACGAAGTCTTTTCCAGAACCAGAGGGTATAGGTTTAGGGTGAGAGGGGGAAGATATAAAAGGGACCTAAGGGGCAACTTTTTCACACAGAGGATGATGCATGTATGGAATGAGCTGCCAGAGGAAGTGGTGGAGGCTGGTACAAATGCAACATTTAAAAGGCATCTGGATGGGTGTATGAATAGGAAGGGTTTGGAGGGATGTGGGCCAAGTGCTGGCAAATGGGACTGGATTCAGTTGGGATATCTGGTCAGCGTGGACTGAAGGGTCTGTTTCCATGCTGTACATCTCTATGACTATATTTCTATGATCCTTTTCCCCAAGGGGTCCTTCCACATCCTTCAGAAATTTACCTGTCCCTCCACCAATGTCATCTACTGTATCCGTTGCACTTGATATGGTCTCCTCTACATCGGGGAAATAGGACGCCTTCTTGCACATAATTTCACAGAACATCTCTGGGACACCCACACCCACCAACACCACCGCCCCGTGGCTGAACACTTCAACTCCCCCTCCCATTCTGTCAAGGACATGCAGGTCCTTACCTTCCCCCATTGCCAAACCGTTCTCACCCAATGCCCGGAGGAAGAATACCTCGTATTCCACCTTGGGACCCCGCAACCACACTGGATAAATGTGGATTTCAACAGCCTCCTTATTTTCCCACCCCCCACGTTACCACAGTCCCAAGCCTCCAGCTCGGCACCGCCCTCCTGATCTGATCCATCATCTTTCCCATCCATCCGCTCCAAAGCCCCCCCCCTCCCACACGACCTATCACCTTCTCCCTCACCTTCATTTATATCTCCGCCCCCGGCCCAGAAGCCTCATTCCTAATGAAGGGCTTATGCCCGTAACATCAATTCTCCTGCTCCTCGGTTGCTGCCTTACCTGCTGTGCTTCTCCAGCAACAAACACTCGACTTTGAACTCCAGCATCTGCAGTCCTCACTTTCTCCTCTGTGACTCAATGCTAGGTTTTAAAATGAATTCATTAGCATTATCCACAAAATTATCAGAACAGCCTCCATATAGATCTGGATAATGCCCCTGCCTCAGCTCATTTGCTGCTGAACCCCGATTTATTTTCTTTGCCTTTGTTACTTCAAGAGTGACCACTCCATTCTACCCCTGTCTGGTCTGCCATATATTAGCCTGGCGATGATGCTGTGGCTTTAAGAGGTGCGTTTTCTCCTGGTTTGTCTTTGAAGAGATGTCGAACAGTTGACCAAAACCACTAGTAAACAGCTTGTGAAGGCTTGAGTTTTTTTAAAGTTGGAACAGTCTCGGACAACAACTCACCAGGACAAAGGACCCGATACCCAGCATGAACAAAACCAATGTAGTGTACAAAATCCCATGCAAGGACAGCACAAAACACTACATAGGACAAACAGGAAGACAGCTAACGATCCATATCCATGAACACCAACTAGCCACAAAATGACATGACCAGCTATCCTTAGTAGCCACACATGCAGATGACAAGCAACATGAGTTCGACTGGGACAATACTACTATCATAGGACAAACCGAACCGAGAACAGCCAGGGAATTCCTAGAGGCATGGCACTCATCCACAAATTCTATCAACAAACACATCGACCTGGACCCAATATACTGGCCACTGCAGCAGACAGCTGGAACTGACAACCGGAAGCGGCAGAGACAAACCACTATAAATGCCGGAAGAAACAACACAGAAGCGCTTCACAAGAGGATGTCCCAAGCACTGAGGATGTCACCTAGACAGGGGACTAAAACATCTACAACACAAATTCCCACCTCGGCAAACAGAATCACAACAACGAGCACCCGAGTACAAATCTTCTCACAAACCTTGAACATTGGTACCTTCTGTAGACACCTCCATATGGAGCCTCTCACTGTGAACCTGCACAGTAATCACTCCCATTTGTTGGAATTTCTTCCTAAGTTCACACATCTGTTGATTAGGTTTCTCTGCATGTTGCAGAGCAGCATGTTGGCCCACTTAACCTTCAGATGAGTTTGTTTGATGATTCAAAGTCAATGTCAATGACTTAGAAACAGACAAGGTGTAGATTTTCTTTCAAACCTGCCATAAAATTCTCAGACATCACTGGGCATCTGTGCCGCATTTCTTTACTGGAAAAATGCAAGACCCTGCTTCTATCCAGAATATCTGCTGCTATTTTCTACTTCCTGATCGGCAACCTGTAGAAAGATCTCAGTGGACATCCTTTTTCAAGCTTGACTTCAAATTCTTGGACTCAATTCTTTTTGGCACAGGCTTCCCAACTATGTCAGAAACTATAATGGGAGTCTTTTGTTCAGCATGATGATATAATATTATTGATGTTCTGTTCAACACATTCACAATATCAAGCCATAATTTTATAGTGTAAGAGTGCGAGGAGTGTTCTTGATTTAAAACATATATATAGCTACATGCCATTAAGATATCTCTGTTTTGTACTTTGAATAAGAAATATTGCACAATCAGATTAGCTCAATACTGTATTAGTTAACAAACATTGCCCTCAATAGGATTATTTTCCATCAGAGATTGAATCACTATATGTTTACCCATCTCTTTAGTGCATTAGTTTGCTAGTTACAGAGCAACAACAATGAATAGCTGTAAACTTTAAACCTTCAGAGTTAATTGCATGTTAGGATTTCACCCTAAAGCTGGCTTGCATGTGGAATGTGATGATGTTCTATGAGCAGTCCTCCCTGCTGACATTGTTGTATGAGGCTGCCTGTACTCTGATTATCATGGGTCAGGTTTGCTGTCACCATTCTCCTTTAGGGTGGGGATTGACAGGGCCACTTCAAAAAATGTAGGTAGCAGCGGAATACCACCTGCCAATTTAATGGAGTTTCTTGTTTTAAATAAGATGTAGTTTAATTGTAAATTAACAACTAAGTGCAAGTTTGATATGATTGTTTGAGAGATGATAAGGAGGATGTGAATGGTAGGTCCTTTAAGATCCGAAACTGTTCGTCTACCGAGCTCATGTTACATCATTGAGGGGAGTGCTTAAGGTAGGCCTCAGTATAGCCTGACACAACATCTACAAAACATTTTTTTCTCAAAATGTTTTATTATTTTTTCATAATAATTTCATTGACCACAACTCAGTTTCAGCCTAAGTATGTGACATCATAAATTCAGAAGATTGGAGATCTCATTGTTTTACATGAACACATTGTCTTTGAGCTTGGGAAGATTGGATTCTGTTCCTGACAGCATGAAGGTGAAAGTCTCTTTAAACTGGAGGACATTTGATCTCTTGGATTTTCTTCCTGGAGAGTGGCTGTCTTGTTGAAGCAGTCTTTTTTGTTGGAGTATCCTGGATCCCTGAGGCATTCAATTTGTTCCTGACCCGTACCTTCAATCTTTCATCAAAGGTTATCCCTTCTCAGTTGTTTTTTCTAAAGAGTTGATATCTTCAATTTGTCGCATTTTTATGATCGTTCTGCTGGTAAATCAACTTTAAAGTGTATAGTCTTCAATTATCAATTGTCTTGAAGCTTTTGTTTGGTCCCTGTCTTTGCAATAATAGTGAAGCTACCATGTTTACTTCCTCGGTTCTGTTATTTATTGATTGCTTGGTGTAATATCTCTCACAATTTCTATGATTATTCTGAGATATAAGGACATGAAATTATTTGTTTCTGTTTACAGCTCTTTGAATTTCCTCAGCATATGGTATCAGACATTAAAATGTCATAAATACTTTTTTCACCCAGTTGTGTTGCAGATGCATATGCAGCAATAACCTGAATTGGGAAATACTTATTCGCTTTGTGGTTGCTAGTGTTTGTCCACAAACTTTGCTGATTCTTCTAGATTGAACTCTATGCCTCACTCTCACTCTCACTCTCACTCTCACTCTCACTCTCACTCTCACTCTCACTCTCACTCTCACTCTCACTCTCACTCTCACTCTCACTCTCTCTCCCTCCAGTGGGAACACATTTCTGCCAAACCGGTGCCGTCACAGCTTTCAGTCTTACATTCCATATGAAACAAATTTCTAATACCATTATAGCAAAATCCCTGACTGAATTCTGTCTTACATTTGAGTTCTGCCATGAGCATATGGAACTCAAACAAACTTTTCTGTCACTTGTTCCATAGCTGGTTGTTCTTTACCTATATGCTCCTTGACTTGATCTTCACGGATGGCTGTTCCTGGACCAGTTGCTTCTTGACTTTCACCAGTTTAAGTCTTTGTACTATTTGAACAGGTTATAGGTCAAGACACACAATGAAATGTAAGATTGAGAATTCTTGAATGGAGAGTTCATTTAAGTTTTCTATTATTTGACACTGTTTCTGTTGGAGAGTTGCTTATGTCTTAATTTTATTTAGAAGTGGTATGCCTACTGGACCATGTAGTTGCACTATTGTTAGCTATGGATAAAGTTTCCACCATAATTCTATATATGATGATCATAATAACACTTTGCCTTTGAGTGAAGCTTTAAATTGCTAAAATGGCGACTGATAATCTAATCTCTTGGTAAGAGGATATTTATAATCTATCTAGAAACTCTTTTGTGTTGTTTTCTTCTATTGAAAAATGTTCTACTTCATTAATGTCTCTGTGTGGGTAACTATTTGATTCCTTGTTTTTCTGGGACTGTCCTACTATGATAGATTTTCCGCCAGTGACCTGTTGCATTACAAATAAAGAATTCTGGTTAATAAGTTGTGGCGATGAGGTATCCTTGTTCCACAATGTTGCTGAAGACCATTAGTATCTAGTGTCTGTGCTATTCACTGTATTGGTCACCTTTTAAAAATAATTTTGTACCTCAAGGACTGCATGGATCATGCTGAAATCCTGCAATCAGATCTTCTCCTTTCAGAATTGACCTCTGTTACTTCCAGATTTCTGCTTCACTCACCATCTGAATCACTTTCTTGGCATTCTAATCTTCCTTTGACTGTGAAAAGTCTAATGAAGATTATCAGCAATTCCAATCGTAATTGTGTCTCATACAACCTTTAAGGCATCACAGTCACATGTTTCCCCTCATCTGTAGAGATCATTCATGAATTCATTTATGGATTCCCCTTGATGCTGAATTCTTGTTTTAAACTTTGCTGATTCAAGAGTTTTATTGGTGCTGAGGGTTGAAATGGTTGTCAAAGGCTTTTAGGACTTCTTCCCACAGAAACCTAGAAGATGGGGGCAGGAGGAGGCCATTCAGCTCTTTGAGCCTGCTCCGCCATTCATCAAGAGCGTGACTGAACGATTGTCTAATTCAATAGCCTAATCTTGCTTTCTTCCCACAACCTTCGATCCCATTCACCCCAGTGCCATATCTAACCAACTCTTCATAGAATAATAGAATCCCTACAATGTGGAAGCAGGCTATTTGACCCATTGAGTCCCCACCAACCCTCTGAAGAGCATCCCATTCAGACCCAACCTCCTACCCTGTCTCTGTAATCCTGCATTTCTCATGGCTAACCCACCTAGCCTTTACATCCCTTGGCACTATGGGGAATTTAGCATGAATACATTCAATATGTTGGCATCAACTACTTCTTGTTGTAATGAATTCCCCAGGCTCACCACTCTTTGGGTGATGAAATGTCTCCTCATCTCTGTCCTAAATGGTCCACCCCGAATCCTCAGACTGTGACCCCTATTACTGGACACACCCACCATCGGGAACATCCTCCCTGCATCTACCCTGTCTCGTCGTCTTAGAATTTTATAAGCTTCAATGAGAACCTCCGTCACTTGTCTGAGCTCCAATGAAAACAATCCTAACCTAGTCAATCTCTTCTCACGTCAGTCCCGCCATCCCCAGAAACAGCCTGGTAAACCCTCGCTGTACTCCCTCGAGAGCAAGAGAAAAGGAGAACAAAATTGCACACTGTATTCTAGGAGTGGCCTCACCAAGGCCCTGTATAACTTGCTCATGTACTCAAAACCTCTCGCAGTGAAGGCCAATATACCATTTGCCTTCTTTATATTGCCTGCTGCACCTGCATGCTTACCTTCAACAACTGGTGCACAAGGACACCAGGTCCCACTGCACACTCCCCTCTCCCAATTTACAGCTTTTAGAAGTATCTTTCGGTTTACTTTAACCCTTGGTAAGTTGTACCATCATCAGTTTTTTTAAAAAAAATTTATCAATGTGTTCAGCATCTGACTTAGTATCTAATTTAGAAGCTATTCTGAATCTTGAAAATCTGGAGAAAATAGCTTTTAATAGTATTTTATTTGGTCTATCTCTGAAACTAAATCTTTCTGAAAGTACTCATTCTGATGCTCTATCTTCCTAGTCTGATAATTTATATTCCTTGCGGAAAAAAGGCATTTTAATTTTGAAGAAATATCGGTACTGCTGTTCTATGTTGCTGATGGAGGGGATACCCCCACCCCTTCAGTGGAGGATTTATCTCTCGGTTTTCATGGCTTCCCTGGATAAATTCCAGTATTTGTGGACTGATTACATTCTTCCCATTTCTTTACCATCTTGACAGAATCAATCAATCTGCCTGCATCTTTTAACACTAAAGTCGTCTTTAGTCATGGTTTCCTTCCGGTCTGCAGCTCTAATGTCTGTTCCTTTCATCATTTTGTCCTAAAGAGTTCCTGCTGTTTTTGGTTTCATTTCATGCTTCTTGCATCTACTACATTTTTCAGAATGGAGCTACAGCCTTTCTTGTCTGCTTAGGCTTTGACAATATGCCTTGTGACATCAACAATCCCACCAAAGGGCCTTCTCAGTTAATGCCTCAATGTCAATCTCTCCAGCCACCGGGAGCTGTGTACCCATGGTGCACGATTGACTCTAAAGTACACCTCACTCCCTGTGCAGTATTTAATGGAGGCTGCTATCCTACTGTTATGTTCAGATCTTCCCTCAGTTTTATCAAATGCAGGATTGACCAGCTGTGGAAGATGTCCACTTAATATGTACATAATTTAGCAAACCACAAACCTCCAAGTGAACTGGCAGCTATCCAGCTCTTGGTCATTTTAAGCTCTTCAGCAGCAGCTTTTATATCTATCCTATTTCCTTACATGTCTTTGAGATTGAGAAGGACCAATTTTCACTCGTGGATGTTGGCTGCTGAAATGCTGATAAGCCTGATGCATGATCTGCCATACACAGGAGAGCTATTAGTTAAAGGGTTGGATAGTTGGAAGGATGTGTGCTCTCTCCAAGGCGTCAACTCCATCTCTGCACTTTTCCAGTGACTCTCTCATGTTGTTTGCCGATGTCTCAAGTGAACGTTTACCATTTTGGTCAGTCACCAACCAGGGATCTGCAAATAGTAGGAAGACATCCCACCCAGTGGTACTATTCCAATGTTCTGGAGGTTCCTGTCGTGAGTTGTTCAAATTGCTGAAGCATGTAGGACCGTGGGAATCACTGCTACCTGGCAAACCCAGATCTTACTCCTGGATTTGAGGCCATGGTCCTCAAATATTCTCTGCCTCATTTGGCCAAAGGACGTGTTGGCACAGTGGAGGCAGTGATGAATTTTGTCATCTAGGTTTGGCTTCATTGACAGAAGGCTCCTGAAACGTGGGTCCCACCATTAAAACCAGTCGACAGATGTAGGACCAGGTGAGGTGGAGATAATGTTCTGCCTGTGATCAACGTTGAGCTCAGTTTCTGAGCAGACACATGCACAAGTATCCTTTGTATCCTGGAACATGATGACGGAGGTTGGAGTGGGTTAGATTTTGGATTGAAAGTGGTATAGATTGAACCGTAGATTGCTTGTTCTATAGCTTAGCTTCATTCCTGTGGAGGTGCAATACAGCATTGCAATGAAGAAAATGGAGTTGAGGAATTGGCAGAGTGGTACAGCCTTGTTAGATCCCGATTTTCACGGAGTTACTATTTGTGGTGGTTCCATTGGTGAAGATGAAAAATGTGTTGCTGGAAAAGCGCAGCAGGTCAGGTAGCATTCAAGGAGCAGGACAATCGATGTTTCAGGCATCAGGATTCCTGAAGAAGGGCTTATGCCCGAAACGTCGATTCTCCTGTTCCTTGGATGCTGCCTGACCTGCTGCGCTTTTCCAGCAACACATTTTTCAGCTCTGATCTCCAGCATCTGCAGTCCTCACTTTCTTCATTGGTGAAGATGATTGCTTGCAAGTCATTGTGGAGTAAGTGGAGGATAGTGACAAATTTCTGAAGGCATTCAGATTTGAGGAGGATACTCTGTAAACCTTTGTGTTTAAAACTCAGATGTTCCTGTGGTCAGAAAATGCCATCTTACAACAGTTGGTGCTATTTTCACACTTGTTTTCCATGAGAGAGAGAGAGTGTGAAGATCATATTTGTAGTGCCTTTCCATGGGCGAAAACTCATCGTAGAAGGAGATCTTCAGCCACTGGACAGAAGTGATTGAGGAGGAGCTTTGTTGCTTGTCAGCTGTCTATTGACTTTCACATTGAATCCAGACAAGAACAGCACTGAAATCGAACCAAATGGGGCACTGAGAAATGGAGTTGAGAATGCTCAGTTTGAGTAATTGAGGAGCTCATCAAAATGATTGCTCCAGTGAGCTCTGCCTCCCTATCCTCGTTAAGCTTGCCTCCATACCTGACTGTCAATGGGTTGGGCCCTTGAGTGTTTGGGTTATAGATCATTATGAGAGAGCTGAAGTAGCACACGCCTTTGGTATTCAGGTGCTATTGGAACTCCCACAATCTCTCTATTGTCTGTTTGTTCTTTGGTTATACCATTGCCCTAAGCTGCCTGAAGAACTGCTGCTTTTCATTGAGCAAAGGCAGAGTTTCCCATAATGAAAGCTTGTGCTTAATGCTTCACTTAGGTCCCTTACCCATTGGTCATTTTATTCCAATCAGTCACAATGTTTCCTGGAAAAGAGATCAGAGATTCCTTTTTGAAGGTGTTTATTATAATAGTGAGGTGAGATAGTGGCCGGCTATACGATGTAACCAAAATGACTGACTGTTGGTTTGTGCTTCTTCCACAAGGAGTTAGTTACCTTTGTTTCCTGTTGCTAGGCATAGAGGCTGTCTGTTTGGAGCAATCATCATAAAAGTGTCAAAGACTTTGCCTTCAATTATGCAACACTTGAGATTGTGAAGTCCAAATTAATGTCATGGGGCTCCAAATCAAGCGCAACCAATTTGGACAATCAGGGTGAAGTAAGGAATGCATATTATATGCATTTCCCATTTCCTGAGACAGAACAAAGTGGGAGCCATTTTCTGCTTCCCCTTCAGTCTGCCTTCTGCTGTGTACAGCTGCTGCTGCAGGGATTGATCACCCCCTGTGGGCAGGAATTCTTGCAACTGTCTTCAAAATACCTGGAAAATGATGTGGGAGGGTTTCTGCCCATAGCAGCATTTGTCTTCCTGCTGTGGGACAGTGAGCAGAGAAGGGAGGAGGAGAACATAGCAGCAGGAAGTGTGGTGAGGGAGAAGGGAGCCAGCACAAACTGGGGAATGAGTGTAGAGTGTGAATGTGAGCGAAGAGTTGAGGAAGGAGGTGGAGAGGCCCACTGGAAATGTGGAGCGGTGAGGGACAGGGGAACGGAGAGATGGTCTTTCAGTCTCGAAATGAATCATATGAATGATTTTGAAGCTGCTGATCACTTGTCTAAGGCATTGCGCAGGGCTGGTTGATAAATATTTTTCTTTGCAGCAAATTATAATCATCGATGATGCTTTACTTGGATTTTATACCATCTTCGAAGATAATATTTTTTGTAATCAAGAAAAGAAAAATCAGTGACTGATGAGCGGATATTTCTAAATATTGAATGATTCAAGAAGCTGGTTATATCTTGCTGCCCACTGCTAGCAAGTGAAATTTGATTTCCCTCATTCTTCTTTGTGACCACATCATTACTGTTTGAGATCTCCTCTTTGCCATTCTCCTGATGTTGTTTGATCTCTTTTCATCAGTGAGGCTTTGGGTGATGTGCTTATTTTTGACAAACCAGTCTTTGGTATCACCTGGTCTTGTAGCCAATATTTTCTTCACAGCATGAGATGATGGCTATCTTCAGCTCTTTTCAGATTTCCTCCACTCCATTCAAATGAACTCTTTGGTAAAGACGTTGTTGGAAGTTGATTAGTTTGCCTGGCACTTGTAACTGCTCATTGTTGAGATTTTTTCTGAGTTGTTTCTTCATCTTCAGCTGCATCTGGCTGCAATTCCTTGCTGGCTAGCACAACACCCTGGAGTTCTTCAGTGTCACCAAGGCAGTTTACAGGCCCAACATCCCTGAACTCAAACTGGTGTGAAGTAAGATGAGACAGAGCATCTCAAACCATCAGCTTTCGAAAGAGAGACCAGTTGAAGCCAGGACTGATCAGTTTCTTTCAACATTTCTGAGATCTGCCTCTTCCACTTCACTCCCTCGTGATCTCCAAGTTCTTGTTTCTGATTTTATTTTGAATGTCGATGTTGCTTGAGTTACAGATAGCCTCAGTCTATGACTGGAGTTGTGAGCAGGGTTCAGACAAGATTGAGAGTGGACAACAAAACCAGTCAACAAAGAAATGGAGTTGCAATGAAATGGACTCTGAGAGAACTGGGAGGCTGCCAATTATTGAATAGATTAGATTAGATTAGATTAGGTTACTTGCAGTGTGGAAACAGGCCCTTCAGTCCAACAAGTCCACACCGCCCCGCCGAAGCGCAACCCACCCATACCCCTACATTTACCCCTTACCTTACACTATGGGCAATTTAGCATGGCCAATTCACCTGACCTGCACATCTTTGGACTGTGGGAGGAAACCGGAGCACTCGGTTCAATAGATTCAATAAAAATAGCTTTGTATATCTTCTAATCCCTATCTCAATAGACACGTTGAGATGTTTACCTGCTGGTACATTAATCAGCTTGATTGCTCCATCTGATTACACAGCTGGATCTGCTGGTATGCCAGGAACTTCCAAAATCTCTTTATTCCACGTAAAATGGGCAATCCTATCAAAGTAGCAACTACCAGCAGGAGAGTCTTGTAATACTAGGAGAAATAGATATAACAATTGACAGTCAGACAGAGAACTTAATAGTTTAAAAAAATGTGTCACTTAGCTAAGGCACCAATAAGTGGATAGAATAATAGAATCCCTACTATGTGGAAGTAGGCCATTCTGTCCATACCAATCCTTTGAAGAGCATTCCATCCAGACTCATCCCCTTACACTGTAACCCTGCATTTCCCATGGCTACCCCACCTAGCCAGCATAATTTAACATGGCCAATCCACCTAACCTGCACATCTTTGGATTATGGGAAGAAACCAAAGTACCCAGAGGGAACCCACACAGACCCAGGGAGAATGAGAAAATTCCACACAAGCAGTCACCTGAGGGTGGAATTGAACCCAGGTCCCTGGCGCTGCGCGACACCAGTGCTAACCACTGAGCCCCCATGCCACCCAGACACAGGAGAATTGAAAAGTATAAATTACAATTAAATTGTATAAGATTGGCACCAGACTAGCCACAGTAAACTGATTAGGAAGAAAGATAATTACGGTAATACACACAAAAGGACATTGTGATGGGAATATGCTAGAAGCCACTACAAACTAATGGAGAACCTGGGAAAAGCCCCTGCAACATGTAGGGGAGAGGGATCTCATTGATAATGCAGAGTCCAAAAGATTGCTGTGGTTTGGTGGGGTGAGGTGCTGCCTGAAATGCAAAGGATGCATTGATTGTGAACAGCACACCATCAGCCCCCATGCCACCCAGACATAGGACACCATCAGGGTCTTCATTAAAGAGGGACTCAGTGCTGAGGAATGAGCACCGGGTTAGGAGTGTTTAGTTTTACAATACAATTTATCCAAAACCTGTTTGGGAGGTCTGAAACCCTGTAATCATTGCACATACTCTGCCTGTTTATGATGCTTGAGTGTTTGATGTACCTGATGTGATTTTAAGGATTGTAAGTGTGTGACTCAAATTATGAACGGGGAAGCAGACTCTTCAGTGCTGTTTGCCCTTTGTGTACCTTCAGAATAGAGCTATGGTCTTGTTTGACCTGGAAATCACCCCAGTTTGTAGTATCACTGCAATACCTCAAGGGGGATTACCATCCTTTGTCCTTTTAAAGCTACAGATGTCAATTAGAAATCTTTTCCATGGTGCACACAGGCCATGAGTTGATTTATTGACATAGTACAGGTTTAACAACAGGTGTAGATGCCATTTCTGCCTGAAAAAGGTTAGAGAAAATCCATTCAATATTTGCAACTCCCCAACAACATGTGATATTATCTTCGACATTGGATAAACATTTGGATGATAATGGAATAGTGTAGGCTAGATGGGCTTCAGATTGGTTCCACAGGTTGGCGCAACATCGAGGGCCTGCACTGTGCTGCTATGTTCTATAACTCAAGCCAGTTCAATACATCAGTGTCCTACAGACTTGTGTTAAATCAGCTTTTTGAATAGTTGGTCACCTTTTGTGTGATTTCTGCATTTTTCACTCATACCAAACCTGTGCTGTTTAATTTTGGGATCTTGATTCCTGCACATGGGAATTCCAGATCTTGAGAAAATGTGGAGCTCCCATTTGTTGCACTTGGATGGAGCAGCTCAGAGCTAGATCATGCTCATGTTATGTGGAACATCCCAAAGAGGTATAGTGCCTCTTAGTCGAGAGAGGAAAGGGTGCTTGAAGCAAGTCAAAACTGCTACCGTGAACCAGATTGAGCAACTTTGAGAGCGCTGCCTTTGAACGAGGTAGAAGAATGACTGTTGCTATTGTGGAAACAATAATCTGGTCAAGCTGAATAATCCAAATGTGTGTTAGCTGTATATATGGATTTGGTCGTGTAGAGTGAGAGGTGATTTATGTTGTTCTGAATTGACCAGAGTTATCTCTCTGTCCTTCTGTTCTAGGTGGTCATGCCAGTTTTAACCAACAGCAGGAATCATAACAGCTGGCCCCAAGTTGTCTCTCAAGATGTCGTGCGGCATGTGCACAGCCTGAAGAGCAATGTCTTTGTCGTCGTGGGTCAAGTGAAAGGCAAGACTCTCCTGCCTTTACCCGTGGGAGCAGGGAGAGCTGCAGCTTTGTTTGAATTGGGAAAAAAGTAAGAACCATATTTGCTCTCGAAAGATAATATTCTGTCCTCTGTTTTCAAATACCACGCAACATCTGCTGGGGTCCTTCCTCCAGGCCCTGTCCCTAAACTGACCTGAACCTATGGAGGTGCATGTAGATTCCTTTGGGTAACCTTCCCTCCACTCTATGGGTACATCTTGCCAGGTTAGCTTATTCTAACTTGGCAATCAGTATGATCTCAGAACAACTGTATTCCCTTGGTGCATTATGGAAAATCAAATCAGAGAGCACTTGTTTCTACTTTGAATACTGCAGCTATTCTCAGTTCACAGGTGCGCTGTCTCCTTAGAGTACTGTTGTGGAAATTAAATCGACTTGACTCAAATGCTAGCAAGAGCAAAGAAAATGTTTATTTTTGATCTCTGCAAAGGGATCCGATACATTGGCAAGACGCCTCATGTAAGGGCTGCCTAATAGCTTTCCCATATTCCCTTTATACTACAATTCGCTTCTCCTTATCAACACCTCAAGGCCAGGAACCTGGAACATTTGAATTCCTTTCCATGTATGGAGTTGTTTTTCTCATTCCTTGTCTGATATAGTAGTTTACTGGCCTTGTAAGTCTGCTGTTAGGTCGGTTTAACTTTACATTTTTTTCTGTCTGTCTGCAATACTTGCCCCTACGCCTTTATAGATTTTACAGTAAATGTTAATTTTCCATTACATTTCCCCCCCTCTTTGTCATTTAATGACCACAATGACAAAAAAAAACAGAGCCAGATAGCTATGCATCAAACTGCTTAGGGAGCACTAGGCCTTTCCTCAGACACCATCTACCTTTAACACAGCTTTCTGGTGGTATCATCACTTGATCTGGTGTGCCCTGTACATAGCCCATTTTCACATGTCACACACTTCAGCGTTACGGTATGGTGGGATCCATGCAATCGCATCTTCCTGCTGTGGGGCCTCTGATTGTTTTACTATTTGGTATCCTACTGCACTCATAAGCAAATGCCGTAGGCAGGTACACAAGCAGGGTCCTATACAAAGCACTATGAGTATGCCATTGGAACCAGGAGTCATCTGCTGGGGGAGGTGGTCTTACTGCCGCCTTCATATGATTTATTACACTAGTGATATTCTGGGACTCATCAGGAATATTAAAACAGCATGAGGTACCTAATATTTTGCAGATGCCCCCTCTCTCAGACGTCAGTATGTCTTGTACTAATCGATTTTATATCACTGATTCCCTTAATGCCATTATCAATATTAATGAGTGTTAGACCTTCCTCTGTCTCATTTGCTAACAGTAATACACTATATGTGGGGCCATTAATCTTGTTTATTGCCACCGTTGTCCCTGCTCCCAAGAGAATAGACCACCAAATGTTCGCTCCTGATGTAGTCCAGGGGTCTGTGAGTGTGTACCCATTCCAATTCCGTGGGATGTTCCTTTGGGTTACTAGCCTTTGGAATGAACACTGTTGTGCCAGTGGACAGTACCACAGGGTAGCAGCGCCCCTTCCATCCCAGGGGAAGGTGGTGGTACCCTCTCTCTTCACAGGCCCATATTATACCTGCCATCATGGTCTGATTATTGATAAAGGAACGTGTAATGTTGATGATCGTACCATTTGCGTAGGTTGCTGAACAAGAATCATTGTTCAAGTACAGAGTCGTAGTACACTGGGGAAATCCCCAAATGGAGTCTCCCCTGATTTCTGCAAATACGCGTTTCTCCTTTGCCATCCACCACATGGAAGGCTGTGGTCAGAAGCGTGTCAGCCTTGGGACTGCAGTTAGCCTTGAGTTCGGGTGGTGGTGCGAGATTTGCCCTAATTGCTCCCCCTATCAAGGTCAGGATAGTTGTGGAAGCAGGCAGCTAGCATTTCTTGCCAGGCTCTCTGTAATCGGTTCGGCAGTCCACCATTGGGCTCTGTGCAAACATATCTAACAAGGATAGCCAACGTCTAATCTCTGGTGTTGTATTAGGGCCAAGGCACATGCTCTGTTCCTTTCATATCTAGCGATGGCCCTTCGCACCTCCCAACCGACTGGCATCGCATTTACTCCATTTATCTCCTGAAGGGCCAATTCCACTACCGAGTTAGACTCACCCCCGAGCCCCGGCTGACTCCCTCCAGGTTCTGGTGTGACATTAATGCCCTCTGCTCTGCTTGGGGCTAGGTCCATGATTTGGTTTGGTTGGTTGCCGTGCCCTGGTGCTACTATTTCCTGTAGGACCTTCTGCACTGCATCTCGGGGTGGGGGGGGGCGACTGTACACTATATTCACCTGCCTATAGATGTCGGAGAAGGTTCTATCTACTCCACACCACCAGGCTCCCTCATCACTCTTCTGAGTCTTGGTTATTATTACCCGTGCCCTGGCATCTCCTTCCTTGATAATAGAATACGTATTTCCCATGTTAGATGTCCCTGTAGCCGTGGTGGCTACTACTCAGTGCCAATCACTGGGACCACAAGGATCCCTGCATAAATATTTATTGTCCCATTTATAGTTGTCTTGGTTATTAAACGGCCATGGGTCGCATGTAAAGGTTCCCTTAGCACCCTCAGTTAAGATTACCGTCTGCAGCTGTATCCCAGATGCCCCTGCCCTGACGAATAGTCCTGCCAGGGCGCTTACTGACAGTGTGAGCGGGGGCAGCCCCATATTTATGAGGCATCTAGCAACCTTACAAATCCCTATGTATATAAGTCCAATCTGGTTATCGGAGTTTCGCTACCTACACACTGCCGTCTGATGTCTCCTCAGGTCCAGCTACACGTTTGCAATGGCTGGCATGTATTCATGTGGCTCTTTTGGTGATCTTAACAGCTGTAAGGAGCACTTGAAAGGGCCCCAGCCACCTCTTCACTTTCCAGCTTTTCCCCCTGAAGTCTTTCACCACTATCCAATCTCCAGGTTCTAGAGAGTTTTATACAGTAACTTAACATCTTATCCTCATAGTGGTCTGTTATCTGTCTTACTTTGGGACTTGGGCCAATTCCTGTGTTGGGCGGCCTACCAAACAAAATCTCAAATGGGCTAAGGTTGGCTCTTCCTCTCCTTCTAGATTTCATATACATTAGCACAATTGGAAGTGGCTTTGTCCATGTCACCCCTAGTTCCTCACAACATTTTGTCAATTTATTTTTTAGGGTAGCATTCTCTTTGTCCATTGCCCCACCGCTCGCTGGGTGTAGGCACAGTATTGTCTCATGTTTATTCCCAAGTAATCACTGATCTGCTGTAGGGCATTATTGACAAATGGTGTCCCATTGTCGCTACTAAGCCTTTCAGGGATGCCCCAAGTCGGAATTATTTCAGTTAGCAGAGCCTTGGCTACTGCACTGGCATCCTGTTTAGACGTGGGGGACACTTCCACCTATTTGGAAAACATACAAACTATTACCAAACAATACTTTTTCCCTTCGCTGGGTGTTAGTTCGATAAAATCCATCTGTAAATGTTCAAAGGGTCTTTGGGGTTGGGGGTGAGCTGCCTGACTCATCTGTATTCCCCTCCCCACATCATTAGTGGCACAGATAACACAATGTTCACAATACTTCTGGGAGTAATGAGTAAATCCCTTAGTGTACCAGTGTGCCGAAATACTGTCTTACAACCCCCCTTTTGGCACATGGTCTTTACCGTGTGTCAATTTGGCATAGAATGGGAATAATGATCAAGGGTAGACAGGGTTCACCACTGGGGCCACACCACTCACCTTCCCTCATGCTGCACCCTGCCCTTGTCCACTCACGCTTCTCCTCCGACGTGGCCTGTGACTGTAACTCCTGTACGACTGCTGTTGGGTTACAAATTTTTGTCATACACATGTCAAACTGATCACCTGGCAGCTGCTGGACTGCTGTCCTTGCTGCTGAGCCTGCCTTCGCATTGCCTGGAGAAATGGAATCATTATTTTTTGCATGGGCTTCACATTTACACACAGCGTGTGATTTGGGCAACAGGACCGCTTCCAGGAGATCAGAAATCAGGCCACGGTGTGTGGTGGGCTTTCCGATGGAGGTCAAGAAGTCCTTGTGTTTCCACAGGGTTCCAAAATCATGTACAACCCCGAATGCATATCTGCTGTCGGTGTAAATATTCGCTGTCTTTCTCTCAGACAATGTACATGCCTCAGTCAAGGTAATCAGCTCCGCTGCTTGCGCTGACAGATGAGAAGGGAGTGATCCTGCTTTGCCTACCTCGTGGGTATTACTACAGTATACCCAACACAATTCTGGCCTGTATCTTTGCTCCTGAATGCTGACCCATCTACAAAACTCTATATCCAGGTTTTGAAGTGGTGAATCCTGCAAGTCTGGTCTAGGGCTGCAAATTTCATTCGGTGCAGCGATACAGTCATGTGGGTCTCCGTCTCCTTGTGGGGAGAAGGCTCGCAGGGTTAAGGACGTTATATCACTTTATTGTAATGTTAAGCATCTCTAATAACACAGTATTGTATCTGAGCCAACGTGCTGCCGACATGTATGCGGTCTTTTGCTCGGAAAGCAGTAACAATACTGCACGTGGGACCAGTAGGGTTAATTCACCGCAGCCGACTATATCCCTGGATGCTACAACAGTCTTTTCAGCTGCAGCCACCGCATGCAGGCATTTGGGCTATCCTGCCACTACGGGGTCTAGTTTAGCTGAAAAATAAGCTACTGGCCTCAATCATCCCCCATGATCCTGCAACAGCACAGATGTCGTGCAGCCATGTTTCTCATCCACCATTTGCACAAAAGACTTGTTTGGATTTGGAATCCCCAGTGTAGGTGTAGTTTGGAGCGCCTTTTCCAATTCAGCAAAGATATTCTCGGCCTCTGGGGTCCACTGCAATGGACTCTAGCTCTGCAACCCCTTTTCTATGGCTGTGTCACTTACGGGCACCTCAAGGGTTGCGGGAATGTGGGATAAACATTCTACAGTAGGAGCACATACCCAAAAAGGATAGCAATTGTTTCTTTGTGTGAGGCTTTGGAATTTGCTGGATTGCTTGAACTCTGTCTTGACCAATGGCCTTCCCTTATTCAGATATTAAGTGACCTAAGAACTTCGCCTTTTGTTGCACAAATTGTAGTTTTGCGAGACTAGATGGCAGAGCAACGCAAGGGTATCTTTCTCACATTACTCCTCTGTTGGTGCTGCTATTAGGCAGTCATCTACAAACTGCAAAAGCGCTGACCCCGGGGTTAAAACAAGAATCTCCAGACTGCTGCGTAGAGCCTCATTATATATGGTGGGGGATTCACAGTAACCTTGACAAAGTCGAGTGAAGGTATACGATTTCCCTTTGAATGAAAAAGTGAACCAGAATTGACTATCTGGGTGTACCCATACACTAAAGAATGGATTTGCTAAATCCACAACAGAGAACCATTCACTGCCCGGTGGAATTTGAGCCAATACAGTACAGGGGTTGGGAACATTTGGGGCGTGCAGAGCAACAGAGTTATTGACTGCCTGCAGGTCTTGAACAAACCTCCATGCCTCCGGTTCACCGGGAATGTTTGCCTTTTTGACTGGAAAAATGGGGGTCCTCACAGTGAGTTTTCACAGGAGATTATCACAGCAGCCTTTAGGAGGGATTCAAAGACTGGACCAATTCCTTCTATAGTCTCAGGTTTTAACGGGTATTGTGCTCTGCAAGGATGATATTTGGGCTTCAGGGTTATTCTTATGGGTTCACAGCCTTGTATTCAACATCATGTTTGCCTTTTGCCCACAACTCAGTAGGGACCTTTCTCAATCTTGGGTCCGAGACTTCTACCTTAGGAAAATGCCAGGCTCAGCTCTTCAGGGCTAGCAGGGGTTACCTGGACTGCCGTATCTGCCTGAGTTTGCCAATTTAGATTCTTCCTATATGTCCGCATATTTTCATTGAATCAGATACCCACATCATCCGTTAAGACCCAATCTTTCATTTTTTGTGCCTTTAGTACCCATGGTCCCAAATCCTGCCACCTGTCAAAAAGACAGGGTCTGCTTGCTGTTACAGATACTTTAGATAAGTTCACACTGACTGCACACTGTGATCATTCCAATAAAATTTGCACAATAACAACTGATCTGGTTTAACCAATCTCCTGAACCAATTCTTATATGATTCATCAGGGCCATTGCGGTGTATGTGTGCTGTGCAGTGCAGCATATCATCAGCAAGAAAATTGGTGTTAACAGGATTAACATGGTTACTTGCTTCCGGGACGAGTGAATTGCTCACTGAACTTATCACTCTCTGGATTAATCGCCATTCATAGACATACACCAGGGACCATGGATCATATTTTACAGCCTGCACTGGGAAATCTTCTTTTTGTATTACCTGCAAGCCCGTCAGGGTACTGAGCAAATCTAACCCTGGTCTCACTATGAGATCCCAAGCCATCAGATTTAAAGGACAGAATTCTGATAACAAAAATGAGAATTGGAATGTTTCCCCATTACTGGTTTTACACAATAGGGATGCAGTAAATCTCTCTCGTATCACGACTCCTGATGCACCTATTGAGTTCAGGAACCTTCCACTCATCTTTATTTGTGTCGACTCTCTGAACTGGCTTGATTTAAGGACTGAATATGTTGCCCCTGTATCTACCAAAAAGATAACTGGTGTACCTTCCACATATAACATGGAGGTAGACATTGACTTATACACATTATCATCAAACTGAACATATAATCCACACTCCGCAATCTCAGCGCCCAATATGGAGGTGGAACATGTTTCAGTGCCCTTAAGGTTAGAAGAAGAGATTAGCATAAGCAAGTCTTTGTTGCCAAGCATAAAGGAAAGAGGCTTACCTGTCCCTTGTGGGCTGCCCACCTCCACCTTAGCCTCCCCCTGTCAGTCACCCTGCTGTCCAGCCTCCAGGGCTGACTGAGGCTTTCTGTGCTCACCCAGTGGTCCATTGCTCTGCAAACAAAGCTCCTGCCAGATCTACCTCTGACAGCCCCTCTTCCTCCACCTCTGCCTCTCTCTTTTCCCACAGCACCCCCCTCCAATGGCTGGGCGACCACTTGCATCATAGTAAGCTGAGCTTTATGAGCTTGCTGTTCCATCTTTAGTTTCCGCTTACCCTTCTCTTGTACTAGCAATTTTTCAGCATGTATCGCGTGTTGTTCTATCAAATTCAGCTCTGTCAAATTCCCGTGTCCCATGTAATACACGTGTCTTTAACCTTTTTTTGCTATTTCGTCCTTTGTTCCTTTGGTGAAGCCATTCCTCAGGTGTGCCTCATGCAGCATGATTTCTGCTGTTGTTATGCCCTCGGGTGGTGTCAGTCCACTATGGGTGCTATGGACTTCAGTGAGGTGCGTAAGGTACTGGGACACTGTCTCACCTTCTCGTTGTTTACCAGTTTTGGTCATGTCCATTCGTACTGGGCATGCCTCCCTACAGGCGGTTTCCAGTGCTACAACAAAAGCATTAAAGTCTCTGTTCTACTCCGCCTGCGGGTCGGCTGGTCTGGCATGGACGTTTGCGGCTGGCCAGTTATACCTGATTTTGGTGACATCGGCACGTAGTTTTCGTCCCAGGAGACGTCTCATCTCATGTGACGTGGGACAGAACTCAGTAAAGAATTTTGTCACGTCTTCAATGAACTTATTACCTCCAACCTTGCGTGGGTTAGGCAACTGCGCATAGGCACTTTCCAAATCCCTCATGGTCCATGGTCGATGGACCAACATCGGGTACCCTTCTGGACTTGCAACTTCAACCATTGGTGTTTGCAGAACCACCTGGTTAGGTGATCATGTGTCAGTATTCTCGCCGTCTGCATGAGCGCTAGTGTTTGTACGTGTATTTGATCTATCTTTTACTTGAGATTTCCTTTCCCTGATATCAGCCTCAGCCTTCCACATGTTATAAGCAGTCCAGGTTTTATTTTTCCCTTCCATCTCTCCTCTCTCTCCTCCAACCGTGACCTCAGTATTTCCAACTGCCTTTTACTAAAGCTTCCTCCCTCCGGAAAACCACGTTCCTTGATCCACGATTCTAACTGCTTTATAGACTCTGCGCTGTAATTATTTAGCATGTATTTTTGGTTGACCATTCCAAGTCCTCTGTGGACCCTCTTTTTGTTTGCTCTTGCTGGAGCCCATTTTCACTGTTATTGGAAAAGTGTTCAGCTCTCTCTCTCTCTCTCTCGTGCGCAGTACCTTTATCTTTTTTTTGTCAATATGACTTGCTTTTACCTCTGGAGGTCCCCTCTTATTGGGCGAATCTACCTCAATGCCTTGGTTTTTGTAAACCAAGAAACCATATACCCAGTATGTCTTTGGCAAGTCCAACTCAGCCACTTGTGGTTCCAAGTCGAAAACCACCCTTAACCTTGCTGTCTCCTAAACACTCTACAGACGGCAATCCTTTCCCTTGAGTTTTGCTCGAATACCACGCGAGAATTCACTGGACCCACTTCCTGATTTATTTATTCTCTTAGAATGAGTCTCTCTGTAGGATTACTTAAGCCATGACTCTTACCCTGACCCTATTTGATTTGGACCCCGGCGCCAGGGCGATCCACAGATTCGCACAAAGGAGCCAATTTAGTGCTTGAGGTGAAGTGAAAATCCTTCAAGGCGCTGGCGCCTATGCCTCCTGGGAATCTTCAGATGCTTACCCAGTCGTGGGATCCCGGTCGAGCCCCCAAGTTTACTGTCGTGGAAATTAAATGGACTTGACTCAAATGCTAGCACGAGCAAAGAAAAAGTTTACTTTTGATCTCTGCAAAGGGACCCAATACATTGGCAAGATGCCTCATGTCAGGGGTACCTGATAGCTTTCCCATATTCCTTTTATACTATAATTCGTTTCTCCTTATCAATACCTCAAGGCCTGGACCCTGGAACATTCAAGTTCCTTTCCATATATGGAGTTGTTTTTCTCATTCTTTGACTGTTGATATGGTAGTTTACTGGCCTTGTAAGTCTGCTGTTAGTCAGTTTAACTTTACATTTTTTTCTGTCTGTCTGCAATACTTGCCCCATGCCTTTTCTAGATTTCACAATAAATGTTAACTTTCCATTACAATACTCTGCTCCTTAAATTTCTAAGTTGGGTTGACAATTGGCTTTGAGCCAAGACTGAGTTATTACCCACCCCAAGAGACCATTGAGAAGGTAGTGGTGCGCTGTCATCTTGAATTGCAGCAGTCCATTTGATGTAGATATCCCCATAATGCCATTAGGGACAGAGTTCCAACACTGAAGGGACAGTGATGTATTTTCCAGTCAGGCTGGGGAGTAGCTTATATGGGAACTTGAAGGTAATGGTGTTCCCATGTATCTGTTACCTTTGTCATTCTCAATGGCAGTGGCTGTGGATTTGAAAGCTGCTTTCATTTGAACCTTGGTGAATTCCTGCAGTGCATCCTGTAGATGGTACATACTGTTGCTGCTGAGTTTTAGTGGCAAAGGGAATGAATGTTGGTGTATGCAGTCGCAATTGAGGGGGCTGCTTTGTCCTGGAATTCAGCTTTTTTGTCCATGTTTGAACCAACACTGTGGTGAGGTCAGGAGTTGGGTGGATCTGGAAGAACTCAAACTGAGCGTCACTGGGAAGTTATTGCTGAGCAGGCGCTGCTTGTTGGATAAATATTTAATCAGTACAAAGATTAAGGGCTATGGCGAAAAGGTGGAAAAGTGGAATTGAGGATTATCAGATCAGCCATGATCTCATTGAGATGCAGGGTCGATTTGATGGGCCATGTGTTCTAATTTTGCTTAGCCTTATAGTCTTAAATGGAAGGAGATTCCAAAAAAAATTACAGCACAGAGGGATCTGGGTGTTCTTATATACAAAACGCAAAATGTTAGTGTACAGGTGCAGCAAGCCGAATGGAACTTTCGCCTTTTCTTTTGACAGTCGGGGAGTTTCAAAATGAAGTCTTGTTCCACATGCTGCAAGGGTTTTGATGAGGCTACACTTGGAGGACTGTGTGCAGTTTTTGGTCACTGTATTTAAGTAGTGATATATTGGCAATGGAAGCAGAAGAAAAGAGATTCACTCAGCTGATTCCTGGAATGAAGGACTTACTTATTGACATTGGCTAAACAAGTTGGTCCTTTATTCATTAGAGGTTTGAAGATTGGGGGATGAACTTATTGAAATATCGAAAGGGGGATTGGCATGACTCTCTGCTACTGTGACAGGATGCATACTGAGAAGATGTTTCCCTGTGGAGGTATCTTGAAGGAGAGGAAGTTGCCCTTTTTCGGAGAGTCCAAGATGAGATGGCATAACCTCATAGGAAGCTCTCATCATTTAAGACCGAGATGATGAGAAATTTCATCTCTCAGAGGATAGTGAATTGGTGAAAGTCTTTAATACATAAGACTGGTGAGGTTGAGTTGTTAAGTATATTTATGGCTGCTATGGATGGATAGTTAATAAGTAAGGTGGTCAAGAGTTGTGGGTATATGACAGGAAAATGGATTTGAGGATTATTGGGTCAGTCATGTTTTTATTGAATGGTTGAACAGACCCAATTGGACACATGACCTACTTATGCACCTCTGTCTTATGGATTTTTGATAGCACTGTCATGTATTCTTCCATCACTTTACTCATGATCAAAAACAGATTGATGGGTCAATAACTGGCTGAGTTGAATTTGTCATGCTTTTTTTAGATACAGGACACACTGGGGCAATTTGCAATATTGACGCCAGTGTAACTCTGTCAGGACTAAACTGGGAAAAGTGCCCTGATAATTTGTATATATGTATAAAATCCCAATGAGATCACCAAAATGACCAAGTTGATGGTTGACATAGCGACCTTGGGTTTTTTTTCTTGTATGATTTTTAAAAGAGTTTTCATCATTTTTTCTGTCCTTTTTAGAGAAAAGAGAGGGAAAGATGGATATAATAAGAAACTGCGAATGTAGAAGATCTGAAACAAAAACAGAAACTGCTGGAGAAACTCAGCAGCATTTGCGGAGAGAAGGCCGAGTTCACATTCTGAGTCCATTGATGACCCTTCTTCAGAACTGAAGAAGAGAAAGATGGATGGTTTCTGTCTGCAGGTTCTAGATGTCTTTTTCCACTGTTGTTAAAAGCACTTAGCTTTTTAAATTCTGCATCTCAACCAATCTGAAGGCAATTGTCAGGCTGAAATTCTTTAACTCAAGGATTCCCCATGCAACTGAGTCTTAAATTCTCCCTTTGCTGCTTTCAAACCAGTGATATTGTGTGTCTCACAGTTCAACAATATGCAGTACTTGACTTTCAAGTTGCAAAATTTTCCTGGTATTTCACTCATAGCAAACCTTCTTCCATTTCAGCTGGTAGCCCCAATTCTGAACCATATGTGGTTATATACAACCAGAAGAGCGAGACAAGGAGCATGGCAAGTTATGGAGCACGTGTCTACAGTACTGTTGCCAGAATATTATCAGGACCCATAGCCTTTGCAGTATCCAATGCCTTCAACCATTTCTTGCTATTACGTGGAATAAATTGAATGGGCTGAAGACGGCCATCTGTGACGCTGGGGATCAACAGCAGAGTTGGAGAAAGAGCGTTCACTTGGCACTTCTAGCTGAAGATTGCTGCAAATTCTTCAGCCTTATCTCTTGCACGTTATGCTGGATCATTGAGGATGGGGTTGTTTATGGAACTTCCTCCTCCAGTGAGTTGTTTAGTTGTCTACCATAATTCATGACTGGATGTGACAGGACTGTGAAACTTTGATCTGTTGATTGTGAGTCACTTGGTGCTGTCTATCAAGTAGCATGCAAGTAGTCCTATGTTGTAGCTTTGTCACTGGTGTCACTTTTTTAGGTTTGAATGATGTGGCTCCCTGCATGCTATCCTGTGCACACCATTGAACCAGGATTGACCCATGCCATGATGGCAATGGTAAAGTTGGGGGGATGTGCCGAGTGCAATTCTGCCACTGATGATGATGGCCCATAGTATCTCTTTGGATGCCCAGTTTTGAGTCGTTTTCTGTTTAAAATCTATCCCATTTAGCACAGTGGGAGTTCCACTTAACACGATGGAGAGTAGGATCAAGTAAAGACAGTGCTTCTCCAAGGACTGAGCAGTGGCTCCTTATGCTATTACTTTCATGGGTGAGAATCTCTAAGGGGTGAAAACTATTATCTGGTCTTCCTTCAAGTCTTTGTTACACTGATCATATCAGTGAAACCTGTAGCTGTCTTCTGATAAGCAGCACTTCAGTTCTTGTTATCCATGAGATTCTTATAGTTAGACCAGGAAATAATTCACCTTTACCACAGCAGATCCAGCCATCCCTGCAGTTTACTATGTGCAAAAGAATAGGGGAGCAACAATCTTTATCAATAGCAGCTCACACAGTTGACATGCATAGGTTGCCATCTCTGGAAGTTTCCACTGAATTGGTAGCAAAGTATCTTTAACTGCTACAGGAATGATGGAAATACGCCATGTTGTCAGAAATACAACTGTAGTCTCCAATTGTGTCTTCATTACCTTGGGTATAGGTGGGTAGTGTGGGCTGGTAAGGGGAACTGGTTAATTATTAAGGGACTGCAAAACTATTCCCAAAATGTTCCTAAACACAAGCTTGTATCAGTTTGGAGTCACTCTTCATAACTTTTCTCCCTTTTCAGCCAAATTTAATGATATAACCTCCTGGCAGCAGGTGGTGACAGTGAGGGAGGGCAGCTGGAGCAGCTGAATGGACTCTTCTTGGTTAAAAGCAATCTGTTTTTGTGGGAAGGAGAGTTAATGGGAAGAAGTGATAGATAGACAAAGGATTCCTCAATCCAATAAATACCACTGGCTTCATTCTGTTAATACTAAACCTTAATTTCCCTTCATGTTTGTAATGACCTGATGTCAGTAGAATAAAGAATCCCTGTTTTATGATCTTTTAGCCTTCCATGTGTTCCAAGGCTCATGTTGCAAGAAACAATACTTACAAGTCTTGAACAAAGTATTGAGAATTCAATATTCTTTGGCATCCACACTCAAGGAAAGAGTTAAAGAAAAATCTCCATGTTTCACCTTGTAAGATGAAGAATCAAGAGTGGCTTTATTTGTCATTTCTTCCATATACAACAGATACAGTAAAAACAAGACAGTGTTCCTCCAGGACCAAGGTACTACATGGACATCACAAACCACACGATCATACACAGGGTGGCATAAGCTGCATAAGAAGTGCAAAACTCGCAAGACAACACTGTAGTTCCTGACACATCAAGACAATAGGTACAATGGTGTACAAATTATAGTGTAATAAAAGAATGGTAATTAATAAAACATTGTTCTAGCAGCAATTTGAAGTGATTCAAAGAGTTTCAGATGGATTAGAGTTTCAGATGGAATAGAGTCTGATCATAAAGTGTTAAGATTGCAGTAGATTGAAGAAATCCAATCCTTCAGTTTAAGTAATACATTAAATATGCATATAACATATTTCTGTGGTCTTCTTGCAGTGGGGATGTCCAAGACAAAGGCATTGTACATTCTATTGAATCTGTTATTATTGCTTGGAGCCACCAGATCAATGAGGTGCTGAAGAAAGACTCTTCTGAACCTCTGCTCAAAGGCTGCAATCCCAACCCAAATGTGGAGCTGGAGTTCTGGAAAAACAGGTAACAGTTAACTAACATTACATGGGCCAATTTATACTTTTTGTCTCTTTGTTTATTTTACTGTACTTTTGATTAGATATGATAGTTGCCAGAAAGTTACTGTTTTGCTCACAGAAATAACACAATCAAGTCAAAATATATAATTTTATTCTTTAATTCCTGGGCTATGAGCATTATTGGCAATGCCAAAGTTGATTCCCCATCTTTATTTCATCGTGAAGTAATGATGGTGAGTCAGCTTCTTGAAAAGAAACTGCATGGCTTGCTTGGCTATTTTTCAGTCAATCACATTGTGGGCCTACATTTGCAAACAGGCCAGACCTTGTACGCATGCCAGATTTTCTCCCCCGCCTAAGTTATATAGTGAAGCAGGTGTTTTTGCAACAAGTCAGTAAGTCAGCAGTTTCCATTTCTGAGATTAACTTTCTGTTCCCTGTGCTTTAAATGAACCCGAAATATGTTACTGAGCTCCATGGTTGGATGTGATTTGTGTCTCTGGAATATCAGTCCATGCCTCTGCATTACTCACCTTGTTGTACAATAACCATTATGCTAGACTATTTCTGTAAATTATTGTGATCATTGTGATGCGCAGGTCTTTTGCGTCCCTGCAAGTCTATGTTAAAACTGTATTTTTCAGCCAAGATAGTGTCCCAGTGGCTCTCCCGCTGACAACCACTTCATCCAGTCAGATGTGTGACACTGAACCAGGACTTCCCTGATTTATATCAATAGTCTTTGCTGCATTGATAACAGTTGGAACGGCAATTAATATCTGTTCAATGGCTTCAGTACCTCTTATCAACGAAAAGGCTACCAGTCTGAGTATCTACTGCTAATTGCTATTAAATCTTCTACATCTTAGAAGTTTGTGAGGAGAAAGTTAGAGATTAAGGAGCACTCTGGATAACATGGGAAACGGGAGACCAGGAAGAAAAAGAAAATGCTTTAAACACGTAAAGTTAATTGCAAAGCATGCATAGTAATCTGATCTCGGACATTAGCGTATATTAGTTTGACCAGCTATTATGTCCCAAATACAAACCCAAAGCTGTTTCTGTTCTGCATTGACTCATTTTGTTGAGGTCATGGTGTCTTTCCAACAGTCCCTTATCTGTTAGGGAGCACCACACAGCGAGTGGATTCAAAACCATCATCGGAAATGTATGAATTGCACTTTCCCATGAATAATTATGGCATTCAGACTTGAGAATTTAAATTTTAAAAAAATCATTCATGATATCAGGGCATTGCTGGTTTACACCAGCATTTATTGCCAGAAGTCAATTAAGAGTCAATCACATTGCCGTGGATCTGGAGTTACATGTAGACAAGACCAGGTAAGGATAGCAGTTTCCTTCCTATAAGAGACATTAGTGAACCAGGTGGGTTTTTCCGACAATGGATTCACGGTCATCATTAGACTCTGAATTTCAGATTTTTCCCTTTTTTTGAACTAAAATTCCACCACCTGCCATGGTGGGATTTGAATCCAAGTTCCCAGAACATTACTTGGGTCTCTGGATTAACAGTCCAGCGATAATACCATGAGGCTATCACATCCCATTTAATTATAAGGGAAACTTGTAGATAACTCTATCCAAACTGAGCACTGCATTCACTATATTGTTTAGATGATATTTAATTTGTGTTAGGAATCTAAAACAAGAAACAGCAGTCAATTTCAATTTAATTTGTATTTGGGACATCACAGATGGTCAAACTAACGTTTGCTAATATCGAAGATCAGATTACTATGCATGCTTTGCAATGAAACCACATACTTAAAGCATTTTTCTCTCTCTCCCTGGTCTCCCTTTTCCCATGTTATCCAACAGAGTGTTCCTTAATCTCTCACTTTCTCCATCTGGACTAGCACAGCCATACTTAACCTTAGCTGATGTTTGGTGGTATGACCAAGAGGAGCGAATTGGTGGTGGACACCGCTGAGCCTGTGTCTCAAGAACACTATGTATTGTTCTGTCAATTCCAGGTGAACTTCATTTAGTCAGATAGCAAAAAGAAGAGGTTTCACTAGAAGATCTGCTTCCTTTCCACCCTCTGATTTATCTGGAGGCATGCACTCCCTTCCAATCCTTGAAGCTCATGTGTGCATTTTGTTGTGAACTCTCCTGACCTGATAAGTTCATACTGTGTGAAGATGCATGCTAAGGAGCTACCACTTGTCATTCTTTAATAACCTGCCAATCTTCAAAACTTTGCACGTGCCCAATTCTGTCTGTGAATTGACTTTCCAAGAAAAAAATTGAACGTTGATGTGAAATGAAAAGCTCTCCTTTTGTGATGGTTGATGACAATGAGGAATTAAGCAGCACATGTTCCTTTGAGGGAAATACTGTCCTATTCCCATTCTATGTTGGCCAAGCAGTCAAATCAAAAGCAAAAGTAAGTTTAGTTGTACTAGGTTACAAGAGGAAAAGCCAGGTTTCAGCTTGCTATAGAGCTAACCAATTGGAGAGGATATTTGCATTGAGGGGAGGTGAGGAGATAGTCATAGGGTCATTTAAGCACAGATGCAGATCCTTTGGTCTAACCAGTCCATGCCAACCAAAAACCCAAACTAACCTAGTCCCACCTGCCGGCACTTGGCCCATATTCCTCCAAGGTGAAAGTGAGGACTGCAGATGCTGGAGATCAGAATCTAAGAGTGTGGTATTGGAAAAGCACAGCCAGTCAGGCAGTATCCGAGGAACAGGAAAATTGAAGTTTTGGGCATTATGCCTGAAACAACAACTTTCCTGCTCCTTGGATACTGCCTGACCGGCTGTGCTTTTCTAGCAGCACACTCTTCTACCATTTTCCTCCAAACATTTCCTATTCTTGAACATGGTCAAACATTGTTTAAATGTTGTAACTGTACCCACACTCACCAGTTCCTCTGGAAGTTCATTCCACACACAAACCACTCTCAGTATAAAATGTTGCCCCTCCTGTCCTTTTTACATCTTTCTCCTTTCACCTTAAAAGTGCACCCTGAGTCTAGAAATCCTCCACCCTCAGGGAAAAACAAAACACCTGCCACTCACCTTATCTATATTGCTCATTTTAAAAACTTCTGTAAGATCACCCCTCAACCTCCTACACTCCAGTGAAAAACGTCCCAGTCTATTCAGGATCTCCCTCTAACTCAACCCTTCCATTCCTGGTAAATCTTTTCTGGACCCTCTCCGGTTTGGTGATATCTTTCCTATAACAGGGTGACCAGAACTGGACACAGTACTCTTAAAAAAAGGCCTCACCAATGTCCTGTAAAACCTCAAATGATACCCCAACTCTTATATTCAAAGGTGTGAGCAATGTAGTCCCAGACTGACATGTGGTACCATCTACAGTCAAATAGCTAGTTGATACCCAATCGATATCCCTATAAGCAAAGCCAGTAGCTCTTTGGGAAGGAGGTGTTAGCATTACTGAAAGTCAAAATATAATAAATGGTCATCTCCAGAACATTCACACTAGCACAATTCTATGGGGAATGATAATGTAAAGTTAATGCCAGTTCTTTCCAATCCTTCCTGTGTTCAGTATCAGGAGTTATGAAGCTAGATGAATAATTATGCAATTGGTGTAGCAAACCTGGTTTTGAGATGAATTTCTCGAACTGTGCTGTCAGCCAGATGTATTGCCGATGCATGGGACAGGCTTGAGGGCTGAAAGGCATACTGCTGTTCCTGTCCTCCTATTTGCAAATAATTTTTGTTTCTCTTTATGATCTCACCTCGCCTCAGGTGCACCAACCTGGCATGTATTTACGATCAACTGAAGTCTAGGAAGGTGCAATTGATGGTGGAGTTACTGGAGAGGATGGAGAGCAGCTATTTCCCAGTGTTCAAAACCATGTTCAGTGACGTCGTTGCAGGTTCGACCTCAAGCGCGAGAAATTTCCTCTGAAATCCCTGACTTTGTTGTCACAATCTAAAATGACCTTTTATTTTCAGTTTTCTTTTTGATGTGTTATTATGTCGGCCTGTGATTATCATTGATAATTGGGTAAATGTGTTTTTGTGAAACTGTTGCATTGAGTTAGAAAGAAAATAGTGAAAGCACTCAGCAAGTCAGGAAGCTTTTGTGGAGAGAGAGAGAAGCAGTGTTGATTGTTCTTTTGCTAGTTTATCCCTCAGATCTTTAGATATTGGGACTGAGTGTGGGGCTTAGCACCATCAGCTGATGCGAACGTTCTCCCAAACCATTCTGTATGTGGCCATTTTCCTCCAAGCCCTCGTGAGGCTTAGGGAACTGGCTATCGTTTCCCTTGCAGTGACAGACCATGGAATCAGTGCTTCAGGAAGACTGTGGGATCCTCCCTGTTTGCCGATCTACAACTGCAGTCACTGGCTGGGAAGTGGAGTAGTTTTCAGAAATAGTGAGGACTGCAGATGCTGGAGAAGTCAGTCAGTAAAGCGTGGTGCTGGAAAAAGCACAGCAGGTCAGGCAGCATCTGAGGAGCAAGAAAGTTGACATTTTGGGCTTAACCCCTCATCAGGAATGTTCTGTGGAGTAGTTCCCCATTCATGCCATAGTGACCTGGCTGCTGAAGACATTTCTCAGTTTAGAAGTTTAAGAAGCTGTTGAGAGGCATCTCAAAATGAAGGTACCTCTTTTTCACTGCTCCTCGGATGCTGCCTGAACTGTTGTGCTTTTCCAGCACCACTCTATTCTAGACTCTGGTTTCCAGCAAGTGCAGTCATTGTTTTTACCTGGTATACTGGAGGGCCCTCTACTGACTGAGGTGAGGACTAGGGAGAGTGGACTTGAATGAGAAGGACTGTGATGGCAGGAAATTAAAAACCAGAGGTCAAAGAGTTCATTTCTATCTGCTGGAGCTGATGTGTGATGTGTGAGGGAAGTGATTACTGGGCGTTTCTTCTGTGTCTCTTTTTTTTGTCTGATTTGATGATGTAAATCAGGAGATGTTATTCCAGATGAAGACTTCAGTTAGTAAATTTGTTTCTAAAATATTTAAAATGCAAATTAATTGAGTCGAATAGCGATGGCTGCGCAGGTGATGTGTTGTAGCTTTAGTATGTGGGAACTGGTGGATGTTGGTGCAATCCATGCTGAACACACCATGTAGCAAGGGCTGGCTACTTAAAGAGCATCGGCTCAGAGTTGGTGAGCTGGAGTCTGTGCTGCAGAAACTGCATTGCAGCAGGGAGGGGTAGCTGGACACTTAATTTCAGGTTTCACTGTTCTGGGAAGAGTCAGACTCCAAGTGTTAACTCAGTCTGTCCACAAGCGCTGCCAGACCTGCTGAGTTTCACCAGCATTCTCTGTGCTTGTTTCTGATATCCAGCATCTCAGTATTGTGCCTTCATATTACCTTATTTTGGGAGACGGTCATAGCCCTTAAATTAACTAAATCAAATCTGTCCTGTGGTCAGGGATAGGAGGATGTGACTGTAAGATTCTTGCTCCCAGTGTGGATAAGGGCATAAATTGTAGGGATGCTGAGCAAACTGATTACAGCATCATGATCCAAAGTACCATTCACATGGTGCGGGGGGTGGGGGATCAAGAAAAATAAAATGTAGTATTAATTTGGGATAGCGCACTTTGGGAAATTGATACTGTTATCTGTAGCAAAGACAGAGATCCCCAAAGACTGTGGAACATGCAGTGGGAGGGGAAGAATTCAATTGTCATGGATCAAGTAGATACCAACAAAATAGGTAGGACGAGGGCAGAGGTTCTGTTAAGTAATTGCGAACAGCTTAGGGCTAAATTAAAAAGAAGAACCAGAAAGATGATCTCAGAAATACTACCTGAATCATGCAAAAATTAACATAGGCCAAGTAAGATTAGAGAGGTAAATGTGTGGATCTAAGAATCATAAAGTCATACAGCACGGAAACTGACCCTTTGGTCCAACTAGTCCATGCTGAACATAATCCCAAATTAAACTAGTCCCACTTGCCTGCTCCTGGCCCAATAACTCACAAACCTTTCCTATTTCTGTCCTTATCCAAATGTCTTATAACCGTAGCAACTGTCCCCACATCCACCACTTCCTCAGTTCCACGTGCGAACCACCCTCTTGTGGAAAAGAATTTGATCATCTTGTGCTCCAGGCCTTGAAATCCCCTATCCTAAGTAAAAGACAACTACCACTCACTTTATTTATACCCATCATTATTTTATAAACTTTCATAATGTCGCCTCTCAACCTCAACTCCAGTGAAAAAAGTCCCAGACTATTCAGCTTTCCTTTATAACTGAAACCTGGCAACCTCCTGGTAAATCTCTTCTGAACCCTCTCCAGCTTAATAATATCCTTCTTATAACTGGGTGACCAGAACTGGATACAGTACTCCAGAAGAGGCCTTGCCAATGTCCTGTTAGTTCAGGTTGAACTCCATCTGCCATTTTTCAGCCCATTGATCCATTTGATCAAGATTGTGTGGGAGAAAGGGCTTCTGATTCAAGGGACATTGGTACCTGTGGTTAGGCAAGAGAGAGCTGTTCTGTTCTGTTGGAATGAGCATTATTTGAACAAATGTCCTAGTGAATTGTATGACTACATTTGTAGAAAAGGCATTAAAGTAATGAAGGGGAAAGTAGGGCTCAATTGATAGGAAGTTTGAAAAATGAGAAAGGATAAGAAAGGGATTGTATTATATCCCCCTGATGGTCAGAGGGAAATTGAGAAACAGATTTGTAAGGAGATCTCAGTTATCTGTAAGAATAATAGGGTGGTTATGGTAGGAGGTTTTAACTTTCCGAACATAGACCGGGACTGCCATAGTATAAAAAGTTTAGATGGAGAAGAATTTTCTGATTCAGTATGTGGATGTACCTACTAGAGAAGGTGCAAAACTTGACCTACTCTTAGGAAATAAGGCAAGGCAAGTGACTGAGGTGTCAATGGGGGAGCACTTTGGGGCCAGCGCACATAATTCTATTAGTTTTAAAATAGTGATGGAAAAAACTAGACCAGATCTAAAAGTTGAAGTTCTAAATTGGAGGAAGACTAATTTTGACGATATTAGGCAAGAACTTTCAGAAGCTGATTGGGTGCAGATGTTCACCGGTAAAGGGATGGCTGGAAAATGTGAAGCCTTCAGAAATGCCCCCTTTAGTGGGCGGCACGGTGGCACAGTGGTTAGCACTGCTGCCTCACAGCGCCAGAGACCCGGGTTCAATTCCCGCCTCAGGGGACTGACTGTGTGGAGTTTGCACGTTCTCCCCGTGTCTGTGTGGGTTTCCTCCGGGTGCTCCGGTTTCCTCCCACAGTCCAAAGATGTGCAGGTCAGGTGAATTGGCCATGCTAAATTGCCCGTAGTGTTAGGTATGGGGTAGATGTAGGGGTATGGGTGGGTTGCGCTTCAGCGTGGCGGTGTGGACTTGTTGAGCCGAAGGGCCTGTTTCCACACTGTAAGTAATCTAATCTTAAATGAGATATCGAGAATCCAGAGAAAATATATTCCTGTTAGGGTGAAAGGAAAGGCTGGTAGGTATAGGAAATGTTGAATGATGAGAGAAATTAAGGGTTTAGTTAAGAAAAAGAAGGAAGCATATGTAAGGATAGATCGAGTAAATTCTCAGAAGAGTGTAAAGGCAGAAGGAGTATATTTAAGAGGGAAATCAGGAGGGCAAAAAGGGGACATGAAATAGTTTTGGCAAATAGAGTTAAGGATAATCCAAAGGGTTTTTTACAATACATTAAGGACAAAAGAGTAATTAGGGAGAGAATAGGGCCCCTCAAAGATCAGCAAGGCAGCCTCTGTGTGGAACTGCAGGAGATGAGTAGTTTGCATCAGTGTTTACTGTGGAAAAGGACATGGAAGGTATAGAATGTAGGGAAATAGATGGTGAAATCTTGAAAAATGTCCATATTCAGAGGGGGAAGTGCTGGATGTCTTGAAACCCATAGAAGTGGATAAATCCCCAGGACCTGATCAGGTGTACCCGAGAACTCTGTGGGAAGCTAGAGAAGTGATTGCTGGGCCTCTTGCTGAGATATTTGTATCATCGATAGTCACAGGTGAGGTGCCGGAAGACTGGAGGTTGGCTAACGTAGTGCCACTGTTTAAGAAGGGTGGTAAGGACAAGCCAGGAAACTATAGACCAGTGAGCCTTAAGTTGGTGGTGGGCAAGTTGTTGGAGGGAATCCTGAGGGACAGGATGTGCATGTATTTGGAAAGGCAAGGACTGAATTGGGATAGTCAGCGTGGCTTTGTGCATAGGCAATCCTGTCTCACAAACTTGATTTGGTTTTTTGAAAAAGTAACAAAGAGGATTGATGAGGGAAGAGTGGTGGACGTGATCTATATGGACTTCAGTAAGACATTCGACAAGTTTCTCCATAGGAGACTGATTAGCAAGGTTAGCTCTCATGGAATACAGGGAGAACTCGCCATTTGGATACTGAACTGGCTCAAAGGTAAAAGACAGAGGAGGGTGGTGGAGGGTTGTTTTTCAGACTGGAGGCCTGTGATCAGTGGAGTGCCACAAGGATTGGTGCTGGGTCCTCTACTTTTCATCATCTATATAAATGATTTGGATGTGAGCATAAGAGGTACAGTTAGTAAGTTTGAAGATGAAACCAAAATTGGAGGTGTAGTGGATAGCGAAGAAGGTTACTTCAGATTACAACAGGATCTTCCTTCCGACAGGAAAGAGACCAGAATTGTACACAATGTTCCAACAGTGGCCTAACCAATGTCCTATACAGCTGCAACACGACCTCCTAACTCCTGTACTCAATACTCTGACCAGTAAAGGAACGTATACCAAATGCCGCCTTCAGTATCCTATCCACCTGCGACTCCACTTTCAAGGAGCTATGAACCTGCACTCCAAGGTCTCTTTGTTCAGCAACACTCCCTAGGACCTTATCATTAAGTGTATAAGTCCTGCTAAGATTTGCTTTACCAAAATGCAGCACCTCGCATTTATCTGAATTAAACTTTATCTGCCACTGCTCAGGGGGACTTGAGCTATAGGGAGACGTTGATTAGGCTGGGGCTGTTTTCCCTGGAGCACGGAGGCTGAGGCGTGACCTTCTCGAGGTGTATAAAATAATGAGGGTACGGATAAGATAAACAGACAATGTCTCTTCCCTGGTGTGGGGGGGGGGGGGGGGGTGCGGAGAGTACAGAACTAAAGGGCATAGGTTTAGGGTGAGAGGAGAAAGATAGAAATGAGACCTAAGGGGAAACCTTTTCATGAAGAGGGTGGTACGTGTATGGAATGAACTGTCAGAGGAAGTGGTGGAGGCTGGTACAATTGCAACATTTAAAAGGCATCTGGATGGGTATATGAATAGGAAGAGTTTGGAGGGATATGGGCCGGGTGCTGGCAGATGGGACGAGATTGGTTTGGGTTTTCTGGTTGGCATGGATGGGTTAGACCGATGGGTCTGTTTCTGTGCTGTACATCTCTATGACTTTGACATTGAATGAGATAGCAGGTTAGTGAAGAGGTGAACGAAAATCAAAGGGAGGGGCAGAAAATATAAGCAGAAGAAAGTAGCAGAAATCAGAACGAGACTAAATAATAACAAGAAAAAGTCAAAGCTTAAGACCCTTAACCTGAATGCATGGAGTATTTGCAACAAGATAGATTACATGTTGGCACAAAATGAAATAAATGACGATGAGCTGATACCTGTCACTGAGAACTAGTTGCAGGGTGACCAGGACTGGGGATTCAATCCTCAAGGGTAATTGAAATTTTGGAAAAATAAGGGAAAAGTAAAAGGAGTTGGGATAGTGTTATCAGTGAAGGCAAGGAACAGGCAGGTGGGGCTAGTTTAGTTTGGGATTATATTCGGCATGGACTGGTTTGGACTGAAGCGTCTGTTTCTGTGCTGTATGACTAAGAGGGGTATTGATCTCATGGTGAATAGTGATATAGGTTCAGTTGCTTATAATGTAAGAATCAATTTGGCGGAAATGAGGAATGGCGAGGGAAAGAAGTCAGGGGTGTGAATTGCCTTTGGCCCCTGAAAAATTGCATCACTGTGAGACAAAGTATAAATGGGGAATTATCAACACAAGTGAGAAGGGCATTGCAAGTGTATATTGACTAGACAAATTGGGTGGACAATAGTAACATGAACAACCGGTTTATGGTGTGTATTGGGTTTTTCTTTTAGATCTACATGGCAACAGGCTATTCCTAGCCGACTAATGTGTACCTAGTAATGTACAATGAGATAGGAATAATAGTTTGAGGGAGAGCAGCTCACGTCTTAACTCAAGGTCCACCACTTAAATGGGAGCACTTACCTTATATGAAGGAAGAGTTCTCTAAAGCAGACGAGGAAAATACACCGAGGGGATGATCAGTGATGAGCAGTGACAGAAATTTAAGCAGATATTTCAGAATTATTCCAGTCAAAATGAAAGCCTTGATGAGAAGGATGAACCACCCATAGTTAACAGTGCAAGTATCCAATCAAAAAGGCAATATATGGTGGCAAAAACCTCATGACAGGCCAGAAGATGTGGGACTCTTGTGATGACTAAAAAGCTTACAAAAAGGAAGAAAATTGACCAGAAAAGTAAATTGGCTAGATATACATATTACAAAAAAAAGGTGCAATTTTCTATGGGCATAGGGGAACAATCATTTAAAACTGAAATGTGAAGGAATTTCTTCTCTGAGGGTAGTGAATGTTTGGAGGTCTCTTCCCCCAGACAGTTGTGGAGGCTGGAGTATTGAATACATTTAAAAGGAGATAGATAAATTCTTTTAGAAATTTTGAGGCCTATGAGGAGCTGGCAAGAAAAAGGAAGCCTGGCACAGACGGCGCATGATCCTATGGAATGGAGGGCTCATCTCAAGAAGATGAATGGCCTACTCTTGCTCCAATTTCTTCTGTTCTTGTGTGTTATGACCCTCCAGCTTTGAGACCCCACTTGCTATTGCAGGGTGAGCCTGCCCTCTGACCACCAATGAACCAATTGAGGGATAGTCATTGCTGGACGATTGCTCCACCGTAGTGAGGGTATGTCGAGGTCTAAAGGGCAATCCTTGCCTAACCACTCTGCTTCCCTCTCCACAAATGCTTCATGAGCCTGTCTAAGGTCTCCCTCTTTCACTAACACCGGAAGAAGGAGCGGGGCTTGGAAACTTGTGTGTTTAAATAAACCTGTTAGTCTGCAACCTGGTGTTGTGTGATTTTTGACCTTGTCCAACTCAGTCCAACACTGGCACCGCCACATCCTGATTTGAGTGTTTTCAGATTTGCACCTTTGCTGTATTTTATTTTTGTTTCAAAGGTCTGTCCTTTGAATGCTGTGAATATTTAATAAGCTGCAAAGGTCCAGGGTTAAAATGCATTAAAGTCCAAAGAGGTTAAATCGAGCCGTAATTAACAAGTTGTGACTGTTGCACAGTCTGTTGATTTTTGTCCTTCCATTTGCTTTCTTTTAGTTCCTCTGTGTGTATATGGGTGGTATCTTCATCAATCTCATAGCTCTAGGATTTGTAAGAATTTTATCAGTTTACGCAGCACTACACCAAACTGCAATGGGAACAAAATCTGTTCCTTAAAGTTGAAGCCTTGTTTTTTTAGATTAGATCTAAAAAGACAAGGCTTCAACTTTAAGGAACAGATTTTGTTCCCATTGCAGTCTGGTGTGGTGCTTGTGTTAATGAGGTGAAGTTACAATTGCTGAGAGGGCTCTGCCTGGAAATGTTCTCCAATTTCTGTCTTGGTCTGCAGCAAGACAAAGCAAATTCAAAGCTGGAAGTTACCAGCAGAATGTTCACACAGAAGTGGTGACTAATCCTGGTGGAAGAGTGACAGACTGTGACATCCCAACTGAATTGCAAAATACTTGAGCATTTGTAAGCTGATTAGACCCAACCTAAGCAACAGTTGTATATGGCTAAACCATTCTGTGTAATAAAGAGATGGTTTTATTTTGTCTAATATTGTTTTCCAATCTGCTGCCAGCTCTGACTGAGGCGAGGGATATTAATCTACACTTGAAGCCACTCCAGCGCCATTTCGAGGATATTGAGAGTGTGGAGTTCAATGAGGTGAAGCCCCTGATTAGCTGCCTCATGCACTTGATATGTCTAATCTGGGCTAGATCTAAATACTACAACACTCCAGCACGTATCATTGTCCTCCTACAGGAGAGCTGCAACCTCCTCATTCAACAGGTACAATGGCTGAAACTGCTACGTGAAGTACAATAGGAAAGTTTACAGTGGGACACCCTTCTGTTTTCAGTGACCACAGGCAATGTCCTCTTTTATCTATATGGGTTTCAGGTTAGCATTTGCTGGGGAATGCACTTGCAAGTTCCTGTCCACACCACCCTACCTTGAGATTGTACTCCTATACCTGCACTGTCACCAGGTCAGGTCCTGAAGTCTTCCCTAACAGCATTATGGGTTTAACTACAGCAGTTCAAGAAGGCAGTTCACAGCCCCTTCTCAAGGGCAATGAGAGACTAGCAATAAATTCTGGCCCAGCCAGCAACACCCACATCCCATGACAAACAAAAACAAAATGCAAATCTTTCATTTGCAAACTGTGGCTCAATCTCGACAACAGAGCATCTGGTCATTATAATCATTTGAGAATTTACTTTGTGTAAACTGGTTGCTTAAAGTAAACCCCCTGCATTACAACATTCACTGCACTTCAGGAAGTGCATTAAGAAGTTCTGAGGTCGTGAAAGATGCTGATATCAATATGAGTCTCTTGTTCTGTTAAACAGTCGAAAAGCTAAATTTAGACTTGTAAATCTTTGCGTGTAATTTGATCCTTAATAATGTTGCCATGTTGTCAGTTTGTTCCAGGTCCCTTTCAATCAGAAACAGGGAAAGTTATAAGGGAAAGTTAAACAGGGAAACAAAGAGATGACAGGTGAATTACATGTATATTTGGGTTCTGTCTTCATAAAAGAGAACACGGATAGTGCCCCAAAAATGTTGGAGAACACAAGATCTACTGAGAGGAAGAAATTTAAAAGAAATAAGTATTAGCACGGAAGTGGTGTTGGGAAAACCGATAGGATTTAAGGTCTAGCAAATCCTCAGGCCCTGATAATCTACAGCTCAGAGTACATGAAGAAGTAGCTGTAGAAATAATAAATGCATTGGTAGTCAACTTCCAAGATTTCACAGACTTTGGAACAATTCCTGTGGGTAGCTGCTGTTAGGGACCAGGCCAGACCCCCTCAAAATATTTTAAGAAGATAGCCTAGACCCTAACCTTTTCTTATTTTAAAGGCAGATGTGAATTGGATATTCCAGGTGAGATGCAGCTGGTCAAACCACTCGGCTTTAAGTAAAACAAAGTTTATTTAAATACTACAGTTGAAACACAAACAAAAGAAAACAGAATTTAGAATAACTTAACGATTGGAAACTTAACTGACCCAACACAGCAACTTAACTAAGGAGCTGTTCCAATTTCCACAACATCCCATAAACACAACCCTTGGCAAGAGATAAATTCAAATACAGGCAGAAGAGATGTCAGTGAGACAAGTCAGTCAAGAATCATCTGCTGAAGCTTGAGATATTTTTCTTTCCACTGTAGCAGCTTCTGTTACAGCTAAACCAGCAGCTTCTGTTACAGCTAAACCAACAACTTTTCACTGTTGCAACAAAACTAAACTAGGAAAAACCTGAACTGGGAGAACTGGCCACTTCCCTGCCTTTGGAGGTTGACCACCAATGCGTCTATTATTTCTACGGCCACTTCCTTATATACTCTGGGCTGTAGATTATCAGGGCCGGAGGATTTGCTAGACCTTAAATCCCATCCATTTTCCCAACACCATTTCCCCGCTAATGCTTATGGGATGTTGTGAGGATTGCAGATGCTGGAAAGTCAGAGTCGTAAAGTGTGGCTGGAAAGTCACAGCAGGTCAGGCAGCATCTGCAGAGCGTGAAAGTCAGTGTTTCAGGCATAACTCTTCATCAGAAATGTGGAATCAGGAACATTCTTAATGAAGGGCTTATGCCTGAAACCTCGACTCTCCTGCTCCTCAGATGCTGTCTGACCTGCTATGCTTTTCCAATGCCACACTTTTTGACTCCCTTGCTACTGTTAAATGATGGTCTTTCCAGACATTTTGGCACCTCTGCCTTTATAACAGCTCTTAGAAAAGCCCAAGGACAAAGTAACCTTGTTTAAGTGGCGGCATCATCACACTATCCTAACTCCACTAGTTTAAAAAGGCTGTAGAGAGACAACAGGAAATTATAGTCTGGTTAGGCTGACATCAGTAGAAGGGGGGAAAAGCCACAGTCCACTATAAAAGATTTAATAGCAGGCCACTTGGAAAACAGTGACAGGTTTGGATAGAGTCAACATGGATTTACAAAAGGGAAATCATAGTTGATAAATCTATTGGAATTTTTTGATGATGTATCTCATAGAGTTGATTAGGTGGAACCAGTGTATGTGATTTACTTGGGCTTTTAAAGACATTTGATAAGATCCCAAATAAGAGACTAGCAAGTAAAATCCAAGAACATGGGATTGAGAGGTAATGTATTAAAATGGACTGAGAATTATTGGGTAGGCAGGAAACAAAGAATAAGAAGGAAAAGATCATTTTCTGAGTGATGGCCAGTAACTAGTAGAGTACTACCGAGGTCAGTGGTTTGACTGCAGCTATTCACAATATATATTGATTTAGATGAAGGAACGAAATGTAAAATCTCCAAGTTTGCAGATGACACAAAGCTGTGAGGAGGATGCAGAGATGCTTCAGTGCGATTTGGATAGGCTGGGTGTGTGGGCAAAGGCACAGCAGATGAACTATACTGTGAGGTTATCAACTTTGGTAGCAAAAGCAGCAAGGCATATTATTATCTGAATGGTGATAGCTAGGGAAGGGGAGAGGTGCAGTGAGGCCTGGGTGCCAGTCACTGCAAGGAAGCATGCAGGTGCAGCAAGCAATGAAGAAGGCAAATGGTATGTTGGCCTTCATAGTGAGAGGATTTGAATGCAGGAGCAGGGATGTCTTGCTGCAATTGTACAGGGTTTTTGTGAGATCACACCTGGAGTATTGTGTGCAGTTTTGGTCTCCTTATCTGATGAAAGAAGTTCTAGCTTTTGAGGGAGTGTAACAAACGCTTGCCAGATTCATTCCTGGGATGGCAGTATTATGTATGAAGAGAGACTGCAATGGTTAGGACTATATTCACAGGAGTTTAGAAGAATGAAAACTTTAAATTTCCAACAAGACTAGATGGGGTAAATCCAGAAAGTATGTTTCTAATGACTGGCGAACCCAGAATCAGAGATCACACTCTAAGGGTATGGGATGGGCCATTTTTGAGTGAGATGAGGAATCAGTTCATTACCCAGAGAGTAGTAAGGCTGTGGAGATTCTTTGCCACAGAAAGCAGTTGAGGCCAAAACATTAAATGTTTTCAAGAAGGAGTTAAATGTACGTCTTACACTGAATGTCTTCAAGAAGGAAGTAGATATAGTTCTTGGGGGCCAGAGATTTTAAAGGGTATGGGGAGACAATGGAGAACATGATACTGAATTAGATGATCAGCCATGATCATGTTGAATTAGGAGCAGGCACGAAGGGCCGAATGGCCTACTCCAGTTCCTATTTTCTATGTTTCGTGTCAGGCTGGTATTCATACTTGTCGAGCTCTGTTCAATGTTCTGCCAGTACCCTTGCTGTAAAATGGTACCATCTAAAAGTTGTGCTCCATTCTGACTTTTCACCCTCTCTTTGACATTAGATGATAGCCAGTCTGCAGGGAATACTGCTGAGCTTGGTAACTGAGCCACTGGTCTTCATAAATCATGTGAGGTACAACATCCCCAGGGGCCCTGACCATTCAAAAATGCATCAAAACCACTTAGAATTCAATAAGTGACTGCATTATTCTTGAGAGCTCTCTCTCTTTGTCATTGACTGTGTGTCATTTTTCATGTTGCAGTCTCGCACTTATCTCAATCCAGAAGACATTTTGAAAGGTGAAGTGGAGGAAAGCTTGAGCAAAGTACAGGAGGCTGTCGAGATCCTGTGTCTGTTCAAGCAAATGTATGAGGAAAAGCGAGGAAATCTGCAGATGTACTACAAGGAAGATGAAAACGTGAAAGAGTGGGACTTTAACTCTCTCCTGATCTTCACCCGAATGAATTCCTTCCTTGAAAGACTTCAGCAGATTGAGGTAGGGATTAGAACTGTTGACCATGATGTGCCTTAGAATCCAGTATGAGAATAATTCTTGCAAATATGTCCTTTGTCTCAGAAGTCATAGTTATCAATGTGGAGATAATGTCCAACTACATATGAAATTTCTGATTATCTGTTATACAGCTTGTGATTTAAATGATCTATTCTGCATAGATTGTGGATCTAAATCTGACTCTGAAACATAATGCAGCCAACAGACTCCTGAAATTACGAACACTTCCTTTCCTTTCCTTCACCAATTTTAGTTTTATTATCACCATTGACAATAAGTGTGTGCGTGCTGAGTGAAGATACATGGCCTTGATTATCATTGAATCAGAACAACTTCGGAGCCTTAAAAAATGGAGGGAGTAGTCCCATTTCTGGGATTTCCAACCTTATCCCTGAGCATCTTCAATATTCTGGAATTCCTGTTGAGGGTGTGGGCTTGTTTGTATTGCTAGTCCGTACCCTGCCGTCACAACCTGGGCAGCACTACTGCAGTAGCAGGCATGGCCACTGCCTTGCAGTTTTTCATAGTCACTTCAGGTTTTGAAGGATTCTTAAAGTTGTTGTGAACTATCGTTGACGTGATGAATCCTTTTGAAAAGTAAGGTCCTCCAGAACCTTCTCCCTCCTTCAGCACCCAAGCCACCCTATGAAAGCCTGGGCTGTCAGGGACGATTACACAGAGGACGTAGCTGCAAGTGTAGACATCCATTAGTCTGCTAAAACCCCTGAGCCCCATAGAAAACATTGATTGAGCTTTGGCTTCATGATTTCTTATGCCAATTTCACAACATTTAGTTGCGCAACTTTTAAATACTGTCTTTTTTTCTTATTGATATTTTAAAGTGCTAGATGATTGACACTTCAAGTCATAGAGATGTATATAACTGAAACAGACCATTTGGTCCAACTTGTCCATGCTGACGAGATACCCTAAATTAATCTAGTCCCATTTGCCAGCATTTGGTCCATATCCTGCTAAATCCTTTCTATTCATATTCAGATGAAATTTAAATGTTGTAATTGTGCCAGCCTCCATCACTTCCTCTGGCAGCTCATTCCATACATGCACCACTCTCTGCCTGAAACAGTTCTATTGGATTGGAGTAGATTAGATTGGATTAGATTCCCTACAGTGTGGAAAGTGGCCCTTCGGCCCAACAAGTCTGAACCGACCCTCCAAAGAGTAACTCACCCTTGACTAATACACCTAACACGATGGGCAATTTAGCATGGTCAATTCATCTGACCTGTCATCTTTGGACTGTGGGAGGAAACCGGAGCACCCGGAGGAAACCCACACAGACACAGAGAGAATGTGCAAACTCCACACAGACAGTCACCCGAGGCTGGAATCGAACCTGGGACCCTGGTGCTGTGAGGCAGCAGTACTAACCACTGAGCCACCATGCCACCCAAAAGCAATTACCCACCCTGACATGGCACTGCAAACATCACACACTTGCCAACCTCAGCACTACACTTGGAGAGTAAGAGGATTTTTTTTCAAGTTATTGCAAAGTAATGAATGACTTGTTGATTTGAAGATTTTGCACTTTGTATTGTCACTATGAGATTCATCTGTTTTATACAGAATATGGTGAATGGCATGGAATTGCCATAGCCTGGCATGGGGGCATTAGGGGCCATGGTTCTAGGTGGAAGGCATGAAGTGGCTTCTGTAGGGGATGAGGACTGTGTGGGTGGTGAGGGGATGTGGATGGTGAATGATGGAGGTGTTAATTTATTCATTATATCCTTTTTCATTATATTGTTATGAGAATTTAATAAAAACGATATTTTCTGCTTTTAATATTCTAGATGCAGAGAAAATTCGAAGTACTTAGCCATGCTTGAAGCCTAGTCATTTTTATTGATGTCCTCTAATTCAATACTTACAGTCCCAGTTCTCAGTTTTTCTTTTTAATAATTTAACCATGCTATTTTCTAGTAGTTTCCTTTTCTCCAAATGTAATAAGCTTTCAAGATCCGAAGAGGAGTCCTATCAGACTCTATGTTAACCTGTTTTCTCTCTTCAGGCATAATCCCTGGCCTGCTGCATTTTTCTAGCACTTTCTGTTCTTATTTCGGAGTTTCAGCATTTCAGTATTTTGCTTTGACTGAAATAGATTCTGAGTTGAGCATCTATCTTTATTACAAATTAGGAGCAAGTGTCAGTTATTTAGCTCTTTGAGCCTTCTCATACATTGTATATGAGTTTAAATCTTCTAAACGTTCTCATTACTATTCTCAAAATAAGGGGAATGTGATGGAGCAAAACACTTTCACATTATTCTGACCGAGTGGTCAGTATCAAGATAGAAAGTGAGTATTGTGTCAAGGGCTCAGCCTTTCAATTGGCAAGGAATTTCATTCCAAACCTCTGAATGAATTGGAGAGCTGCCACCATTTATTTGGAATTAATGTAGAAGATATCCCCTTGCAATTTCACTGCTTTGCTACATAGTCATCTTTTGCTAGACATTGCTGTGCATCTCAAATAGCCTGCCCAGTCTAATTGGTATCAACACCTTCAAATGGGATCAGCAGTTAATCTGCGGTCTCTTGTCTTGATCTATTGAGTTCAGCAGGAACTCCATGGTGGTTAGTACATGTTTGAAGTTTCTGAACTTTAAATGTGTGAGTCTTTCTTCAGTTTAGAGGAGATCTTCAAATAAGGGGTCCATTTTTCTCTGCTGCTGAACTGGTTTAGATTACTCATTACTGTACGAGTCTCGATGCCATCGTTGAATGTGCACACATCTTGCCTTTCACTCTGTCATGTGCTTCACCTTGGATCATCGGTCATTCACCCAGGCTTCTTAAGAACAAAAGAGGAACACATTTCAAATCAGACTTGAGAATCTTTTGAAGGATGGACTTAAAATTATAAAGCAACTGTTGCAAAATAATATGATCAGAATTAAACTGAGTTTCTGCATTAGAAAGGTTCCGTTATACAAAAGGGAAATGTGTTAACCACATTGTTAGAAGGACAAATAAATTTCTCTTCAATCTTTTTGCACTGATGGCATTTACAGAAGCCATATGATAAACCAATTGTAATGTTTCTGTTTTTAATCTTGCTTTTTGTTATTAGGACTTCTTGGTGACAGCGCAAGATATATTTAAACTGGAAAAGCTTGAATTCGGAGGGATTCGTGGCAAGATTCTGAGCCAGCAGGTGGCAAGAATTTATGAGGAATTCCAGGAGATGTATAAAACTTTTACAGACCATACTTATGACTCTTTGCATCCTGCTAACCAGGTAGATGGGTACTTACTGTACATTCACGTTTTGAAGGACTTTTTTTTGTATTAGTTCTTGGCTGTATATAAACATGAGAAAGGGAATGCATTAGATATGATGGATCCTGAAAATCCATGCATCTTAACCCACATGTACATTTAATATGCTACACTTCTGATGTGCTAGTCACATATGAGATGCAATACTTCATAGTGTCGTCATTTTCAAAAAACAAACAGAAAACAAGTAAATTTGTAGTGAATTTTGTAACGTTGATGTCTGATTTTATTCTAAGGCCAAGAGCTAGGTGCACAAATGTCCCCTGCCATTCTATAGTGCTTTCTCAACAATTTAGCCCTCGATATTAACCTCAGATTGATTGCTTAGACAATTTTTTCCACAAGGATTGGCTGAACACCAGTTTTGAACGGATAGGCCATTGAGCAGTTTCAGTGGGGGTGTGCTGGCATGGGCAGGATGTGGCATGGTTACTGATTTGGAGTTGGACAATCACAGTAATGATGCTGAGGTGTGGTTGGAGGTTCATCCTGGGGTCAGATATAGGACCAATGTTCTGAGCTACCTAATTCAGCCTCTGGTTTGCACTAGAGATGGATACAGTCATTGGTGAGGGGACAGAATTTGTCACGCAACCGAGGGCAGTGACTTTGGTCATGTTGGTGTTGAGTTAGGCAAGGTTTCTACTTAGTCTGTGTTGAATAATGTAAGTGGTTCAGTGCCACTGATCTATTCTAGCAATTGATCCTTGCAAAGCTAATCCATTCATATGAAGTAGAAAACAGCAACAATTAAGTTTCATTACATTGAAGACTTTTTAATAGCATACACACGCAATGTAAATGTTCTCAAAAATTGTCCCGCACAGTGCACAAAACTAAGAAATGGGTTGTCTGCAAAATGCATGTATGTGTGTCAATGCATTTTAAGTAAATTTGATTTATTTAAATATAAATCAGTGTTGCAAGTATTCCAACATGGGATAAACTACAATCTTAAGTATTCTATTCCAGTCCAGGATGGAATAATGATTTGCATCCCTTTCAACTGTTCCACAGGTTACAATAATGATTGAATTTAAAAGAGGTGATATTACTCTACATCAGCATTAGAAACAAATTGGATAGGTTTCATATGTAACAATTAAAGAAATGAGTTTATTACAAACATAACTTACCTGAGCAAAGATAGAAGGATGTTTAAAATATAATATGTTTAAACTGTACAAGTATATAACATCTATTTATCAACACGCACACACCCCCCCCCCAGGGGACAAAGTATGACATTGACCAATATTATCCGAAAAGACCTTTGGCCAAGTCATAGTTAAATTCACAGAAAATCCAATTCCTTGTTCATTCTCAGACTGGGTCATCTGGCCTCTCCGTCTCTCTCAAAGTGCTGCAGACTTGGCAACTCCAGTAAAGTTGCCTGTTCCATGTGAATCCAACACGGTTAATGCAATAGCTAATATATTTTGCTTTATCAAGCACTTTTTTCAAAAGTTTCAAGAAATACCTATTGACTTTCCAGTCAATTATATTATAAATATATATTTTGGATAGCACTTCTTCACAACAATGCAAAGGTATATTATGCTTTAGCTTTGATAGCAGCTCATGGCATAAATATCAAAGAGGAAGTCTTGCCACAGACTTATTTTTGATTTCAACCAAGAATTTTTTCTAACCTCTGGTTTATTTCTGTTGACCGCGGTTTGTTTTTAGTTAGTATTTTTGGGGTATAGTCTGGCGGCACCTTATCAACTTCTACTCAAGAAGAATTAGTGAAAATATTTGCACAGAGAGTGAATATACTTTGTTTATAAATGATTTGTTTTCTCGGTTACTAGGAATTTGCAAAAGATTTTTCGGTATGGAAGCAGAAAGTTGAGGACTTTGACCGCCGACTGGCGACTATTTTCGGTCAGGCTTTCGATGATGCGCCTGCTTTGGAGCATGCGTTCAAGGTCTGTTTTAGTAATGATGGTGAAGAAGCTGATGGGACATACTTGGGTATACTTTCACCTTTCAGAAAGCTTTGGAAGTCAGGCAGAGTGTTGTTTTGCCAAGACAAATTTAAGCCGCTTTGATAATATAAGGAGACGGTGGGGTTAATGGTGGAATAGGAACCCTGACACCCCGACTAATACTTTAGGGGCATGATTTGACATTTCAGTATTGTAACTAGTGGGATTTAAACTGATTAGACTCATAGAGTCCTCCAGCACGGAGACAGGCCCATGGTCCAAACTGATCCATGCTGACCAAAACGTCCATCAATGCTAACCTCATCTCCCTACAATTGGCCCATAACCTTCGAAGAGTTGAAAAATGTAGTGCTGGAAAAACACAACAGGCCAGGCAGCATCCAAGGAGCAGGAGAATTGACGTTTCGGGCATAAGCCCTTCTTCAGGAATCATCTCCTGCTCCTCGGATGCTGCCTGGCCTGCTGTGTTTTTCCAGCACAACATTTTTCAACTCTGGTACTCCAGCATCTGCAGTCCTCACTCTCTCCCCATAACCTTCTAACCCTTTCTTATTTGAGTATTTGTCCAACAGCCTTTTAAATGCTGTTAATTTATCCACCTCAACCATGTCTGTTGGCAGCTCATTCCATATGCATACCACCCTCTGTGTAAAAAAAAAAGTTGTCCCTCAGGTTCCGATATATTCTTTCCCCTCTAACCTTAAACTGATGTCCACTAGTCCTTGATTCCCCAACCCTGGTAAAAAGGCTGAGTGCCTTCACCCTATCCATGCCTCTCATGATCTTATACACTTCCAAAAGATCCTCCCTCGGTCTCCTACGCTCTATAGAAAAATGTCCTAGCTTGTCCAACCTCTCCTTATAACTCAGACCCTTGAAAATTTCTTTTGTACTCTTTCTAGTTTAATAACATCCTTGCTATAGTAAGGTGACCAAAACTGAACACAATACTCCAAGTGTGCCCTCACCAATGTCCTGTACAACTGCAACATAACTTCCCTACATCTACACTTATTGCTCTGACCGATGAAGGCCAGAATGCCAACAGCCTTCTTCACTGCCCTGTCTACCTTATAAGTTCAACTGATATCATATAAATCTGAAATATAAAGCTAATCCCAGTAATGGTGTCTATGAAACTATTGCTGATTGTCCAAAAAACCCACTTCATTCACTCATGCCCTTTAAGGAAGGAAATCTGCAGTCCTTACTTGGTCTGGTCTACACTACATGTGACTTCCTACCTCCAGCAGTGTGTTTGTTTTTAACCGTCCTCCAAAGTGGCCGAAAAAGCCAATCAATTCGAGGCTATGAGAAGTGGTCAACAACTGCCTACATCCCATAAAAGAATTTAAAACATACTACTTGGCTGCACAACCCACAAAGATTTGATTTTTCTTTTGAGAACCAGTTGAATGAAGGGTGAGCCTGACATTAAAGGCTCTTTTTGAAGACCTAACTGCATTCTGAGTCTGATTGTGTTCAGCTATCTAATGCCTGGAACTGTGCACCTTATTTTCCTGGTTATGATATCCAAATGATAGACATAGTTTGCTAGTCTCCATGATTGGCATATAGGCCTGCCCACTGGCAACAAATTCGTGCTTGTCTGAGGCAAGTGAAGTACTCAACATTGCTGGTTTGTTTCACGATGAGCCTTCTGAAAAGCATGTCTCTCTTGAATAATTTCCACTGAGCTCAGCTGTGATTCAGAATCCTAGAATCCCTATAGTATGGGAGCAGGCCATTCGGCCCATAGAGTCCACACCAACCCTCCAAAGAGCATCCCACACACCCCCATCCCCATAATCCTGCATTTCCCATGGCTAATCTGCTTAACATCCCTGGACACTATGGGGCAATGCAGCATGGCCAATCTACCTTACCTCTGGATTGTGGGAGGAAACCGGAACACCTGGAGGAAACACACAGATGTGGGGAGAATGTTCAAGTTCTATGTAGAGAGTCGCTCAAGGGTTGAATTGTACTTGGTCCCAGGCGCTGTGTGGCAGCAGTGCTAACCACTGACCCACCATTCCACCAGATGGCAACAAGTTTTCAAAGTCTCTTTTCAATGTGAATGCCTAATGTTTTCACTCAAGTTTACCCGATTACCTCTCAAATATAACCAAAATTGTTAAACCCACTTTGTATATTTGTGAAGTATTAGTTTGCACTTGACTGTGCTTTGAACAAAAGTGCAGAGTGAACTTGAGGCCCTCGATGTTTAATATGGTGTGTAATCAGAACTCTCTAGAATTCACTGACATGTGTTCTATGGAAACAAGATTATGTTGATTAAACCTGCTTGAAAGAATTTACAGTGAAGCAGGTATAATTGCTGCATAACTCTCTGGAGATACTGTTCTTCAATCTTACCTGGCTTTCAGACATTTCAGTACATTTTCTGTTTCTTTAAGCTTATCTTCTACAGCGGACTAGATTGGGTTGGGATATCTGGTCGGCATGGACGGGTTGGACTGAAGGGTCTGTTTCCATGCTGTACATCGCTATGACTCTATCCTGCCTTTGCAGCAATCTGGAGGTTTTTTTTTTCTGAAGTCCTTTTCACAGCTGTGGACATTGCTGGCAAAGCCAGCATTTTGTAGACCATCTCTAAATGCCCCATCAGAAGGTGGTTGTGGAGCTGCCTCCTTAAACTGTTGTTTCCCATATAATGTAGGTTCATGTAGTAATGTTAGGAAGCTCAATTTGACAGCTAAGGAGTAGCCGAGTCAAGATGGTGTGTGGCTTGGAGGGGAACCTGCAGATGGTTGTGTTCCTGTACATCTGCTGCTCTTGTCCTTCTAGATGTTAGAGGCTGTGGGTTTGCAAGGTACTATTGAAGGAGCCTTGGTGAGCTGCCGCAATGCATCTCATAAACAATGCACGCTGCTGCTACTGTACATTGGTAGTGGAAGGAGTGAATTTTGAAGGTGTTAGTTCCAGTGCAAATCAAGTGGACTGCTTTGTCCACAGTGTCCTCGAGCTTTGTGAGTGTTGTTGAAACTGCATTCATCCAGGCAAGTGACGAGTGTCCCATCACAGTCCTGACTGCCACTGTTATGGACAGGCTTTGGGGAGTCAGCAATTAAGTTACTCTCTGCAGACTTCCCCACCTCTGACCTGTGCATGTAATTGTAGTATTTATATGTGGCTGCTCCAGTTTACTTTCTGGTCAATGATCAAATCCAAGCTGTTGCAAATGGGGTTCAGCTTGGCCACACTGATGAGAAGTCACAGTCTTTATCCAAGCAGAATACCTGCTCAGTGCTGCATTCGTACAGCAGTTTAAACATTTGAGTCATTTTATTGTCCTGTTACTGTATTAAACATTTGCCTGGTGTTTGAAATGATTCATTTCTCTCTTTAGCTATTGGATATGTTTGGAAGCCTCCTCGAGAGGCCTCTAATAGCAGCCGACGCATCTGACAAGTACCCTCGCCTTATTGTCATGTACACAAAAGAACTGGACGATGTCAAGCACATTTATAACAGGCAGATGGAAAAAGCAGCGGACTTTGGTACGGATTCATTTTAATGAACTGTTGCTGGTGGAAAGAGGCAGGTGCATGACATTGCCGTGAAAGGAAAGCATTTTTTGATGGGGTTACAACTTAAAAGGCATATTTCTCTTGCTCTCCTCTCTAGTTCTCTTCTCCCGTTGACACACATTTACATTTAGTTTAAGATCTCTCCTCCCCCATGCTGGATCTCGGTCTATGCTGTGTATACATTCCTATCTGGGCTGGTTCTGTCACCTGCTCTAAGCCTCTTCCTCTGCATATGTTCATCAAGATACTTTGCAGCGAAGTGATAAATGCCCTATGTGACTTTTTTTTTTAAAGAAAAAAACTTCTTTCCTAGTCTGGTAAAACATTTCAGCAAAATGTCACCCATGGAAAATACAGCAAATGTTCAAGTTTAACTTGGGGTTTTTCAGTTTTATTTGTCCATCCTTGGTATGTGGAAAGGGCAGTGATTTGTCAAATCCCTTGGCGTGTTCTGTGCTGCCATATTGAAATACTGCACTCTACACAGTGAAGGCACAGGGTGATCAATGAGGGACTGCGGCAATGCGACCCCAGTAGCAATGAAGAAATGGTGATGTCGGCCTGGATTCCAACCATAAAGGCTGGTGTAACGCGTGTAAGGAAATGCTCAACCCGCCTGCCTTGTGGGAAAGTGACTGCCAAGGTGGGATTTTCATCCAGGCTGGGGGAATGGCGGGGTAAGCAAAAGCCCTCCCACATTCCATCTCCCAGAAAGAGTTCAGTGGCAGTCACATGAATGCTGGATGTTATGGCGAACTGTTTTGAAGGGCCTAACTCAGGGCTCTGGGATGTTTTTCCACCTGTTAATAAACAAAAAACCTAATAAATCAGAAACCAGCACTTATCACCCCCAACCTCTTTACAATCTCCATGCCTACTGCATGCTGACCCTAGTGTGATTCCTGGTATTATCATCAGACTAGTAACTCAGAACACCAAACTAAAGTTCTGGGAACATGGATTTGAACTCCATCATGGCAGATGGTTAAATCTGAATTTAACCCAAAAACTCTGCAATCTAGTGGTGACCATGTAACCACTGTCAGTTCTTCTAGAATCCCTCCCATCCAGTTTGCGTGGTTCAGTGGTTAGCACTGCTGCCTCACAGCACCAGGGACCCAGATTTGATTCCAGCCTTAGTTGACTGTCTGTGTGGAGTTTGCACATTCTCCCCACATCTGTGTGGGTTTCCTCTGGGTGTTCTGGTTTCCTCCCACAATCCAAAGATGTGCAGGTTAGGTGAACTGGCAATGCTAAATTGTTCATAGGGATGTGTCGGTTAGGTGTATTATTCAGGGGTAAATGAAGGATAATAGGGTAGGGGAATGGGTCTGCGTGGGTAACTCTTCAGAGGGTCGGTGTGGACTTGGTGGGTTGGAGGGCCTGTTTCCACACTGTGGGGAGTCTATCTAATGTCCTTTTGGGATGGAAATCTGCTGTCTTTACCTGGTGTGGCCTACATGGGATTTCAGACCCACCCAACATGGTTGCCTGTTAACTGCCCTCTCCTCAATTACAGGTGAGCAATAAATGTTGGCCTATCAGCGACACCCTCATCCCTGGAAAGATTATATAAGAAATGTTGCAGGAGGAAGCATTGGTCAGTACATGGGGTCTGGATGAGACTTCTGAACTTAACTTCCAATTGGTTTCCTCCGATTGCTTTTAAGGAAAAAATACCTCATCTAGATTATGCATCATGATCTCTGAGCTGTAAACCATGAATCTTTTCAAAGCTGGCCAGACTATCTGAAAGTGGCTGAGGACTAGCAGAATACTCACTGCACAGTAAGAGTCAGCGAGCTTGGGAGCGTGAGCTATGATTTTGACGAGCTTATCCCACTTTGACTAAAATGCGGCTGTCAGGGTTGGGGGACAGGAATCTCTGAATTGTGTCCCATTTGTCATTTTTAAAGGTTGATCCAGCCTGTATTTCCAAGTCATAGTGTGTGATCTGGCAGTGGTAGTGTTCCCATGCATCTGCTGCCACTGTCCATCCAGGTGGTGGAGATTGTGCGTTTCAAAGATACTGTTGAAGAAGCCTTGTGAAGAGAGGAATGTGCATGAGTATAAATATTGTTCACCGTGGCTTGGACAATGAATGCTATGTTCTTGTCTCACTGCATTTCCCCACATCATGTTGGAGTAAATCTGAAGGAAGTTCCTCTGTAAAGTATCTCTGTGTTGTGCAGTGAGCAGTATGAGAACATTAATGTTGGGTGTGAGTAGGTCTTTAATTTGTTTTGTCCATCGAAGCACTGAGGAACACTTACAAATTTAAATATAACTTAATATTGGATTGATGTTTGTGTAAATATAGCATTGCTCTTGAAGTCAAATAAAGTACGTTAGCTGCTCTTTTTTTTGTGAATTCAGGAAGGAACATGTTCCTTTATTCGTTTTAACGTTTTGTGATGAAAATGAATGTGTTCATTTGAAGTGTTATCTGTCACTAACAGCAAAGAAATGCTAAGAATATTTAGTTGGCCTCTTGAAAAGCATAAATGGTTTTAAGAATTTTTGATGTGTGATAAAAGTCCAAGATACAAAGACTGATGATGAAAATCATTTTGGTCACACATCTCAACTTTCCCAGGATCCTACACTTCCTCATCATGGCATTTAACTATCTCTTGGATGACTTTAGAATTTTGACCCCCTTTCGGTTCCTAAGCTTTGGCAAATTATGATATTTTTTGATTTAACTTGCATCATTTTACCTTGAGAGACAAGTCTGCAATCTGCAGGGAACAATTTAGTGTATGCAAATAACACGCACTAGCTTTTGGGAAAATGTGTCTTTAGGGAGTTGGGCAGTAGTGAATTGTTAGCGGCATTCTCTTAGGGTGCATAATATGAGAAAATTCAATCAATACACATCCATCCCTTCTCAACTACCCTACACAGGAGAAAAAAAATGGGAAAAACCTCTTATACTAATATTTGTTTTTAATAAGATTGAGCAGTTCGTTGAGCAGAACTGACCACATTATGGCACCCTCAATTAAGATCATTTCAAATCTGATGAGTCATTCTAAAATGTAGTCGCTCAACACACAGTGCAAGAGATCTCATTCTGCTCCCAGCAAACCTGCTTTATGCTTTTGTCTATGTAGTAACTTGCAACTGAATAATGCCACTGAATTCTTCTATAATTAAATCTGCAGTTTGATCTTAGTTTTAAAAATAGTTAAATTAAGCATGTGTCCATTTTAATCTTGAAGAACCATGAAGAAGAAAAAACAGACCCAGCATTTACCTGCAGTGGCTTTTTTGTATTTTGCTCAGATGCTTCAAACTGTTAGAATGTGTTGTTAACTATTTTTAGATTTCTCACTCCTTTTTGTAACTTTGAAGGAAGGAAGAGGCTAGTGGAATTCCACTGTGTAATGTCTAGCAGTCTTTTCTAACCTTTTTTTTGGTAACCTCTCTCTATCTGAGAGAATTTTCTGCCACTAGTCCTGCGCTGTCTTTGTTTTATCTTGGGGTTCATTGAGTGATGGTGTTAGAGAGCACACCGTTATGGAGCATTGATGGACGAGACACTGATCTTGGATAACAAGATGGTTTGCTGCACGATAGCAATAAGTATAATTGCATTTGTCAGGCATAGCTACTAGGTTTTTAGGGAACTGGCATAGATAGATCTGGCTCCTCCATAAGCTAGAGTAAAGCTTCCTGTCTCAATCCACAGATGGTGTGACTTCTATAAAATGAGTATTAACCTCTTCAGAACTATTACCTATACAACAGCTTCCGGTTACATTTATCAGCAATTTTGATTGTAATCAATTGAGTTAAGTGTAGACTGGTTGAAATTTCTGTCTGGTTTGAGCTTGTTTTTGTCATTGTATTGTGGTAAGATAAAATTCATACAAATCAGGATGCTGTAACTGGTCACATGACACTGCATGCAGAAGAGAGAAGACCCTAGTCTAGAATGAGTATGTGAAGAGAGAGGTTTTGGATGCTACACTAAGAAAGCAGAATTTGATAACTTACATTGTACGGGTGTAAGTAAAGCAGTGTCACAGTACAGAAGGAGTTTTGCTTAGAGATAAGATACATCGAGTCACTCACAGACACTCACAGCCCACAAATACTCCAGACCAGAATCTCATCATTATTCAGGGAGCATTGACTGAAAGCAAACGATAAACTAAGAATGGTATTGCCTTTTCACTTCAAACACAACCTATATTTTGATTCTATGTAAAGCCTCTTGGCTGTGAATGATGCATGTAGAAACACTTTATCTCAAGAGAATATTCCCACAACACACGATTGATGAACATTGCCATGTTGAGGGAATTATTTTCCTCCTTTCTTAAGTACTATTAAGCTGCATCTTCCTAAAAAAAAAATATCTGATTATTGCCTTTGCTGATCGGGACCGTGTTGTGTGTTTTGTAGGATTCCCGCCTGTCAACAAGAACATGCCAGCTGTAGGGGGTGGATTGCGCTGGGCACTGGAATTAAGAGAACGGATTCAGGTGCCATTTAATTGCTTCAAGAGTATCTCACACCCGTACGTATTCAGCCTTGTACAATGAGTGTCATTCTGAGGAAATGCTGCGCGAGTTATTTTTTTTTCTGGATCTGACCAAATGTCATTTTCCCTTTTTAAAGAATAACCGGCCCAGGACGATGTTTAGCTTCAAAACAAAGTGCTGGAAACAAAGAAGGGTCACTGGACTCAAAGCATTGACTCTGCTTCCTCTCCACAGAGTGCCAGGCCTGCTGAGTTAATTTCTGTTTTTATTTCAGAGCTTCAGCATCTGCAGTTCTTTGTTTCATTTCAGTTTTTCTTTGGCTTGGACAGGCATTGGGGACTGAAATAGCTCAGGGAATGTGCCTCCTGAGAGTTACAATACTGTCCCAGCTCTGCAACCTTGTCAGAGCTTCACAGAAGGATGATGGGTAACATCTTGCAGTAGTGAATAAAAGAATTTTTTTTGAACAAGAAAAAGGGCACTGCGAATGAAAGCAACTATAGATCATTTTGAGAGGCATTACAGGCTGTGTAACTACTTTGTGCTTTAACATTATGCAGTTAAACGATGTTCAGGGTATCTTACTGTGCACAAAATGGCTGCAATATTTGCCTTTATAATGAGCCATTGCATTTCAAAGCATTATTCTTTGGATGTAAAGTACTTTGAGAAGTTTTTGAACAACGGAATGCTTCATAATGTATAAAAACCATTTCCCCTCATCTCTGTCCTGGTGACAAACTAAATCAGAATAAGGTTGGTTGAGTTTACCCTCTTATTGATGATACTATGAAAAATGGACTTGCACAAGATACCTGCATTTAATCGACTTTAGCCCCTGGTTTGTAAATATCAAATACAGAAACAGCGGATTGAATGGCAATGGTTAGCATCCTCCTACATCTCTTCAAACCTTTTAAAATTTTTCTTGTATTTGTCATTATTGAATCTGGGCATGCAAGGTGAAATTTAGCTACACTTGTAAATATTGTAAACATGTAAATGAATTCCTGCAGGTGCATGGACTGTTCTGAAGGCAAACAAATGATTCGGAAATATGAAGAAATGATGGAACTCCTGGATATGTAAGTCATCGTCTTTGTTTAGTATCAGGTAGCTCTCCAAAAATATTCCTCTGTGCATTGAAGCAATTTTATAACATGTAAGCTGTGAAGATTTATTGAACTGGAAGAATTGCTTATGGTTATGTTCTAGTTGGATGACTTGGATAGTTGATCCATCTCTATGCAATTATGTCTTATGACCAGAGTTTGTGAGACTGATAATTATGCAGGAGTTTATCAGAACGACAAAATTTTTTGTCAATTGTACTTGCAACAAAAGTTCTTTTCTGAGTTGTCTCTATTTTATTGTGTGATACTTTCTGTTGGAAGTGTTCTTGTAACGTAATTGGTAGTGTCCCTGCCTATGTCGCTGAAACTCAAGACCGACTCAAGGACTTGATAGCCAAGGAAGGTGTGCAGCCAAACAGACTGAATATCCGACTGAGTAAATTCTTCCCACAGCTGCTAATGGCAGGTTGTAGGAGTGGGAGAACTTCCTGGTCAGCCGTGCTTTGGAATAAATGTTGGAGCCTCTAGCATTGCAATGCACAGTTCCAGACTGCAATGTGCATATGCAAAAATGCATGTTGCCACAGCAACACAGAAGTCCCTGAGTGAACTATGACGCACCACCACCTCCACTTTGATGCAAGCATATGATGACAGAAACAGGAAAAATACACTCCATTATTTCAACCTTACTTAAACATGATGCAAACATGTATTTCCTAAGCATGGAATTGTTTATAGAAATGGTGGGGGAATGGGTATTATCTTTGAACAAGTAACCCTGAGACCCAGGCCAATGCTTTGGTGACACAGGTTCAAACTCCTCCTCAGGAAATTATTAAAAAGTTCCCTGATGTCCTTGAGGGAATGAAATCTGCCATCCTTACCTGTTCTGGTCCAATTGTTAATTCAGGCCCATAGCAAAGGATTGACTCTTAACTGTAAGTTGAACATTTCTTTATTTTGTGCCTTTACTTCATACATTTTGGTTTATTTTCTGTGTTTCAAGATGGTGCTGGAAAGTGGCCACACTATCCAACACTTTTCACTGTATTTGTAACAAAATATATGCGACAACAACAATAATTCAAATCAAATCAAGTCCTTTGAAGTGCTTCGGCAAACCACTCAATTCCAGAACAATTAGGATTGAACGACAAATGTTGGCCTTTCCAGCAACACTCACAGCCCATGAAAGCATAAAGAAAATGAATATCTCTGGGAGATCAACATGGTAACCTGATGCCTTGGTCTCGAACTTGGTTGAAGTATTTCTAATCTGTCGTGTGTAATTTCTGTAAGAGTATGATTACAACGTTCAGCTTTGACTTTATTTGCTTTCTGATCTTGACAATGTATCAATTAGCAGTGATTAAGGAAATGGATATGGTCGACTGTGCTTAGCAATTTAATAGCCTTGACTCGATACGGAGTGTTCAGCCGCTTACACACTGGCAACGAATAGTTTTTGAGCCAGCCAAAGGAGATGCATTGGGGACTCCTGCTGCATACAGAAGATGGTATTGGCAGAAAAGCTGTTCGGCACAATGGTTTTATGTAAAAAAAAATAAACTCTTTTTTGTTTTCTAGGGATTGAGCAACATGGTGAAAGGGGTTATTCTCTTAATTATTCTCTTAATAGAGCCCAAAATTATGGGATGATTTAAGAAACAAATAAAATCCATGCATGCAATTCTTCATACTTTTCTGGGTGGAGTAGTTTTCCTCATCTGTACCTATCTTGCAATGATTCCTTATATTGAGACTTCAGAAATAATTTGGATCCAGAAATAATTTCGAATCTGCCCAAATTCTTCTAGTTGTGTAATGCCTGACTTATATTCCGGGCTGCATTCAAGGGCTGATTTCTTTTGTAGTGGCTGAACTTTTATTTTGTGAACATTAGATGGCTCTCTAAAACCACATTACTTTCTCTGTCCTGTTTTTTTTCAAATACCTCTAGACAGTATTTTTATTGAACTTTTTTTTTATTTTCCAACTGGGTATTTTCTTGGTATTCTGCAGCACTGGTGATGTGAAAATGATCAATGTTTTGTTGGCAAGTCACACGTTCAGAACTATGGCTTTTAATCACTCTCGTGTCATCCCTTTACAGAATGCTACAGCACATATTCCAGCCACTAACCATGCACTACAACAACTCCAGTTTATGATCGTTCAGACTGAGTTGTTTCTAGGTTGCAAAGTAACATTAGGATGCTTAATCACAAGTGTGTGAATGAGATAGCATTGTAGATACAAATATTTACCTGAAGCTTAAATCTCTGATAGAGCGTTGATCGAAGTAATAGGAATTATTTTAATTGGCCAGTTATTGTGTTTATGGTCTCAGGGTGATAAAATCATGTTGTGAATTGCTTGGTTCAGCTCAAAACATTTCCAGCTGACTGGAATTTCCCAAGCAGACGTCTTTGGCTTGAAGATATTACCATGCATATTGTAAAAAAAAGTATTACATTGTAATTAACAAATTCTAAAAGTTTGCTATTCAGCAGAAGAATTTGTCTAATTTGAAAGAGTTTAGTCAACTACATCAACACTCCTAAAAAGCATTGGCCACGCACAATCTTAGATTTGCTTGATTTATAATAGTAGGAGAAAGTGAGGACTGCAGATGCTGGAGATCAGAGTCAAGAGTGTGGTGCTAGAAAAGCACAGCAAGTCAGGCTGCATCCGGGGAGCAGGAGAATCGATGTTTCGGGCATAAGCCCGATTCCTGATGAAGGGCTTATGCCCGAAACGTCAATTCTCCTGCTCCTTGGATGCTGCCTGACCTGCTGTGCTTTTCCAGCACGACACTTGTGACTCTGATTCATAATAGTATCTTTATGTTCACTTCACTTGGTTACCACAAACGTGCTCTGTATTCAGAATACATTTCATACGTCTTTTGGCAGAGATAATAGTTAATCTCACTCATCAAAAAAAGTCCTAGTTTAAATAGTTTTCAGAAGATCTTATGTTTTGATTTTATTCTTTTTCAGTGCACTTTTAAATCTGAGTTCTGTTGATGGATGACCACACAAAACTCCATGATCTGTATTTTCTCTTTACTGATTCTGACAGGCCTGCTATTCATGCTCAACATATATATTTTTCAGTTTTAGCCATTTAGCTTATTTTAAAATCAGAACCCTATGACATCAATGCTCTCAATATCTTTTTGCACTTCCATGAATTTTAGATTTTATTTTCCAAAATGAATATTTCTACAGGACAGCGATCTTGCTGTTGCTGTGATGGTGGATGGGAGCCCAAATCCTCAATCCCTCTATTATCAAGGAAATACATGAAAAAGGCAGGAAGAAAATGGTGCACCCACAAGTCTCACTCCACTGCCCACCACTGTCAAAACAGCCAGCAACCTCCTTGCTTTGCCACATCAAATATCAGGCAATTACAAGGGCAAAAAGTCATGAAAAATTCTTCTCTTACCCACAAACGCAATCAAATGAATTCCAGAGAAAGTGTCTGTGATACCTGTCCCTGATAATTCGTAGAGGGGTGGGAGTGAAGGGGAGATGGAGGGCGAAGGGGAGAGAGGGGCCAAAGGTTGTGGCATAGTGGTGCAATGTCTTGATAATCCAACACCCCAGGTTAATATTCTATGGAAATCCATTTGAATCCCAACATGGAAGATGGTGAAATTTGAACTCCGTATCAACATCTGGAATTTAAAAAGAACGAATCTCCTGGTAACCATGCAACTACGTCTATTGTTATCAATATTCTTCTGGCGCACTAATAGCGAAGGAAATCTGTCATCCTTACCTGGTGTGGCCAACATGTCAGTCCAGATCCACAGCAATGAGGTTGCCATTTAACTGTCGGCGATGCCCACATTTTATGAACAAACTGTGATATTGGCCAAGTTGGCAAGTCATTCATCTTTGTTTTCAGTGTGTGCAGTGAACGAATACTCACTCCGGAAGTCGACAATTCTTTCCAAAGTTCAGCATATCTCTGTGACAAGATTTTCTTTGGGTTAATGGCCTTAAGCTTACAATTCTACAGGGTGCATGCAAGCCTGGCACTGACTCTGTCCACGTGCATAATGCCATATTTATGTATATTGAATTATATCTGCAACATATACTCCCATCCCCCCTTTAAGCTCAATGTTCTTGTAATCTGTTTTCATGATCTAACGTCATAACTGCCCACATGGTTTTGTATTATTCACAGATCTATGGACAATTCCCTTGATGTCCTCATCCAGATAATTTACATTGATGAGGAAATGCAACATTAATCCTCGATGTTCGATGTGTAACTGAGTCCCATACAGACAAAAATTGCTATTAGTGAAGACCTTCTTTATATGTGCATGCAAACTATTGCATACCAACCCAAAATCTGATGAATAATCCCACAGGAGCGCCATCATATTCAGAAATCTACTGTCTGACAGCTATTCAGCCACCTTCAGAAAATCTAAGAATATTGTCTTCGGACGGCTATCGACATCCTGAAAATTAAATCAATTTTGTTACATATGATCTGTGTTTCCAGATGTTCTGACATCATTGCCTGGATTTAGCTGGCTCACAATTATTCCCACTCTGGTATTGTTTTCCCTTACCCAGATTATCTGTGGGTGGTCTTTTTCTCATCCCCACATGTTCCAGCGTGCTGGAACACCCACAGTGTACTGATGCTCGGTAGATATTCAACTATTTGCCATTCAAGACTAAAAGCATCATTCTTTGGACAGTTTCTGTGTGCTTCAGAGACTTGACCAATCTGCAACAGGTACTATGAAGAACTGGAGAACTACCACCAGAGATGTCTTTGTAGGATCCAAGAAAAACACTCCAACAGCGGCATCCTCTCCCAAGCTAACTTTCCCTGTGTCGAGATGCTAATTATCAAAGCCAGCTCTGCTGGACAGGAAATGTTATCTATATACCTGACACAAGAACTACCCCCCAAATAACTCTTCTATTTGGAACTTGGTCGCAAAAGAAGGCTGTGTTACCAACAACAATAAAGCTTTTGGGATTATTTCACAGTATTCCTGAAGAGGTCCTGAAGAGGGAAACCCTGATTTGTGATTGAAATCAATACAGATGGTTCAATCATGAAAGAGCTGGCCACATCACTAGACTTGGTCAAGAAGGTGCTGAGGTGGAGTAGAGTTGTTGGAGAGCATGCGCAAACCGTTTACGTACCTGAACCTTAAAGCACCATCTGTCCTACACATGGCAGAGTCTGCAGATTATACATCAACCATCTCAAACCTCATTGAATCAGAGTGAAACAAAGGTCAACCTTGATCCCGAGAGACTGTCTAAGAGGATAGAGGACTTAGTCAGTAACTTCATTGTGTGCATTAAACCAAAGGGCAGAACGTTATAGGGGCTTCAGCTTCAGGGTCTATGTTGAGATTTGTGGCAGAATATATAGGGAGACTTTATAGATGCTTATAAAATCATGAGGGGCATAGATAAGGTGAATAGCCAAGGTCTTTTCCCCAGAACACTTGAGTCCAAATCTAGTGGGCATAAGTTTAAGGTGAGATGGGAAAGATTTAAAGAGACTCGAGGGGCAACCATTTTGCACAGGTGGTGGTGTGTATGTGAAGCAAGCTGCCAGAAGAAGTGTTAGAAGCAAGTACAATTATAACATTTAAAGGACGTATGGAGAGGAAACATTTAAAAGACATTTGCACAGGTACCATGGATAGGGAAGGTATAGAGGGATAAATGCCAAATGCAGGCAAACAGGACCAGTTCAGTTTTGGTAACTGAATCAACATAGATGAGTTGGGTTGAAGGGACTGTTTCTGTGTTGTATGAATTTGACTCTCTGAATGTAACCACTGGAAGTCTGGCAAGGCCCGCCTCAGATGCTGCGAACAATTCTCTGCACCTTTTAAGCTGGACATTTGAGACAATTTCTCACAAGGCAACGCGGGATTGACAGTTAAGGGGTTTATTCCTTGTTAACAATTTAATTAGCAGCACATCTCACCTCATTAATACTCAGCTTTCTATTTGGCTAAACACGCTGAATGATCTGGATGTAAATCCAATCAGCGTACATTCCTGGTGGATTTGGCTCACTGCTTGCTTTAAAGGATCTTCATGTTGGACATCAGGCACCAACATCTCAGGAACTGTTCTATGGGCATCATTCACACGCAATCCACATCCACTGACATGGAGATTGATACATTGGCAAATCCCAAAGAAACATTTGACACATTTCCAATCCAATTTAAGATACTTCTGCACTTCAATGCTCAGGCTGCACCAAAACAGGACACTGCACCAGTGGTCACAATCCCAGCTCACGGTCCAGGCTGCATCTCCAGGCTCAATATTAATAACTTATTTCTTAGTGCTTGCAAGTGTGTGACCACGTCTGTGGTGTGAATATGCAGACTTCAGACGTTACAACTACTGCATCAACAAGGATGTACTGATCTAGGCTTACTTGGCCAGTCTACCTTTAAGTTCAATGTTCAAGTTGTATTGTTTGGAAGAACTGCACAATACCAAATAAATTCATTATGAAGGACTCTACAAGCTGAAGGATTAAACTTCCCTTTCCAGCAGTCACCAGCCATCAACGCCCTCAGTACTGGCTACACTCGATGCTCCCACCTTCCACGTTGATAGAAGATTAAAGCATTCCCATCATGCAACTACAGGCTCAGGAGTGTGTCATTGACATTCACAGGCATCTTATAAGATATGTTTGGTTCCTGCCCCCATCCAAACTCCAATCCCCAAACTGCTGACTCCTTCCCATTTCCCTGGTAACCAACAGATTAATTCTGTCTGTTGACAATGTTGATGTCACGTATGATATCCAAATGAGCCTCTAATCGTCTACTAGAGCCAACAGTTACCATGTACACCTCATCACTTACTTTTGTCCCATCTCAGCTTATGGAACCTGCATCCTGCCTTTGTTTCCTGTCCTCTTAACTCTTCCAGTGCACTCCAGGCTGGGCTCTCACATATGGACTTCTGGTTAAAAAATAACTGGGTTGTTTTACTAACCAATGTAGATTTTAAAGTATCCATTGTTGTTTGCAAAATGTTCCATAGCTTTGCTTCCTATCTGTATCATCTCCTCCAACTCCACAACCCTTAAAGCTTTCTACTTCTCTAAATCTGGTCCCAAGTGCATTCCCAGTTATAATTGCTCCACCACTGATGGATCTGTCTTCAGTTGTCGAGTGTCTTTAGTAGTCCAGGCACTAAACTGTGAAATTCGCTCCTTATATCTTTCTACCTCTCCACTTCACCTTCCACCTTTAAGAAAATTAAACCTACTTCTTTGGTCAGAGTTAAAAATCACACAACACCAGGTTGTAATCCAACAGGTTTGTTTGGAAGCACTAGCTTTCGGAGCGCTGCTCCAAATCACCAGATGAAGAAGTGGTGCTCCGAAAGCTAGTGCTACCAAATAAACCTGTTGGACTATAATCTGGTGTTGTGTGATTTTTTAACTTTGTACACCGCAGTTTAACACTGTCGTCTCCAAATTATGACTTCTTGGATTAGGCTTTTGATCATCTGACCTGATGTTAGCTTTACGTGATATTTTGTTTTATAACATGCCATGAAGTACCTTGGGACGCTTTGTTACATTAAAGGCACTATATACATGCATGTTGGTGTTCTTACTACACCAGAAATCTTGCTTGGATATCTGGTTTAGATTTTAATGTGTAATTTATTTAACACACCATGAAAAAAAAATGATTTGATGCTTTATTGGACCAGCGAAGAAAGGCTTTATGTCTTACTCTTCATGTATGTAAGATATCACAAAGCTCTCCACAGCAAATAAATGCTTTGGCAGTGTGGTCTCTGTCACAGTAGATAAAAATGGAACAACCAATTTGCTCAGCAAGCCCTTATAACAGCAATGCAGCAGATAATCTGTTTTTGTGATGCAGCTTGAGTGTTAAGTATTGGGCAGGACACCAGGTAGAACTTTCCCTCTGTTCTTTGCATCATGTCATGGAATCTTTTGCACCCACCTGAGATTGCAGATATGTCTCGTCTGACAGACAGGAGGCACAATGGTGTGGTGCTCCCTCAGTTCTGTTCTTGTGTGTCTTTGACTTTAATGCCCCCCTCCTGGAATGGGACTTGACAGATACAACGACTCAGAGGTGAGAAGGCCACTTACTGAGCCGCAGCTAACAAATGTCTGAACTATAAGTTGTCCTGGTGACAGTGTTATTGAACATCTATTGTCTGCTTATTTAACATGGCTGAATAAATAGAATAATTAGTTGTTAAAACTAGTTGGCTAATTTTCAATGTTTCTTGAGCTATTTGTATTAATACTGAATCTGTTGAATAGATGCCAGCTTAAGAAATTTATCTTCCCACGTCTGCTTGCTCTCATGTTGAAATCTTTTGAATTTTTTAAGGTATGAAGCAAAGCTGTATTTAGAATGGTCTGCCACAGTTGCTGAAAAGTCTCAATATAATCTCACTCAACCTCTCCTCAAACGAGATCCAGAAACAAAACTGATCTCAGTGAACTTTGATCCTCAGGTAAATTATGTAGAATGTGTCACTTGTTACATTTGGGTGCAGCCATCATCAAATATTTTCCTATGTTGTCTTCTTTTTATTTATGTGTGTAGAATACTCAACCATTAGTGCAGCTGCAGCAATCATTCCAATGTACAATGTTATAAGAAATGCTGTTTGGGAACAATAAAGTGGTGCAATGGATAAACACTAAATTCAGTGAGCTGAATCTGAAGCTAGAGTCAAGATTAGAGTGGTGCTGGAAAAGCACAACAGATCAGGCAGCATCTGAGGAGCAGGAAAATTTGACGTTTCAGGCAAAAGCCTTTCATCAGGAATCTGAAGCTAGACCAGACCAACAACCAAAAGTCTCTTCTGTTTGCTGCAGGTCTTTTGCAAAACAAAATGTTCCAATTTTAACCCCAGTTTCTATCACATAAGGCCCCACATCACCTGACTTGTGCAATCAATGGGCAGTTTTAGTAAGCATGATATGAGGATGGTGATGGCACACCAGATCTTTGGGAGGTTTAAGCTTTGTGTTCAGACAGTTTTCGGGGTGAGAGAAGCTGCAATGTCAACTTCACTTGAGCTAGGTAAAAACAATGACTGCAGATGCTGAAAACCAAATACTGGATTAGTGGTGCTGGAAGAGCACAGCAGTTCAGGCAGCATCCAACGAGCAGCGAAATCAACGTTTCGGGCAAAAGCCCTTCATCAGGAAGGGCTTTTGCCCGAAACGTTGATTTCGCTGCTCGTTGGATGCTGCCTGAACTGCTGTGCTCTTCCAGCACCACTAATCCAGTATTCACTTGAGCTATACCAAACCTGGATTGCTTATTGAAACAGAAGCTTAAGGTGGCAGGTTTTTTGATGTCCTCTGCTTTATGAATGTATCTAAATACAAAGCCATATTTTAGAGAAGGGAGGGCTATTGTTCCTCAGTGACATTGATTGTTGTGCAATTATTGTTTTTCTTTAAGCTTGTGCTTTAGTTATGAACTGATGTGACATTAGACAATTGGAAGAGTGAAGGCCACAATAAGTACAACAATCAGTTCAACAAACTGTCTGACCTTTCATATGATCTGTCAAATCTCTGGAATCTTAAGGGGTCTGATTCAAAATAGTAACATTGCTAATTATGTAATTTTAAAAACGGTCTTAGTCTCAGTGGGATGGTCTTAGTCCTCACTGTCCTCATTCCTACTCCACTCATATAGCACTAACAGGGAGAAAGTGGGGACTGCAGATGAGAGTCAAAAGGTGTGGCACTGGAAAAGCACAACCAGTCAGGCAGCATCTGAGGAGCAGGAGAGTTGATGTTTTGAACATAAGCTCTTCATCAGGAATCCTGATTGGTAGCTTAAAGTGTGCTACAGATAACCTTAATCTTAATCTTTAGTCTGAATCTCCAGACTGTATTGCATCCTTAAAATTACTTTCATTAATACATGTTTTCTTTATTTTTACCCCATTGGCTAACAACATTATTCACTCCAAACAATATCTTTTTGGACTTAAATGTAAACTCTGTTTCTCTCATTACAGATGCTCCCAGACCAGCTGAGTTTCCCCATGCTTTGTTTATTTATAAATTTATTCGCTTTTTGTTGATCAGTGGAAGTGTATGACTGTCCTCCGTCTGGAATAGGTTCACCTTTTGAAGCAGTAGGCTGGATTAGTGAGTCACAGTTAATGAATAGATCATGTCTGAATAAATCACATTCAAGTGATGCAGAATCTGATTAAATGCCACATCCTACACTCAATCCATTTTTTCACTGTTTGGATTTATGGTATTTATGTTCCATTTGTGTTCTTCAAGTATGTCATTCTACCTTTCCAAATTCCTCATTCTCTCACGCTTCTCCATTCTTCCCTGCCCACCTTCTCAAGTTCCCCTCTTTATAACTGCTCTTTCCTTTCTTATTTCCCCTCTCCATTTCATTTATGTATTTGGGGGCTAAAATAAGCCTAGAAGAAATGTGAGTAGGCCATTTGGCCCACTCAGCCTGATTTCCCCCGTTCAGTAAGGTCAGAGTTGATTTCATTGTGGCTTTAAAAGCACTTTTTTGTCTGTTTCCCATAACTCCTTTAGTGGGCAAGTATCCGTCTAATTCACTCTTGAATATTGTCCACAACTCAACTTCCACTTATCTCTGTGGAAGCGAATTTCATCGACGAGCCATCCTTCTCTGTGCTTAAACTGTGCCCCTCATTCCAAACACCCCCTCAAGAGGAACCAGCTTCTCAGTTCCTGCCCTGCCACGTCCCCTCAGGATCCCATAGATTTCAGCCAGGTAGTCTCTTGGTTTTGTCAAAGGAAACAATTGCACCAACAAGTGGGTCAGTTTGCAGCAGCTTAAGAGAATGAGTGGAGACTTTAGTAGGGACAACGTTGGTCTCGAGCACCAAATGGGGGCTTCAGTATCTCTGATTTAGGAAACAGATGAGTTGGTAACTTTGGCACAGGTACAATGATAAGCAGCAGAAGCATCCATCAAGAGCTGCATCTAAGCTGTAGAACTTGACCCACATGATAGGTCACGTACACTACCTCAGAAAAGTGAGGAAATGTAACCAATGCTTAAGAGAAGTTACTGGCCTTTGGGGGAAACAGAAACAACAAGAGAAACAGCTCATCTGGATTGTTGCAGTTAAAAGTAAAGCCTCAGCTGATGGTGGTGCCAGCTGTTTTTGAAGGAATGCAGTAAATGTACATACCTTCAACACGTATAATGTCCTCCTTTGATGTATTAGGAATCCTCCCTATTGAAGGACCTCCAGTGGGAGCGAAGAGGCACTGTGGCCATCTCAATACTTCTTCCAGTTAGCTCGCCATGCTACCCTGTTTTAAACTTCCAAAAAATGTCCAGACAGATATTATCTCTGCCACTCTGCTTCCAGGGCAGAAATGCTTTTTTAAAATTTTTGTGCCCACTTCACGTACCTGTTACACTGTGCTGCAGGATTCACTGAAGGGAAACTCTTACTCTCCAGATAGTACTGAGGGATTGGGTCGCAAGCAGATTTTAAAAAATTCTCCTCTTTCCTTATCGGAAGGAGACTGAGCTGTGATGATCACTTAGAGCCTCCCAACAATAGAACATCTGAAATCTGAAAAACTCACCACTAAATTCCCAAGCTTAAACCCAGGTTCTGCTATTATGCAATACCATGCTGCACTGTACAACTCTCTTGACAGTGTTTCATATCCATATCGGTTGATAGCTTGTGTCAGCGTAGGAGAGGGTAAATGTGACTCTGACCTGACTGCTGCATGGGAGGCCTGACAATGTAAAATACGACTGCAGTAATCTGCATGGAATTATGAGCAGCCTTCATCTCCAATGTGCATCAGGGCCAGAAGTCATGTCAGATTGATGTGAAATGTGTATCATTTGGCATTGATTTAAAACAATGTGGCCTTTATCAAGTTTTGATTTTGATTTTTATTGTCACGTGCACTCAAGTACAAAGGGGCAGTGAGAAGTGTACAATGTCACCACAGAAGGCACCATCTTAGGTTCAAGTACCTAGGTACAGAATCTTAGGAACAAAGATAAAAGTTAAACATTGCAGTAGTAATAGTATAGCATAAAACATACAAAGTGAGGTTAACACTACAGACTTTCTTAGTTTTAAGTAGAAAATAAAGAATAAAGCTGTTTTTATTATAAACGCAATTCTCTAGAGATAAGCCTAAGAAAAAAAAAAATACCAGTCAGGTGCATTACTTTTTTTCTTCCATCTTGGTTGTTCTGCAATTTACAGCTGGTCTCAGTCTTACGAGAAGTTAAGTACTTAGAGGCACGTCATACTGTAAACATTCCTGACGCTGCTGCTGAAATCTACTCCATGAAAGAATCATACCGACAATATGTAGCCACCTTGGACCTGACGACAAACTGGTACAACAAAGTCCAAACATCTGTCCTAGGGGTGGAATTCCCCCTCATAGAGGACCAGGTGAAACGGATTGACTCCAAATTAAAGGAGGCAGAAGTGTCGCTGAACTGGAAGAATGAAGGTAATAATTCTTCAAATGTACAGTCGGCATCAGTGAAGGTCCCATGTCGTGGACAAATCACAAATTTTGATGAACTGTTGCAGAATTTGTAGCAAGATGGATAAGGTGACAAGACAAGTAGAAATTAATGAATATGACTTGATAGTGTGAGGATATGGATACAAGTTGACCAAGGCTGGGAATTTGTTGCAAAGCCTACCTGGAACAAGGCTAATTTAGATCGAAGGAGAAAGTGAGGGCTGCAGATGCTGGAGATCAGAGCTGAAAAATGTGTCGCTAGAAAAGCGCAGCAGGTCAGGCAGCATCCAAGGAGCAGGAGAATCGACGTTTCGGGCATAAGCCCTTCTTCAGGAATGAGGAAGGTGTGCCAAGCGGGCTAAGATAAAAGTTAGGGAGGAGGGACTTGGGGGAGGGGTATTGGTAATGCGATAGGTGGAAGGAGGGTAAGGTGAGGGTAATAGGTCGGAGAAGGGGTGGGGCCGGAGAGGTCGGGAAGAAGTTTGCAGGTCAAGAAGGTGGTGCTGAGTCTGAGGGTTGGGACTGAGATAAGGTGTGGGGAAGGGAAATGAGGAAGCTGGAGAAATCTGCATTCATCCCTTGTGGTTGGAGGGTTCCTAGGCGGAAGATGAGGTGCTCTTCCTCTAGGCGTCATGTTGCTATGGTCTGGCGATGGAGGAGGCCAAGGACCTGCATGTCCTTGGTGGAGTGGGAGGGGGAGTTAAAGTGTTCAGCCGCTTTAGGGCGGTTGGGTTGGTTGGTTGGTGCGGGTGTCCCAGAGGTGTTCTCTGAAACGTTCCACAAGTAGCTGGCCTGTCTCCCCAATGTATAGGAGGCCACATCGGGTGCAGCAGATGCAGTAAATGATGTGTGTGTAGGTGCAGGTGAATTTGTGATGGATATGGAAGGATCACTTTGGGCCTTGGAGGGAAGTGAGGGGGGAGGTGTGGGCGCAGGTTTTTCATTTCTTACTTCTTCCTTTCCCGCCGTACCAACCAGTACCCTTCCACTGACACCCTCCTTTGACTGACTGAACTGGTCCTCACTCTGAACAACTTCTCTTTCCAATCCTCCCACTTCCTCCAAACCAAAGGAGTAGCCATGGGCACCCGCATGGGCCCCAGCTGTGCCTGCCTCTTTGTCGGATATGTGGAGCAGTCCATCTTCCGCAGCTACACTGGCATCACCCCCCACCTTTTCCTCCGCTGCGTCGATGACTGTATCGGCGCTACCTCGTGCTCCCACGAGGAGATTGAACAGTTCATCAACTTTACTAACACCTTCCACCCTGACCTCAAATATACCTGGACTGTCTCAGACTCCTCCCCCCCCCCCCCCCCCCCCCCCCCCCCTCCCCCCCTTCCTAGACCTCTCCATTTCTATCTCGGGCGGCCAACTCAACTGACTCTCACAGCTACCTAGATTACGCCTCCTCGCACCCTGCCCCCTGTAAAAATGCCATCCCATATTCCCAATTCCTTTGTCTCCGCCGAATCTGCTCCCAGGAGGACCAATTCCACGACTGAACAATCCAGATGGCCTCCTCCTTCAAAGACTGCAATTTCCCCTCAGAGGTGGTTGACGATGCTCTCCACTGCATCTCCTCCACTTACTGCTCCTCCGCCCTTGAACCCCGCCCCCCCCCCCAATCACCACTAGGAGAGAAACCCACTGGTCCTCACCTACCACCTCACCAACCTCCAGATACATTGTATCATCTTTCGTCATTTCTGCCACCTCCAGACAGACCCCACCACCAAGGATATATTTCCCTCCCCTCCCCTCTCAGCGTTCTGAAAAGACCACTCCCTCCGCGACTCCCTTGTCAGGTCCACACCCCCCCACCAACCCAACCTCCACTCCCGGCACCTTCCCCTGCAACCGCAAGAATTGCCAAACTTGTGTCCACATCACCCCCCTCACTTCGCTCCAACCCCAAGGGATCCTTTCATATCCGTCACAAATTTACCTGCACCTCCACACACACCATTTACTGCATCCGCTGCACCCAATGTGGCCTCCTATACATTGGGGAGACAGGCCACCTACTTGCGGAACGTTTCAGAGAACACCTCTGGGACACCTGCACCAACCAACCCAACTGCCCCGTGGCTGAACACTTTAACTCCCCCTCCCACTCCACCAAGGACATGCAGGTCCTTGGACTCCTCCATCGCCAGACCATGGCAACACGACGCCTGGAGGAAGACTGCTTCATCTTCCGCCTAGGAACTCTCCAACCACAGGGGATGAATACAGATTTCTCCAGCTTCCTCATTTCCCCTCCCCCCCACCTTATCTCAGTCCCAACCCTCAGACTCAGCACCACCTTCTTGACCTGCAATCTTCTTCCCGACCTCTCCGCCCCCACCCCTTCTCCGGCCTATTACCCTCACCTTAACCTCCTTCCACCTATCGCATTCCCAATGCCCCTCCCCAAGTCCCTCCTCCCTACCTTTTATCTTAGCCTGCTTGGCACACCTTCCTCATTCCTGAAAAAGGGTTTATGCCCGAAACATTGATTCTCCTGCTCCTTGGATGCTGCCTGACCTGCTGCACATTTCCAGCAACACATTTTTCGGCGCTAATTTAGATCTAATAATGAGTTAGGCTTAATAAGAAATCTCATGGTTAAGGTTCCTCTGTGAGTAATAATCACACTGTGGTATAATGTAAAATTCAGTTTGAGGGAGAGCAACTTAGATCTTAAACCAGTGTGATCAACTTCAAGAAGTGCAAATACAGAGGGATGGACTGAGCATTTTCTAAAGCGGGCTGGGAAAATAGATCCAGGGGAATGTCATTCGATGTGTAGTCAGACACATTTATGTAGGTGTTTCATAATCCCCAGCAAAAATTGATTCAGGTCAAGAAGAAGGATTCAGTGAGAAAGATGAACCACCCATGGTTAACAAAGGCGGTAAAGGAGAGTAACCAATCAACAGCTCAACCACAGGCCAGATGAATGGGATTTACTTTAGCAATCAGCAGAGCATGTCTGAAAAAGCCAAGTTGTAAAGATATAATTAGTAGAGTGCCCATGTTACTTACTACCTGTATTAATGACTTGGAGGAGTGGGCAGGGTGTAACACATCTAAATTTGCTGATGCCAAGAAAGGAGGGAGTGTTATGATGAAGGCAAAAGGAATCTGCAAGGGGATATGAATAGTTCGAGTGAGTGGCAAAAACTTGGCCGATGGTGTTTAATGTAGGAATGTGTGATATTAGGTACTTTACTAAGAAGAATCAAAAGGGCAGAATATTATTTAAAAGGAGAGAGAGTCCAAAAAGTTAGAACCAGAGGGATCTGAGTGTTCTTATGTATGAAAAACTGAGTACCAGCATGCAAATACAACAAATAATTAAGGCAAAGGCAGTATTGGCCTTCATTGCCAGGTGTTGGAGTTTAATAACAAGGAAGTCGTGTTCCAACTGTCCAGGCTATTGATGAGCTCAGAGCTGAAATACTCTGAAAAGTTTTGCTTCTCGTATTTCTAAAAGAATGTTTTAGCTGCATTGGGTGCAGCTGAGAAAACACTCACTGGGTTGATTCCTGAGTTGAAGGAATCAACTTGTCAAATGCAGTTTCAGCCTTTACCCATTAGACATTTTGATGAATCAGGGCTGTTCTTAATGAAACACACAAGATTCTGAGGGGAGTTGACAGGGTAGATGTTGAGAATATTTTTCCACAAGTGGGCAAATCTCCATCTGGTAGTCATGGTTACCAACAACACTCATTTAAAAATAAGCTGCAGAGTGAATTCTCCTCTGAGCAGGTAGTGAATACTTGGAGTTCTCTACACCAGAGAGTTGAGGAAGCTAGATCACTGAAAGTATTTAAATTAGCTAGATGTTTGAAATATTGAGGAGTTGCCAGCTATGAGAAGTTGGCCTGAAAGAAGGGTTGAGTCCTGGAACAGCTCAGCCATGATTTTGTTGAATGGTGGGGCAGGTTTGAGCGACTGAGTGGCCCACTGTTTTTGAATCCGACATTCCCATGGGGTGGCTTAGTGGTTAGCACTGCTGCTTCGCAGCGCCAGGGGACCTGGGTTTGATTCCAGCCTCGGGCCACTGTTGGTGTGGAGTTTGCACATTCTCCCCGTGTCTGCATGGGTTTCCTCTGGCTGCTCTAGTTTTCTCCTGCAGTCCAAAGATGTGCAGGTTAAGTGTAATAGCCACGGGGAAATACAAGGTTACAGGGGTTGGGTGAGTGGGTCTGGTTGGGATGCTCTTCAGAGGGTTGGTGTAGACTCGATGGGCCAAATGGTCTGCTTCCAACACTCTATGGATCCAGTGATTCTGTGCATGATCTGTTATCCTGGAAAAGACAGTACACTTTAAATGCATTGAAAATTTCAAAATGTGTTTCATTTTCAATGCCATTGGGGAAGGAAAAATTGAATCATTTGAAGAAATGTTAACTTCTGCTAGGGAAGAGAATTTCTCAGACTAAGTGGGAAATCCATTGAAAGCCAAGCTTTCCAGTGATATTCTAGTGCTTGGTTATGGAAAGGGGAGCTATTCAGGAAAGGACTTAGATCTTATCATTCGGCATTTTCTTGCATATCGTTCGAGCCCCAGTCATAAAGTTTCTGCTGATCTGTTGAAAAGTTGATTACCTTGCATTCCTTCTATGAGCCAACTTTTCCTATTAAAGGCTCTCGTAAGGCTGTTTTGTTCCATCAGAATACTGAGGTAGCATTCTCTCAAGATTAATAACTGCTTCAGTAAAATTGATCAGAAACTCACCAGAGTTTGATTGTGGCATGTTGAGACCTAACGATGAATTATAGGAACAAATTTTAAAAATCCTTAGTGGTACAAAATAATAATTAGCAAGCTAATAGAAGAAAATCTAGATAGATTGAGCCTTATCACTGAAGAAACTTAAGAATGCATCAGCAATCCATTCTGCTTAATACATTCTTGTTTATATTTTGTAAGGGATCTGGGATTACATCCAAGCAGTTCGAGATATGGTTCATGATTTGGAGAGCCGAGTGCAGAAAACAAAAGACAATGTCACTGCAATACGGAATATTATGAAGACGTGGGTGTCTCCCTTGTTTGAGAGGAAGGAAGGGAAAAAGGATGCTCTTCTCAATCTGGATGACAAGAATGAACGACTTGAAAAGCGCTACAGTTTAATTCAACAAACTGGTGAAAAGATCCACTCATTGGTGAAGGTACAGTAAGATCAGACCTCCAGGCCAATTTAACAGAATGGGGGGAAAAAATCTTTCAACGGAGTCTCTGTTTACTCTTAGTTTATGTCTTGTGAATATTTTAAAAGACCTCCTCACAACAATCCTCATAAGAATATGTCAAATAATCTCAAGTAGATACTTACATGCAAGATGTTAGAATCCCATTGTTCATTTTGAATATTTTGGGCACTAAATTATATTAAAATAAGACATGGTCTAGAACCAATTGAAACTATTTCATTTGTGGTTTATTGTGAATACCTGGAATTGTAACTTTACTAAGTCTGCTCGGTAACACCTTTATTCAATGAGACGTGGTCCAGAAACAATTGTCACATTTTTTCTCAAGAAATATATTTAAGTTATCAATTTTGGTTGCTTTCAATTTTTCATCCCAGCCAATCTCATTAGGTTTCTGCTCAAGTACTAACTAGTGGATGTGCCCCTTTTCCCTCACAGCTGCACTTCAAAATTTCCCCAAAATTCACTTCAGGGTCATCTTGAAGAGGGGACGAATATTAGCAAAATATTGTCCACCCAGTAGGTAGTTGGAAGTTGATGTGGAGATGAGTAAAGAGGAGAATCCATAGAAAAGATGGTGGTGATAAAATGGAGGAAAGTAGAACCTGAGAATTACCGTGAGCAGCATACAACTTTCTCTTAAAAAGACACATCCCACTTATTTGCTGGTCTGACCCTTCTCCAAAATGGAGCTCCAGTGCATTCATTTCCAAATTCTCTTTTGTTGGCTCTTCCCTCCGGGTTATAACCGTAGAATGTAGGAGCTGTTTAGCAATAGCCGTGATCACGCTACCACCCTCAGGCGTGCACAGTGAAGCCTACTTTCCAAGAACAAATTTACCAAAGAAGTACTGCTAACTTCTGCTCTCAAATTTGCCAGCTGAGTTCCATCCCTGAGGTTAACTGGCTGACAAAATTCCATAAAATAGACTGAAAATGAAAGATTGTTCCTCATGCCAGCATGAACCGTTTCCAAACAATTGAAAGAGTATCTAGTGGAAAGAAATCTTGCATGGAATTCGGAACAGAAATAGGTCACTTGGCCCACTGTTGTTTATGCCCTGTACACTCCTCATTTTACATAAGTTCATCTCACATGAGTTTACCTCGCCCTGTCAACATATTATTCAAGCCTTTCCTCCCCGCTGTGCTTACCTAAGACCTTACATCTGTCTATATCATTTTCTTCGGTCATTCCACGTGGTAGAGTGTTTGACATTCTCACCATCTGACACACTGGATCTCTGCATATTTTTCTAATTAGTCATGTTCACTTCACACTCTGAGCAATTTATAATCTAATGATAACTGTAGTATACATTTCTTGGCCTGAAATCTTTGATCAGTTTTTGTTACGTTTGGACCTTTAGAAATTACAAAATTCAATATGCAGTTAAGATTTATATATCTTTTAAAAGTTTATTGTTTTTGAAGGATGTTTGGCCAGGATTAATTACCTTTTCCCAATTGCACTTGAAAATGTAATAGTTAGCCATCTTCTTGGTTGATTGCATTCCTTGGTGTATAAATACACCCACAGTGCTGTTACAAAGGAGTTCCAGGATTTTTACACAGTGACAGCAAAGGAACAGGGATACAGTTCTGAATCAGGCTGGTGAGCATCGTGGAAGGGAACTTGTAGGCACTATTTCCTTGCATATGCTGTCCTTGTGGTTGCATGTTTGGAAAGTGCTGTTAAAGGAACTGCACTGAAGAGTCTCTAGGTTTCTTTGTTCATCAGGGTGGTCCATTGCTACAGGTTTAGCATTTGGCCTCTGACTACTGGCCTTGAGTCCTAAGTATGTAGCAGGGTCAAGACTGTTTAACCATGCAGGCCAATCTCCTCATGGGAAAACAGCCACCAGGACTGAGGAAGAAGGCAGGATGGATCAACAGAATAGGGCAAGCATTGTTTAAAGGAGGAAAAGGTGTTTGGCAGTTTTAACACTGGGATGTTGACTAAAAGCTGAGACTTAACAAAAGGAATGTTTTGAGTCAGAAGAGAGTGAAGTCCTTTAGAGTCCGATGGCTGAAATGTTCAGGATTCTTGTGGAATCCCAGTTTCTCTTTTCCTATTGAGTTGGTTATTCTGTAGAATGAAAGTAACTCCTCAGCATAACCACAATATATCCAGCAATGACACTGGATTCAGGCATGAATTATACAAATATTTTGTTTTCATATATCAAATTGTGGTAACTGATTTACTTATATGAACCATGGAATACTTTGATTTGACTTTTATTTATAACTCAAATAATGCATTTATAATTCATCAGGAAAATCTGAGTCTATTCCAAGCAGATGAAACTTCAAGTGACTGGAAGGCATATGTTGACTACATTGATGAAATGGTCATTGATGGTTTCTTCAATGCTATTGAATCCTCTCTGAATTACTTTACAGAAAATACTGGTGAGAATTATCTATTTATATCACAAACTTTCTTAATCGCAAATATATAGTGACCTCATATGTTCAATTTGTTTGGTTTTTAAAAGTATTTTCTTTTTTTTATATATAATTGATTTTTATATACTTTTTGTTTCTAATATTTCTCACAGAATATCTCTTCCTTGCCACAAATGGCTGATTTCTTTACACACTGACATCAGTGTGCACTTTAAACTCACGGTTATTTTTCACACAAGTAATTCTGCGCTAATACCTTTACTTGTTTTTTGTTGAGAAATATCGCCCCCTCACCCAGCTCGTGACCTTTTGTGTGGATCACAGATGCTGTTTATTCACTGACTGCTGGTACCTAATGAAAGAAAGTGAGGACTGCAGATGCTGGAGAGTCTGAGTTGAGAGAGTGGTGCTGGAAAAGCACAGGTCGCATCCAAGGAGCAGGGGAGTCACTGTTTCGGGCATAAGCCCTTCATCAGGAATGTTGGAGGGGAGAAGGGGGCTGAGAGACTGATGAAGAGCTTAAGCCTGGAAAGTCGACTCTCCTGTTCCTCAGATGCTGTCTGACCTGCTGTGCTTTTCCAGCGCTACACTTTTTGAATCTGATACCTACTGAAGCTGTGGTGATGCATGGGTAACTCGTTTATTCAGTGCAAGGCACAATCTTTCTGACCTTCCAACGTATGAGCCCACTCTCCTTGTAGGAGTTGCCTCAGGCAACATTATGTGGGTTTTGTGACTCTGCTGATGGAATTACAGAATTACAGACTTGTTATAGAGCAGAAGGATGCCATTTGGTTCATTGTATTTGTCCCGGTCTCTGAACGAGCAGCTCCCTTCATGTCCTTCTCCTTCTTTCCCCTTACTACTCTGCACATTTATCCTTTTTAGATAATCGCCCAATTCCAATTCCATCACACTCTCAGAGCTGCATTTCAGATCCTAACCATCACTGTGCGAAAAAAAAACTTTCTCTCAGAACATTATTGCTTCTTTTTCCAATTACTTTAAAACTTCACACTCTCATCCTTGATCCTTTCACAAGTACAAACAGTTTCTCCATATCAACACTATCAAGATCCCTCAAGCTTTTGAATATTCATCGTTGAAGTTCCTCTTTCCTAGTACTGTGATTCTTGTTAAACATTTCTGCCTTCTCGTTGATGGCTTCATGCCCTTCTTACAGCATGGTACCAAAACTGACTGAAACACTCTGCCTGAAACTGAATTAAAGCTTTATCAACATTAGCTACTTGCTTTTAATAAAACTCAGGCCACTATTATCTACTAATTACACTCTCAACATGTCCTACCTCCTTCAATGATCTATGCATAAGTATACCCAGAACCTTCTGATCCTGCACCCTGTTGAGAATTGTGTCATTTTTTATGTCTCTTTATATTCTTCCTATCAAAATGAATCATTTCACATCATTCCACACTGTCCTTCATCCAACTTGTCTTTGTCCTTTTGAAGCTCTACACTATCCTCACAATTGACAATGTTTCCAAGTTTTTTGTAACATCAGTAGTAGGGAAAACACTAGAGTCTATTATAAAAGGCCTGATAACAGGACATGTAGAAAGCTTTAATGGAATTAGACAATGTCCACATGGATTCATGAAAGGAAATTCATGTTGAACTAATCTACTGGATTTTATTGATGATGAAACTAGTAAAATAGATAAGAGAGAACCAGTGGATGTGGTGTATTTGGATGTCAAGAAAGCTTTTGATAAGGTCTTACATAAGAGGTTAGTGGGCAAAATTAAATCACATGGAATTTGGGGATGGTATACTGGCATGAATTGAGAGTTGGTTGAAAGCCTGGAAACAAAGAGTGGGTATTTTGCTCCGTTTACAAACAGTTATTTGGGAACCAAATGAAATATTTTCAAGTTTATTGAGGACACAAAGCTAGGTGGGATTGTGAGTTTTGTGGAGATTGTAATGACAGTTCAGGACAATCTGGATAAGTTGAGTGTGAGGGCAAAAATATGGTAGATGCTGTACAACATGGATAAATGTGAACTTATAGTGTCAGTGTAAAAAAACTAAAGGTATTATTTAAATGGTAATATATTGGGAAATGTGTTTGTGTGAAGAGATTTGGTTGTCTTTGAATATCAGTCAATTAAAGTAAATAAGCAGGTGTAGCAGGCAATTAGGAAGGCAAATGGTAAGAATGTAATCAAGAGAGAGTTAGATAGGTTTTTAGATATTAAGGGCATCACAGGATGTGGAGAAAAAGTGGAATATGGAATTAAAATATAAGATATTGAATGGTGGATTGGGCTTGAAGATCCAAATGCCTACTACTGCTCCTAGTTTCTGTGTTTTGTGCTTTTCATATCATCTGAAAGCCTTGAAGTCGTGCACCTGTACACCAAAGTTTAGTCTGGGATTAACTCATGCTCGAGATTATACAGGGCATGATTTTTTTTGTAGGGGTGCTCAATCGAAAATACATTCAGTTACAAGTAGTATTGTTATGTCCATTTTTATAACAGTTGGATTTGGTGCAGCTTCAATATTACCTTTTAATGCTGGACTGCTTACTAATTATTTACCAAAATATTTATCAAGCTGTCATAGTAGCTTTTCTCTTATTTAACGTAGGTGTTGCTGGCTGGACCAGCATTTATTGCCCATCACTAGTTACCTGGAGAGGTGGTGAGCTACCTTTTTGTACTGCTTCAATCCATTTGGTACACAGGTCGTTCTGCTATAACGCGCATTTTGTTAACGTGAATTCGCGGTAATGCGGTTGACAAATTGGGGACACTGTTTCTAAAGTGTACGTTTTTAAAACATGTACTGGCTGTAACATCACCAATACTTTAACCACAGTTTCTAAAGCGTGATTTTTCTATAACACGGAGTTGCACAATACCTGTGGGTAGACCCACAATGTTTTGAGATTCAACTGTGCATATTAGATCCTTCAGTCTAACAGGAGCTTATATTTAATAATTACGTCCCAAGTACATTCCTTATTAGGTAAAGAACTCAATACTTTCAGATATACGTTCACAATTACGCATGGGAGAGAAGATAAACACCAGAAATCTTTAAACTTCAAATCCTTTTTTTTATATACCTCAAAGTGTTATTACACACATCTGAATGACTTTCCTGCTAACAAAACCACCATGACTTTTTTTGTTTTTCCCTGCTCACTGCCACCAGTAAAAGTCCAGACATGTGGTTTCTTTATTGGCTCATTGGTAAAGCATGCACACGCTAAACATTTGCATCCATTTAGTCAGATTCCTTCCATCATTATGGAACAGAATCGAATTACAATATTTTTCTTCACAAATGAACAGCATTTACTTTCCTTTATTTGGCTTGAACAAGTCCTTTTACCAATCCTGGTGGTTTTGTGGAAATGTGCGAAACTACAATTTGACAAATTGGAGAGCAAAACTCATGTTTTCCTAAATTCCTTGCTGGAATAATCAGATTCCATTTTATTTGCACTGTTGACTGTATGTAGTGAGTTATTGTCAAGGTTGTCTGAAAGATAATTTCTGAAAACAGTTTTATAGAATATTTAAGGAATATTATCTTCACACAACTGCTAATGAGATTGAGTATTCCATGGGACACAACATTTATAACTCTGCAACATTTGTTATAACATTTGCAGGCTCCAGCTCTATGTGGGAAAACATAAAGTTATGTAATATGGATATGACCATCTTGCACTTTAAAGAAAGTGCAACCTTAGTCTTCAAACCTTTCCCTTGGGCCTTTCTCATGTTGCCATTTCCAATACTCTGCAGTATTATTATAATTGCTTTCTTGTCCTTGCTACTATTTTTGTGACTTCATTGTTGTCTTTGGTCCAAGATCAGAGGGTGTGAATTTTCGAAAAGACCAGAAACAGACAGGACTGAGAAAAGTTAAACTATCATATGCATTTTCTAAGTCTGTGGTATTGTTAAGTAAGTTAATTTCTCCACAGAATATTGAAATATGTCAGCAATTTAATATTTGAAGAGTAATTTCGATTGCTGTGCTCTCGGTCCAGACTGGACTTGACGATTGTGTCCTGACATCAATACCAGTACATTGCTTATTCTAGTATTGTTGATGCAATTGAGACAATAGAATATGTGGGATGGCTTTTACACCATATGAAGAAGAAAGGTTGTCTATTCAGAAATGGAATCTTTTAAAAACTTATGTTTGTATTCCTTTGGAATTGACATCATAAGCTGCCAATTCATAGTAGTAACTCACGTTCTCACATCAGGCTAGTTCTATTATTCTTCTTCTGTTCTGTACAGATCCTAATGCAGGATTTGCGCCATTGTTTGAAGCCCAGTTAGATTTGGTCTCGCTAGACTTGGTTTTCCGTCCATCTCTTGAGATGGGCACCAGCGACAGCTTCTATGACATGGTCGATGGACTGATTAATGATGTTTTCAAGATGTCGTCCTTGGTGCCCAGGTTGGCAGAACACAACACCTTCCCTCACTATCAGGTAAGCTTCTCCACTATGTATGATCTCAACATAAGATAGCTGGGGCTCAATTTAACCTAACCCTCCTGGGAACTATGGGTGACTACATGCAGTTAGGGTTTCACACACTGTTTATTATTATGCTCCACTGAAGTCAGGGAGAGGTCACACTAAAATTGCTCTGTTTAATATCTTTCAGTGTTCCTTTCTTCTAGTTCATCCACCAATCCTGTTAACAGTCTTCTTTATTGGGATATTGAAGTCCATTAGTGTTTGCTCCATGTTTTCAGTGCAGGCCAATCAAAGATACATTTTTCTCTGTTGTATGACCAAGCAGTGTTTTATTTTAATCATGAAGTTGAAGTGGGCGATGCAATGAAATTTTAGTTTTCAGATGAAGTGCTAAATTGTGACTATTCACAAATCACATACACCATACAGTTTTGTTCAATTCTGAAATGCGACAGATTCAATTCTTCTACTTTTTCCCCAGTTTAAACTGAACTGAATATTTAATTGTTATTCATTCTTGAAGACTTCATGATAAACCATGTAGTATACGTTAGCCCTGTCAGCTTGCTGGGAGATTAGCAAAGGGATATCTGAAACTTGTTGAATTTAAATTAATGAACCTTTCACTCAAACTTTTGTTATAACACGAAGTAACTTAACTTCTGATTTTATTTTAGTTTTTGTTATGTAGTTTATCAGCCTGGTATTGTCTCTTTCCATCCCTTTGTGGTTACTGCAGTCTGAAGAAATCATAATGAGATTGTTTGTTATAGACTAAAACTACTTAGTTTTGGATTTGTGGTTTTCACAACCTTCTTGCTTTGTGGCTGCATCTTCTCTAAGTATTTTGTATTGGCTGTTCCTTATGTCTTAGTTATCATTGAATCATAGAGATGTACAGCATAGAAAATAGGCCCTTTGGTCCAACTTGTTCATGCTGACCAGATATTTCAAACTAGTCTAGTCCTATTTGCCAGCATTTGGCCCATATGCCTCTAAACCCTTCCTATTCATATATCCATACAGATGCCTTTTAGATGTTGTAATTGTACCAGCCTCTACCACTTCCTTTGCAGCTCATTCCATACATGCACCACCTTCTGTGTGAAAAAGTTGTCCCTTCCTCTCTCACTTTAAATCTGTGACCTCTAGTTTTGGACTCCCCTAAATTTGGGAAAAGACATTGACTATTCACCCTATCCATACCCCTCATGATTTTATAAACTTTTATAAGGTCACTGTTTGGCTTCAGATGCTCCAGAGACGATAGCCCCAGCCCCTCTCTCCCTATAGCTCAAATCCTCTAACCCTGCCAACACCCTTGTAAATGTTTTCTGAACCCTTTCAAGTTTCACAGCATCTTTCCTATAGCGGGGAGACCAGAATTGAACACAGTATCCAGGAGTGGCCTAACCAATGTCCTTCTTTGCTGAATTTTAAAAATCAGGCTGATATGGAAGACATGGCTGACCTGGTAGACATGCGTCAAAACCTGATGGACAGCATACAACAAGTCATGGCAAAATGCTGCAACTATCAGAATTCCTTTGAGCAGTATGCTTATCTGTGGGTTGACGACCGCAAGGAGTTTATGCGCCAATTCCTTCTCTATGGACACGTTCTTACTGCTGAAGAAATTGAGGCTCATGCAGAAGATGGTGTGCCAGAAAGTCCCCCAACACTCGAGCAGTATAAAGAACAAGTTGACTCTTACGAAAAGATCTATGATGAGGTGAATCATTTGGAGTCCATCAACATATTTGACAGCTGGATGCGAATTGATGCCAGACCATTCAAGTCTACTCTGTTGAATATCATTAAGAAATGGAGCCTTATGTTCAAACAACACCTGATTGACCATGTAACAAACAGGTAAGACTCAACTTAAATCCTGTAAAGCTCTTCACATGTCTGCACGCTTCCTTCATGGCCTCTCATACCCTCTGTGCCACCTCCATGTGCCCTCCTATTCCAGATTCCTCCTCCATACCCCTCCCATGGACCCCATGTATCCTCCACGCCCACTCTTCCAGTATTCACTGTGTATATAGGACTAAGTACAAAGCCATTCATGGTTATTGGTAAGGAAATTGTTACATAGTCATAGGTAAGGAAATTGTTACATACTTATAGGTAAGGAAATCATTACAAACAGCCTTACCAGTTAGCAAAACATTGAAAAATATGAATAACACTCCGGAATGTATTTACAGATATTATAGCATTTAAAACTAATTAAGTTTATGTTAAGCTTGTGTGATATCTTGATCAGGCTGCATTTAGTATGCTGTGTGCAGTCTGCTTCAGGCTATCGAATGAAAGGATGTATAAACACTGGAGGAAATACAGGATGAACTGGGCACTTATGGCTATTGGGAAAGGTTAAACACGTTTTGGTGGAAGGGGAAGGAGAGAACTTTATGGAGGCCTTTGAAATGATGAAGTAGTGGTTGGCCAAGGTAGATGTGGAGAGAATGTTTCCACCTGAGCGACTGAAAACCTGGGGACCATCAGTTCAGGTAGTTACTGATATTTCAAACAGAGAAAAAAAACTTCGTCTAGAATATGAAATGCACCATGATAGAAAATTTGAGGAATGCAGCTAAGATGTTTTCAAAAGAGCCAGATCTGTACATAAAGGATGAGGAAATGTGTTAAGATAAGGCATTTGGTATGGGAGGACACGCCTGGTGCAAAAGAATTAATTATCACAGATACGTTGTGATTTACTTGTGCCTGTGTTTTATGTTCTGTGTAATATAAAATCAATGTGCTGTCTTGATGCTGGTGTCTTGTTCACCTTTTCCTTCAAATCCTTTTTCCTCGCCCCATTCAGTCTGACTGATCTCCAAGCGTTTATCGAGATAGCGGAAGGAGGTTTACGCCAGAAGGTTGAAGAAGGTGATTTGAATGGCCTAATTCATGTTATGGGCCACCTCATGGCTGTGAAAGAGAGACAGGTCACAACTAATGAGATGTTTGAGCCCCTTAAACAGACCATAGAACTCCTGAAGACCTATGAACAGGAATTACCTGAAGATGTGTACAGGCTACTGGAGGTCAGTGGAAGTTGGTGTATTATTTTGATTACTGGGGCTGATATTAATTTCCATACTGCTACTCTGTGATCACTGGACTGGAATTAAAAATGGCTGAAACAAATGCAAATCCTGTGATAGAAATGTTTTCATGTACACCCTTGAAATAATCTCTTATACCTTCACACTAGTTCTTCACTTCAGATTATTTCATGAAAAAAATCTTCTTTCTATCATAAACAATGAATCCTGTTAATAATACGTGTGTTGTTAAAGTCCATTCTGATGTTTTAGTCCACCTGACTTGGTATATGGGACTTCCACCATATCTAGAATCGTAGAATCCCTATAGTGCAGATGGAGGCCATTTTGACCATCAAGTCTGCACCAACTCTCTGAAGAGAATCCCATCATGTCCCAGTAACCCCACATTTACTGTAGTTACCCCTTCCTAGTGTGTACATTGTGAGGCCATTTTACCATGGCCAATTCACCTGAACTGCACATCTTTGGACTGTGGGAGGAAACCGGAGCATCCGGAGAAAACCCACGCAGACACGGGAAGAATGTGCAAACTCCACACAGACAGCTACCCGAGGCTGGGATTGAACTGGGTCCCTGGCGCCGAGAGGCTGCAGTGCTATCCACGTGCCATCCTATGTATGCAGTGTTGTATACAAAACAAGCTCTGCTTTAATTTTGTACGTTGTGAACGTCTATGTGAAGCTTCATCCTTGCTCAGAATGGGAGGGTGGGTCTGGACTTTCATTTTAGAGGTGGATAATAGAAGTTGGGAAAGTTTTCGATTTCACGTTCCAGCCTCCGACAAATACCATCTTCCAAGGAATGCTGTCATTTTTAGGAACAGGGAGCAGCACCGTAGACCAGCCGTGACCTGGAGAAAGGTTCAAAGGGAGGCAGGAATGCTGCCAGCTGTGGAGGTATGCTGCTTAAAAGCAAATTCAGGCATTGTACTATTTGGAATAAAATCTACATGCCTCACACCTCGTCATCCCCACACACCTATCCATGCGACCTCATGCCCTTCAAAGAACTCTTATGAGCCAACCATCCAGCCCACTCTGTTTTTGGCTCAGATCGGAAGAGCGATCAATGGCACACTCTGATCTTGACAGTAAAATGCAGCATTTTTGTACATGTTCTATGTAATAATAATCAAGTACTGCAGAGTCACTGCCCTTCCTCCTTCAATCCATACACACAATCCTGTAAAACACTTGACCAATAAGGGTATTCTTATGGACAGTCCCAGGTTCCCATGACTTTATGGTGTTTACTAGACAATATAAAGTCTAGGCCTTGGGATCTTCCACTGCATCATATTCATTCGCATTCCAAAGTTACTGGATATACTCCTTCAGATCTGTCTCAGGTTTGCTTAACTCTAAGGGTGGCTTAAATTCTGTTTTTCATTGTATTTCTGACTGTCCTGATTATATATGTAACAATACAAAAGATAGTTAGTTTTAACTAGTTGATTTAAGATTTGTAATATTGATTTCTGTTATAAAATTAGTTATAAAGTATAAAGTTATACAGCTACTTCTGTTGTTGGCATCTTGTAATTAATGGGCTGTGAACAATGTATTTTGTTTAGAGCATAAGAGAAAATGTTTCTTAAGACTAATTAACTTTTACATCTATGTTTAAGTGCTGTTTTTCTCTAATGCTTGTATTATACTTTGGTTATGTGTGCATCTATCCTTCATGTTGAAAACAACTACGATTATCTGAAGAACCTTTAACTAGAATCTATTTCTTAATATTATGAGTAACTTCAAAGAACCAACTGTTTACTACACAATAGCTGTTGGGTTTGCATCTGCTTAGGGTGTCAATCTGGCTAGTTCATCGGCTAAGACTCACACATAGTGTTATTTATTTACTGAGACTATCATCCTTTCATTAATAAGGCTGGGATCAATCAGTTGTCTGTTTTTAGGCATCCTCTTATCAAAACTGTCTCAGGTGGTTTCTTGCAAGGCCCCTTCTTGGCCTTGGAGTAGCTCTGTACCATTGCCTTTCACTTAAAAATGAGAACAAGCTGTTTGTTCTGTTTGTCTCTTGTCAGCCATTTTGTGTCTTAATGTTTGGACAGGCTGCCTCATTTTATTTAAGCCTTGTCAGCCATTTTCTGTCTTTCAAACAGGGGCTGCCCTGACAAAAGCTATATAACTGTCATTCCCATTCCTATTCTCTATGTAGAAACAGTGAACCCCGTGTTGATAGTTATATCTGTCAAAGAAAACCTTTATAAAAATTTTCATTGATAACTTTACACTTTGCTTCAAAGAAATTCTATACTGGAGCAATAAAAGTTTCAAATCATTCATGCCTGTTAAAGTTTCAATAGCTGAAACCACAAGTACTTGACATCTCTTAACCTTGTCAAAATGAACTTTTTGAAATTGATAACAGGTTTCAGATAGCTAGCATTACTGTATCAATTGAGCAGCAGTCCAGTGTTTCAGTAGAATTATGGGTGTCTGACTCTTAGCTAAGAATATGTAATAAGACTTGTCTAAGCAACCACAGAGCAGCCATTGCTCTGCTGGAACATTGAGCTCCATTCACCCAGTATACACTCAATGGAAGCAGTGGATTCTATAGTGATGGTTTGATACGCTTTAAAAACAAAAGGTTTTTTAAAAAAAATAATCAACCGATTAGTTGATATCTTTCCAGTGCATTACAGCAAGACTCTCGGCATTAAAACTGCCAGTTTTCATCATCAGTAGTTTTTACATTATTGTAGGTTGAAAGAGAATATTGTATTTTCTCCTTTATATTGTATCTTCTGGGACCACTAGACATGCTTACATCTGATGTAGTATATTTGACATGTGATCATTGTTGTCCTGAGGAAACATTGTTGCCAAGTTGTGTACAGCAATCCCCTACAAACAGCAGTGTAATGGTGACCAGATATTTGGTTTGTTCAGGGAGACCATAAGAAAGCTTGAAATCACTGACAGCAGCTTTTGCGTTCCTATGGTATGTGTGTGGACTTCAAAAATTGCTATAGGATTCAGGAGAGGACAAATATTGGCAATCTCACTTCCATTGTTAACACCAACTCTAAGCTTATGTGTTTAAGTATTTGCTACTGTTGTACTAAAGCTAATGTTTAACGTCAGAATGCTTCTATCTGCTGAGATGTGGAAACAAGGCTTTTCGTGGGCTCCTTTTTGGTTTGTGGATAGGTTTTCTTATGAGTTGAAGTATTTGGTGTTGACCTTGAGTGCTTGATCATCTGATTCAGAGACATGAGTGCTATCATTAATGATGGCTCCTTTATGTCAAAACATTTAGTGAGCTGTCTGACAACACAGTTCCGTTAAGTAACCAAACATTGAACTGAGTTAATGTAATCTTTGCCCCTCATGTCAAGGAAAGTCTCATTGATGCACATAAACAATCTTGGCACAGGCATTGTTGAAAGGAAATCACTAGGAGAGCATGCCGTGCTACCCAAAAACATCTGGCTTTTGTTTCAGAGCTACTTAGTAAAAGTGCAGTTGTCTGGTGTTGCAGCTTCTAGATTGTGCAGTGCTGTCTACATTGACTTATACACTTTGCTACTTGTGTGTGTAGGAACTTCCAGAGAAGTGGAATAACATTAAGAAGTTAGCAATCACAACAAAACAACAGGTGGCACCTCTTCAGGCCAATGAAGTGACAGTCCTTCGTAAGAAATGTGCGAGTTTTGACGTGGAACAGCACAAATTCCGTGAGCGATTTCGTAAGGAAGCACCATTCAGGTAAGAGGTGAACACTGCTGATGAGTCAGTAGCTATTGATCAGTAATTACCACAGTTTAATGTCCTCTCCTTTCTTGAAGATAGTCACAATTATGATGACGAAATCCAACATCGCCTCCAGTAAGCTGGCTGTCTAAGGAACAGACTGTTTAATGACAATGACCTCAAACAAGACACCAAGCTCATGGTCCACAAGGCTACAGTGATATCAGTCCTCCCATATGTATGGGAACATGGACAACATACAGGGGGCACCTCCAAAACCCTTGAGAAATGTCAAGTGATGCCTCTTCAAATCAACTAGCACGATGAGCATTCACTGCAATATCAGGGTCTGCTGTTAGGCTGATATTCTCATCCTTGAGGCAATGGTTACAGTCAGAAAGGGACGTGTGCAAACCCGAGCATTGCAGGCGCCCACTTCAGCAAACCCCAGCTGGACCACTGCTGGCAAGGTTTGCTACTTCAGTATTGGACTGTTTAGTCAGCTCAGTAGCCATTACTTCCAAGTAGAAGAAGGTAATCTTTGTTCTGAGAGTCTCTCTCAGTCGAAGCCAGCTTTGAGCCAAGCAGAACTCTGTCCCTGTTGTTTAACTGCTGCTTGACTGGAATTTAGGGTAAAAACAAGGACTGTAGATGCTGGAGACCAGATTCTAGATTAGAGTGGTGCTGGAAAAGCACAGCAGTTCAGGCAGCATCCGAAGAGCAGGAAAATCGACGTTTCGGGCAAAAGGCCTTCATCAGGAATACAGGCAGAGACTGGACACCTCCTAGCAGAGCGCTTTAGGGAACATCTCTGGGACACCCGCACCAATCAACCACACCGCCCTGTGGCCCAACATTTCAACTCCCCCTCCCACTCAGCTGAGGACAACAGTCCTAGGCCTCCTTTGCTGCCACTCCCTCACCACCAGCCGCCTGGAGGAGAACACCTCATCTTCTGCCTCGGAACACTTCAACCCCAGGGCATCAATGTGGACTTCAACAGTTTCCTCATTTCCCCTTCCCCCACCTCACCCCAGTTCCAAACTTCCAGCTCAGCACTGTCCCCATGACTTGTCTTACCTGCCTATCATCTTTTCCACCTATCCACTCCACCCTCCCCCCTCCCCCACTCGCCTATTGTACTCTATGCTACTTTCTCCCCACCCCCTCTCCTCTCATTTATCTCTTCACCCTTCAGGCTTTTTGCCTGTATTCCTGATGAAGGGCTTTTGCCCGAAACGTCGATTTTATGCTGCTTGACTGGAGCTTCCCCACCTTCTTTTAAGGGGAGAGCTCATGCCAGGCTGGTCAATGTCTGTTTATTAGAAATTGAATAGGAACTTTTCCTGCTTTGAACATTTTAATTAAGTAATGTTAGTTTTGTGAAATGCACAGAAAACTAAATGAGCATGCTAAAAATTCGATTTGACTTTGCACCACTATTAAACGTGTCAAATTCCAAAGACGTGTCAGAATGCCTTCTCAGAACAGGTCATGCTTCATGTCACTTGACTCCAATGTAGCCTAGAGATTAGTTTGAAATTACATTCTGTTAATGCTGAAAAAGTAGCATTAATACATCTTATGAGGATTAGGTTCAAAAACTGTTAATTTCCGATCAGAATCTCAATAGTTTGATTGAACAACTATAAATTCCAATGCCTCAAACAAATTGTCAACAGTACATCCCAGCAATTCTTCTCATAATGGTGCTTCCTTAAGTGGTCACTTTGGCCAGGATATTAATGACATCTATTACAGCCTTATGAGAAGGAAAGCAGTTTTAATTTTGAGTCTTTCAAAACATTGATAGTGCATAAAAGCCTAAAACTTCTGCAATACTGTCTGCACTTTTTATGCGGAATATTTAAATGAATAGATTTCATATTGCTATGGGTATGAGTGCACAAAGAGCAAGATCAGATCACCTGGCATGCTTCAGACCTGATTTTCACTTCTATCAAATTTAATAGTGTTAAGAATGGGATGAGCTATGTAACAGGTATCTGAGCTAATATTGTCAGGCACACACTATTGTTCAAAACCAAAATTACATCCCGTATCCCTTTGACAGATAGTGCTTTGCAAATATTCGCTGCAGAATTTGCCAGTGGTTAAGGGCTCTGGTTTGAGTGATAGTTACAATTTAAATCAATCAACTTATTCTCAGGGTTCTTTATTCCTCTTTTGAGAGTTCTGTACATTTACCTATTGAGGAAAATATGAAACAAATCCCTGAGAGACTGATTCGATGGGTAAGGAGGCTGATGCACTGTCAACTCAGAGCAAACAGAAAGCGAGTTGAGTTTACAGTTAGAAATAGCAGTCAGATCACCCAACTGCCTGCTGTTTTCCTGATACAAATTGTCGTATCAGTTTAACCTTCAATATTTTTGGATGATGCTTGTTATGTGAAAAGTACAAAGTGTACAAAAGTACAAATTGTTGATTCTGAAGCAGTGAACATATTCAGCACTTATGTTTTTTGTCTGTTCTAATTCAAGTCTGCCGTCCGCTGTTAGAAATTACAGGGTGAGAGTGTCCAAAATGTCAGGTCAGTGGTGTATGATGACCTACAGGCATTCCATTAAAAGAAAAGGTGTTTTATTTTTCTCTCCTTTTGAACTGTTCACTGTAACACTGAAATTATGCTGTGTAAAAACATTTACTCGACTTTGCTCGACTCTACTAATTAAACAGAAACTCTGGGGCTAGTTCTTCTGCTAACATCACAACAGACAAGAAAATTATACATGGACATTGATTTTAAAGGAATAAATGTTGGAAGTTAACAGGTCTAGCACCATTTGCAGAAAGGGACCAGCAAAATTAATACTTCAGGCCAATAACCTTCCATCAGAATTGAGAAATTCTATCCATGATTTCCTCCCTCCCTAGCACATCCACTCCCCACTCATCAACAAAATGCTCTCCCCTTTTCCATGGCATCATCATTTAAATTTAGGGAATGCAACGTCTCTGTTTTGCCTTTGCTTTTCCCAACTTCCAGAACCTCATCTACTCCTTCAAATGAAACAGTCGTTTTGAATTGATTTCAATTTGGAATAATGAGGTTGCTACTTGTGATGAGATTTCCTCAACGTGGGCAATGTTTTACATATTCCATCTTGGAGCTTGATAGAAATGATGCATCGAATTGCATGTGTGTAACAGAATTACTTTACAGCAGTTTTTACTTTAAATAAGCACAGAGAAAGCCAGCAATTGTGGAGAGAGAAACGGAGTTCATTTTTCAGATCTGGGTTGGCTTCTTAAGAAACCGGATGCAGACATCATATTGGACTTGAAATGTTAACTCTGTTTCTCGCTCCTCAGATGCTGCCACACCTGTTTTCCTCAGTATTCTGTATTTGTTTCAGGTTTCTAGCATCTGCATTATTTAGCCGTTTTATTATAAAATCTGCTTAATGTGGACAGCTCATTTCTTCCAGCAACTTCCACAGGTTGTTTCCTTCACCCTGAGTTTGCACTCATCGAACACAGTGAGCATCAGTTGTAAAGATTTTTACCTAAGTCAAACATAGAACCATCGAACGCTGCAGGGGAGACTAAGCATGGTTGTCTGACTCCTTTTCAATACACCTCTGTTCAGTTGGCAAGTGTGAACCTGAGCATCGAGATCTGGGCACTTTAATTCGATGCCCCCTCCTAATTTGACCTCCTTGTGGTTGGCCTTCAAGGCTCTTCCAGTGAGGCTGACCATAAGCTTGATGACCAGCACCTCCACTTTCGGTTCAGCACTTTATAACCTTTTCCAGCACAACACTGAGTTTGGCATTTTTGGATCTGAATCCCAGTCCTGTTTTATCTGGCTCCAGCTGTAATGATTCCGTGGTTGCCATTCACACCTCCTCTGGGCTCATCTTCTGTTTCTTCATTTGACCCATCTCCATTTGTCTTGAGCCATTGTCGCTGCTGTCAGTTCATCTGTCCTGCTTCCATGAATGCCACGGACCTTTCCTCCTCTCCTGCTTTTCAGGTCTTTGTACTTGCTTTAAATTAGTTAACCCTTTGTTCCAATTCTTGATTGAAGGTCATCATCCTGAAAGGTGAACTACGATTTGCTTTGTGCAAACTCTGCTGTTCTGCTATATATTTTCAAATTTCTTATTACTTATTTCCAACATCCACTGCCTTTTGCTTTTAGTCATTGATCACAAGCAATAATTGCAAAGCCAAACATCCCATTTGGGCCATTAGTTTGTTTTTCCGTACCTTTACTTACCTTGTTAGAATCAAAAAACGAATATGCCAGTGAGAATAATTTCCTAGGATTCTGATTAAAAATGGCATTTCCCACTGTGACTGGGAAGCTTTCTGCAATCCTTCTTTATTATTTTGTATTTTGTTTATGAACAAGCAGGTATTTTAATAGGAATTGATGTCCTGTGGCGTTCTAGTGTACTGTGATGAGATCACAAGAGATAATTGGAATAGATTGTGCAGAAATAACGTAGCCTTGATTTAAAAGGCACGCAGCTTGTTTTAATTTTTGTAAAATGCTTTGACCTTGCATTATAATTTGTTGTGCAGTAGCAAATGTCACATCAATTTTAGAAGGGGGAGTAAAAATTGGAATTCTTGGATGTCTGTATAAACTAGCTAGGTTATGCAAAACCATGTTACTATCACCTGCAGAAATTTGTCATTGCTGTGTAACCAGTTTGCATTTGTGGTTTTAGTGGTGTATGGAATTAATGACGCAAAATTGATATTACATGCTGATGTATTCAAATATTGTGAAGAAGTAAGCACTTAAATTGCTCAGAATTTACTGTAAGACTTCATATCAGAAAAAAAACTTTTGAAATTCAGTTGTAATGTAAGGAAAGAGAATTTGCACAGAACAAAGTCCCATAATTTTGTAATTGAGCCAAGTCACCAATTACTTTTTGTGGTTATTCAGGGATGAATGTTGGTCTGAACACTGAGAAATGTCGCCTTGGAATAGTGCTGTGGAATCTTTACTATGCACCTAAAAAGGCAGACCTGGTCTTGCAGCCCTGCTAGAGTATGGATTGCTGCATACTTCGGCACGGTTGCACAGTGGTTAGCACTGTTGCCTCACAGCACCAGAGACCTGGGTTCAATTCCCGCCTCAGGCGACTCTCTGTGTGGAGTTTGCACATTCTCCCCATGTCTACGTGGGTTTCCACCGGTTTCCTCCAACAATCCAAAAATGTGCAGTTTAGGTGAATTGGCCATGCTAAATTGCCCTTAGTGTTAGATGAAGACGTAAATGTAGTGGAATGGGTCTGGGTGGATTGCGCGTCGGTGGGTCGGTGTGGACTTGGTGGGCTGAAGGGCCTGTTTCTACACTGTAAGTAATCTAATCTAAAGTATAGTTATGTTTCTTTTGGGGGCTTTTTTTTCCAGTGCAGTTTATCAACGTAAAAAAAATTACAAATCCCAGATGCGCTTCTATTTGTTAAAACTGAGCTATGATTTTATAGAACCATCAAAATTCAAAAAAGTCACACAATCTATTGTGTCTGCTGAATGTTGCTGGACCAATCACAATTCACTGCTCACTCCCCATAACCCTGCTTTTGCCTCTGATTCGAATGTGCGCCACTAGTTCCTTGAAACCTGGAACTGTCTCTCCTTCAGCAATTCCCCATAGCAAAGCATTCCATATTTCAACAGTTTTCTGCATAAAGACAAGTTCATCATGCTCTTTCCCCACAATCTTTGTCGCACTTTTAAACTATTGACCTCTCAACATTATCCAGTCAGAAGACACATTTGCTGGATGTTGACCCTTCCTGATTTAAAAACAAGCCAGGGTACTGATATGGACTTGGAGTGAGATGTAAGATGTCTACATTTGCAGATGTAAAATTGGGCAATGTGATTTAATTTGACAGCATTGCTTAAGGAAGGAAACAACAAAATATGGAAAACTGTAATAAGCTTGCACAATTGGTGTTCAATGATTAAGCTCTGAGAAAGTGAGGATTGCAGATTCTGGAGATCAGAGTCAAAAGGTGTGGCACTGGAAAAGCACAGCCAGTCAGGCAGCATCTGAGGAGCAGGAAAATCAATGTTTTGAGCATAAGCTGTTCATCAGGAATGCTCACCGGGTGCTGTCTGACTGGCTGTGCTTTTCCAGCACCACACTCTGACATTTCAATGTTTCAACTTGTTACATTATAAGCACACCCTTTCGCCAATGATGGCACAATAGTGTTTCAGTTTTGTAATTTGATTAAAAAAATGTCAGTATAGCTTAAGTGTGAGATGATATATTTTGACAGAAAGAATTTTGCATCATTAAGAATCTGAATGGGATACAGGATCAAAGGAACCCAGGGTTGCAAATAGATCATAAAAAACAAAGTATGCATTCAAATCCATTTGTAAATGTTTATAATTGTAAGTTTCCAACTTGAGTCAAAATTCTGTAGCACCTTAAAAAGGCTGTTGTGAATGCGATGGGAGATTATTCTGGTCTGCTGTATAGAAAGGGTATAAGAGCATTGAACAAGGAGCAAATAAGGTACACAAAGATGATACCTGAACTGAGGGATTATAAGCATCAGGAAAGGCCGAACAAACTGAAACGCTTTTTTCTGGAAAAGAAAAGCATTATAAGAGACTGTTAGAACAATGAGAGCGTGTGATGTGAGGGGCATTGACAAAGTATATCCACTTGGGGAGGAAACAAGAACTGAAGGCCAAGAATACATCCTGAGGGAATTCAGGAAAAACTCTAAGAAACCTGACAAAGATTGCTGGGAATGTTACAGGTACTACCGCAAGGAGAGACCAGAGCAAATAGCATAGATGCATTTGAGGTGAAGCTAAATAAGCACACGAGAGAGAAAAGAATAGAAAATCATGTTGATAAGGTTAAACAGCACAGGGACAGGTTGTTCGGCCCACCAAGCCTGTGTCCTTACACGATGCCTTTCTAAATTGAAAACCTTTTGCCTCTATGCGGTCTGTAGCCCTCTGTTCCCTGCCTATACTTGTATCTGTCAAGCTGCCTCTTAAACATTAATATTGTATCTGACTCCACCACCAATACTGGCAGGCACTTGCCACCCTCTGCATAAATAAAGCTGCCTCCCACATTTCTTTTAAATTTATGGCCTTTTACCTGAGACCCATGGCCCTAGTAATTGACGTTTTTACCCTGGGAAGAAGACTCTGACTATCCATTCTGTCCATGCTTCTCAAAATTTTGTAAACTTCTGTCAGGATGCCACTCATCCTCAGACGTTCAAATGAAAACAAACCAAGTTCGTTCAATCTCTCCTCATAGCTAATACCCTCCAAACCAGACAACACCCTGATTAACTATTTCTCTATCCTCTCCAAAGCCTCCATCTCCTTCTGGTAGTGTGGCAACCAGAACCGGACACAATATTCCAAAATGGCCTAACTAAATTTCACTACAGTTGCAACATGATTTGCCAGTTTTTATACACTATGCCCCAAACAATGAAGGCAAGCATGCAATATGCCTCCTTGACCACCTTAAACAATTGTATTGCCACTTTAAGGGAATTGTGGACCTGTATGTCTAGATCGCTCTGTATGTTGATGCTGGTAAGAGATCCAACATTTACTTTATACTTCCCTCCTGCATTGAATCTTCCAGAACACATCACTTGCATTTGCGTGGATTAAGCTCAATCTGCTGTTTCTCTGCCCGAATCTCTAGCCTATCTATATCCTGCTGTACCCTCTTGCATTCCTCTTCACTATCCACAGCTCCCTAATCTTTGTGTCGTCTGCAAACTTACTAATCAGGCCACTTTTTCTCATCCAAATTATTACTATAGATATTACAAACAACAGAGTTCCGAGTACTGATCCCTGTGGAGCACCACTGGTTACAGATTGATGTTCAGTAAAACACCTTCCATATTTATTCTTTCTCTGCTGTGACTAAGCCAGTCCTGTACCCATTGTACCAGCTCACCAAAGATCCAAGTATACTTCACCTGGCCTTTAAAAAAAAAATTCAGTGTGCCAGATGTGGATTAACCCTCAAACAGCCATGCCCAGTCTGCATTCCCCTGATCCTGCCTAATATTGTTAGCCTTCTCTCAGTTTATTACTTTCACGTGAGGAATACTCTTATCCTCATCCATAAGTAATGTAAAACTTCTAGAATTCTATATACCGTGTTCCCAAAATGCTTCCCTACTGAAACTTAGATCATTCCCCAGTACTGGGTCTAGTGTAGTCTCTTGGCAAAAGTGAGGACTGCAGATGCTGGAAACCAGAGTTTCGATCAGAGTGGTGCTGGAAAAGCACAGCAGGTCAGGCAGCATCCGAGGAGGGGTGGCGGGGGTGGGGTGGGGTTGGGGCTGTGGAGAAGGTAGCAAAGAGTACAATAGGTGAATGGGGGTGGGGATGGAGGTGATAGGTCAGAGAGGAGGGTGGGGCAAGGTAGCAGAGTACAATAAGTAAATGGGGGTGAGGATGGAGGTGATAGGTTGGAGAGGAGGGTGGGGAAGGTAGCAAAGAGTACAATAGGTGAGTGGGGGTGGGGATGGAGGTGATAGGTCAGAGAGGAGGGTGGGGCAAGGTAGCAGAGTACAATAAGTAAATGGGGGTGGGGATGGAGGTGATAGGTCAGAGGGGAGGGTGGAGCAGGTAGGCAGGTAGGATAGGTCATGAGGACAGTGCTGAGCTGGAAGGATGGAACTGGGGTAAGGAGGTGGGGGGAGGGGAAATGAGGAAACTGGTGAAGCCCACATTAATGCCCTGGGTTTGAAGTGTTCCGAGGCAGAAGATGAGGCGTTCTTCCTCCAGGCATCGGGTGGTGAGGGAGCGGTGTTGGAGGAGGCCCAGGACCTGCATGTCCTCAGCAGAGTGGGAGCGGGATTTGAAATGTTGGGCCACAGGGCGGTGGGGTTGATTGGTGCGGGTATCCCCAATGTAGAGGAGACTGCATCGGGAGCAATGGATACAATAAATGACATTGGTGGATGTGCAGGTGAAACTTTGAGTTCTAGTATAGCCTCTTCCCTTGTGGGATTATTTATACATTATTTCAAAATCTATCCTAGACACACCTGACAAATTCTGGCCCCTATCCAAGCCTCTGGCACTAAGCAAGTCCCAGTCAATAGAGGGAAAGTCAAAATCACTCACTCCAACAATTTTTCCAAAACCTGTCCTCATATCTATTCCTCCATTACCTATTGGCTATTGGGAGCCCTGCAGTACATCTCATCAAAGTGAATGCAGCCTCCCAATTCCTGAGCTCTACCAATATGGCCCCACTGCATGAACCCTCCAAGGTGTCCTCCCTTAGTACAGCTGTGATGTATTCCAGAAAAACTGAAAGAACTGCGGATGCTGTAAATCAGCAACGAAAGCAGAAATTGAAGGGAAAACTCAGCTGGTCTGGCAGCATCTGTGGAGAGAAATCAGAGTGAACATTTCGGGTCTAGTGACCCTACTTCAAACTGATGGTAACTAGGAAAGGACCAGTTCATATGCAGCAAATAGGGTGGGGGGAGGGGTACGAAGTAAACAATAGATGGGGATCGAGCCTGAAGTGAGAGAAGAGCAGTTGGACAGACAAAAGGAGTAGATAACCATCTGGCTAGGAGGGTGAATAACTATTAACGGGGACTGTGAGTGGCTAACGATTAATTGTATATAAGAGCAGACTGAGTGACAACAAGGCCTGGTATGTGGGGGTTGGAGTCAGGGCATGGGAGAGCCCTGAAGGTATTGAAGTGGTGTACAAAATAATGAGAGGAATAGATAAAGTGAATAGCCAGAGACTTTTCCCCAGGGCAGGAATGACTAGTACGAGAAGTCATAGTTTGAAGATATTAGGAGGAAGGTATAAAGGAGACATCAGAGGAAGGTTCTTTATGCAGAGAGTTGTGAATGCATGGAATGCGTTGCCAGCTGAGGTGGTGGAAGCAAAGTCATTGGGGACATTACACATGGAGAGCAGTGAGTTGAGGGGTGCGTAGGTTAAGTTACTATATTTTACATTAGGATTAAGTCTCGGCACAACATCGTGGGCCTAAGGGCCTGTTCTGTGCTGTACTTTTCTATGTTCTATTAATATCGAGTCCAGAAGGCTGCATGATACCCAAGTGGAGAATGAGGTAGTGGGATATTGTCCCTTACTGGGAATGCAACTTCCCCCATCACTTTTACTTGCCTCCCTATCTCTCCTAAAACATTTAAATCCTATAATGTTATGCGCTGATCTTGTCCCCCTCACAGCCAAGTCCCTGTAATAGCTACTACATGGCAGTTATTGTATTCATCCATGTTCTAAGTTCATCTGCCTTATCTGTCATACTCCTTGCATTAAGACAAACATGCCTGAGACTGCCAGTCTCACTGTGTTCAGGAGGCGAAAGTGAGGACTGCAGATGCTGGAGATTAGAGTCAAGATTAGAGTAGTGCTGGAAAAGCACAGCAGGTCAGGCAGTATCCGAGGAGCAGGCGAATTAACATTTCAGGCAGGAGCCCTTCATCAGGAATCCTACATCATTCCTGATGAATGACTCCAGCCAGAAATGTCAATTTTCCTGCTCCTTGGATGCTGCTCGACCTGCTGTGCTTTTCCAGCACCACTCTAATTTTGACTCACTGTGTTCAGTAACCTATCCCTGTCTGTTCTTCCTCTTAGCCTTACTAGCCTTAGCCTGTGACTCCTCCTTGGTCATTTTTTACTTGTTGACCTACTCCTCTGGATTCTCTCCCCTCCCCCCCACTACCATTGTCACAATCATTTAAACACTCCAGAGTGGCTGTAGCAAACCTCCCTGCCAGGTTATTGGTGTCCCTGTATGTTAGGGGCAACCTGTCCTTCTAGTACTCGTCTCATCTGCTGCAGAAGGCATCCCAATGATCCACATACCACCTCCTGCCTATGCCAGCTCTTTGCTCATGTATTTAACTGTTCCCAGCCTCACTGACATGTGACAAATGAAGCAATTCTGAGGTTAGAACCCTCGAGGTTTTGCTTTTCAACATCCTACCTAACTCACTGAACTCCCTTTGTAGGACCTCATCTCTCTTCCTGCCAGTGTCATCAGTATCAAGTTGGACCACACCCTCTGGCTGCTCATCCTCCCCCATCACAGTATCCTCTGCTCATTCAGAGACCACCTTGATACTGGCACCAGGGAGGCAATGCACCATCTTGAAGTCTTGCTTGCAGCCACAGAAATGGCTCTCTGTGCCTCTGATTGTGGAGTCCCCCATCACTCCTGTTCACCTACACTCTGAACCTCCCTGCTGTACAAGAGAGCTAGGTGTGGTGCCACTGATCTGGCTGCTGCTACTTTCCCCTGAGAGGCCATAATCCTGCACTGTATCCAAAAAGCTTTACCAGTTTGAGAGGGGACTGGCCACAGGAAACTCCTACGCTCCTAGGGTCCTCCTCCTCCTAGGGTGCAGGACCTGGAATGTAGGGAGGTTAGGAACATGGCATCAATCTCAAAGGAGGGTGCCTGTAAACAGGAAAGTGGCTTGAAGTGTGTATACTTCAATGCAAGAAGTATACGAAATAAGGTAGGTAAACTTGCAGCGTGGGTTGGTACCTGGGATTTTGATGTTGTGGCTATTAGGGGGACATGGGTAGAACAGGGACAGGATTGGCTGTTGCAGGTTCCAGGGTTTAAATGTTTTAGTAGGGTCAGAGGTGGGGGTAAAAGAGGGGGAGGTGTGGCATTGCTTGTCAAAGATAGTATTACAGCGGTGGAAAGGACGATGGATGAAGAATCGCCATCTGAGGTAATTTGGGCTGAGGTTAGGAATAGAAAAGGTGAGATCACCCCGTTAGGAGTTTTCTACAGGCCTCCTAATAGTCCTAGAGACGTAGAAGAAAGGATTGCGAGGATGATTCAGGAGAAGAGTGAAAGTAATAAGGTGGTTGTTATGGGGGACTTTAACTTTCCTGATATTGACTGGGAAAGCTATAGCTCGAGTTCGTTAGATGGGTCGGTGTTTGTCCAGTGTGTGCAGGAGGGTTTCCTGACACAATATGTAGACAGGCCAACAAGAGGTGAGGCCATACTGGATTTGGTTCTGGGTAACGAACCAGGCCAGGTGTTAGAATTGGAGGTAGGTGAGCACTTTGGGGACAGTGACCACAATTCGGGACTTTTACTCTAGTGATGGAGAGGGATAAGTGTGCACTGCAGGGCAAGAGTTATAGCTGGGGGCAGGGAAATTATGATGCGTTGAGGCATGACTTAGGATGTGGGGCTTGGAAAAGTAGGCTTCAAGGCAAGGACGCAATCGATATGTGGAGCTTGTTCAAGGAGCAACTATTGAGTGTCCTTGATAAGTATGTACCTGTCAGGCAGGGAGGAAAGGGTCGTGTGAGGGAGCCGTGGTTTAATAAGGAATTGGAATCCCTTGTTAAAGGGAAGAGGGCGACCTATGTAAAGATGAGCCGTGAAGGTTCAATTGGGGCAATTGAGAGTTATAAGGTAGCCAGGAAGGATCTGAAGAGAGAGCTAAGAGCAGCAAGGAGGGGACATGAAAAGTCCTTAGTTGGTAGGATTAGGGAAAACCCAAAGGCTTTCTATAGGTATGTCAGGAATAAAAGAATGACTAGGGCAGGAATAGGTCCAGTCAAGGATAGTAGTGGGAAGTTGCGTGTGGAGGCTGAAGAGATTGGGGAGACACTGAATGAATACTTTTCGTCAGTATTCACTCAGGAACAGGACATTGTTGCCGATGTGAATACTGAATCACAATTAATTAGAATGGATGGCTTTGAGGTATGTAGGGAAGAGGTGTTGGAAATTCTGGAAAGGGTGAAAATAGATAAGTCCCCTGGGCCTGATGGCATTTATCCTAGGATTCTCTGGGAAGCAAGGGAGGAGATTGCAGAGCCATTGGCCTTGATTTTTATGTCCTCATTGTCTACAGGAATAGTGCCAGAAGACTGGAGGATAGCAAATGTGGTTCCCTTGTTCAAGATGGGGAGTAGGGATAACCCTAGTAACTATAGGCCAGTGAGTCTCACTTCTGTTGTGGGCAAAGTCTTAGAGAGAATTGTAAGGGATAGGATTTATGAACATCTGGATAGGAATAATGTGATCAAGGATAGTCAGCATGGTTTTGTGAAGGGCAGGTCGTGCCTCACAAACCTTATTGAATTCTTTGAGAAGGTGACTAAGGAGGTGGACGAGGGTAAAGCGGTAGATGTGGTGTATATGGATTTTAGTAAGGTATTTGATAAGGTACCCCATGGTAGGCTACTGCAAAAAATACGGAGGTATGGCATTGAGGGTGAGTTGGAAGTTTGGATTAGGAATTGGCTGGCTGGAAGAAGACAGAGGGTAGTAGTTGATGGTAAAGGTTCATCATGGAGTGCAGTTACAAGCGGTGTTCCACAAGGATCTGTTTTGGGACCATTGCTGTTTGTCATTTTTATAAATGACCTGGAGGAGGGGCTAGAAGGTTGGGTGAGCAAGTTTGCGGATGATACGAAAGTCGGTGGAGTTGTTGACAGTGAGGAAGGATGTGTCAGGTTACAGCGGGATATAGATAAGCTGCAGAGCTGGGCAGAAAGGTGGCAAATGGAGTTCATTGTGGGTAAGTGTAAGGTGATTCACTTTGGTATGAGTAACAAAAAGATGGGGTACTGGGCTAATGGTCGGATACTTGGTAGTGTGGATGAGCAGAGGGATCTTGGTGTCCATGTACACAGATCTCTGAAAGTTGCCACCCAGGTAAATAGTGCGGTGAAGAAGGCATATGGCGTACTGGCTTTTATTGGTAGAGGAATTGAGTTCCGGAGTCCTGAGGTCATGTTGCAGTTGTATAAGACTCTGGTGCGGCCGCATCTGGAGTATTGTGTGCAGTTTTGGTCGCCATACTATAGGAAGGATGTGGAGGCACTGGAACGGGTGCAGAGGAGGTTTACCAGGATGTTGCCTGGTATGGTAGGAAGATCGTATGAGGAAAGGCTGAGGCACTTGGGGCTGTTTTTATTGGAGAAAAGAAGGTTTAGGGGTGACTTGATAGAGGTGTACAAGATGATTCGGGGTTTAGATAGGGTTGACCATGAGAACCTTTTTCCACGTATGGAGTCAGCTATTACGAGGGGGCATAGCTTTAAATTAAGGGGTGGTAGGTATAGGACAGATGTTAGGGGTAGATTCTTTACTCAGCAGGTTGTGAGTTCATGGAATGCCCTGCCAGTAGCAGTGGTGGACTCTCCCTCTTTATGGGCATTTAAACGGGCATTGGATAGGCATATGGAGGATAGTGGGCTAGTGTAGGTTAGGGGGGCTTGGATCGGCACAACATTGAGGGCCAAAGGGCCTGTACTGCGCTGTATTGTTCTATGCTCCCTACCCATGATTACTCACCTTCTGGTGGTCACCCAATTCTTCTCTGGCTGTGTAGCTCTGAGTGTTGGTGTGACCAACTCACAAGATATAGAGAGGTGTGAGGTCTCTGTGGGATAATGAACCTATTTTGGTTGTGTAGGTGCGATGTAATTCCATTTCAATCCTCAAAGTCATAACTGTCCAGTGAAAATATTCCCAGTATCTCAAGTTTCTTTTTCAGTGTGGTTTCTTATTTATCAATTGTTCTGGTGAAAGCTGTGCTGGATTACCTTTATGGTTTTAATGACCTTTCTTGTAACCTTAGTCAATATATTAAGGTAAACAAAAGTTACAGTGCTTTCTAAAACCATATTGTATGCTGTTTTGTTCCATCAATTCACCCTCTTACTTTATCAGGTTCAACAGTATGCAGCCTTACCAGATGTTGGATGTTGTCCATTGTCACATCAGCCAAATGGAAGCAACCATGCACAGCATTATTGAATCTGCCAGTTTATTTGAGGTTAACGTGTCAGATTACAAACAACTAAAACAGTGCAGAAAGGAAGTGTTTCTGCTGAAAGAACTCTGGGATATGATTGTTCTAGTGGATTCAAGTTTGAATGACTGGAAGACTACAAAATGGAGGGAAATCAATGTTGAAAACATGGAAATGGAATGTAAAAGATTTGCTAAAGATATTCGTGCCTTGGATAAGGAAGTAAGGGCATGGGATGCTTTCACTGGGCTGGACAACACAGTGAAGAACATTTTGACTTCGTTACGGGCTGTAGCTGAACTTCAGAACCCAGCTATTCGGGACAGACATTGGTATCAACTAATGCAGGCTACAAATGTGACATTCACAATGGATGACCGCACGACTCTAGCTGATCTCCTGAAACTGAACCTGCACAACTTTGAAGATGAGGTCCGTGGAATTGTTGACAAGGCGGTGAAAGAAATGGGCATGGAGAAAGTGCTGAAGGAACTGAACACGACCTGGAGCACCATGGAATTTCAATATGAAAGCCACTCACGCACTTCTGTTCCGTTACTCAAATCTGATGAAGAGCTTATTGAGACCTTGGAGGACAACCAAGTCCAGCTGCAGAACCTGATGACTTCCAAGTATATAGCCTTTTTTCTGGAGGAGGTGTCTAGCTGGCAGAAGAAGTTGTCTGTAGCTGACTCAGTCATTTCTGTTTGGTTTGAGGTGCAGCGCACGTGGTCCCACCTTGAAAGCATCTTCATTGGATCTGAAGACATTCGATCACAATTGCCTGAGGTACAAAACCATTTCTGAGAAACAAATGAAATATTTATCTTCAAGTTCACTGAAACCTATTTTTGCATTTTAAGTTATGATACTAGAAGTGCAGGTCTAAACATTTCTGAGCTGAGACAGAAAACTAGAGAAACAAAATAGTTTGTATATTCAGGAATACAAATCACTAAAAGCTAGTTTGTGCAGGTATGAAAAGTATTCAGAAAGACCAATAGGATGGTCTTCATTTCTAGGAGGCTAAATAGTAAAGAGAGGGGTGGTGCTTCCATTGTGTGGAGCTGTTGCCAGACCCCATTTGGAGTACTGCATATAGTTTGGGGCATTGCGAATCAGTAAAATACATTAGCCATTGGTCAGATAAAAAATAGATTCATAAAACAACATCAAGGCTTCAAAGGCTGACGTGTTCAATTGTGAAGATAAGACTCATAAAATTGACTTGTATTCCCTGGAGTTTAGGAAGTTATGAATAGTGATCTAACTGAGGTGTTCAAAATGATAACGGTATTAGAAAATATAGTTCGTGGAAGAGTCCAAAACTAAGGGAGATTATTAGTTTAGAGCTAAACTACCTAGAAGTGAAACTAACAAGTACCTTTTCCTTCAAAGAATAACATAAATATGGAACTCTTACCCAAAGAGTCAATGTGGATCAAAGGTACGAAAGAGAGTTCTGGATTAGATCAGCCTTGATTCAAATGAATTGCAAATCAAGCTCAGAGTTGAAAGTCTAGTTTTGATCCTTTACATTTCTTTTTGTTTTTTATTAATTATTTGGTGAGTAATATATGATAACAAGTACAACTTGAAACAAGTACAAACATTCTCTTACCTGGTGTGCCATTTAGGATTCGAAGCGCTTTGATGGAATTGATGTAGATTTTAAAGAGCTGGCTTGGGATGCTCAGCGAACTCCAAATGTAGTGGAAGCCACGAACAAACCAGGATTGTGCGAAAAGCTTGAAGACATCCAGAGCAGGTAGTCTATTACTTTTTAATTGCTTTTGATTAAAAGGAAGAAGAATTGAGGTTATAATATGAAGTGAGTAGTGTTGATCTAACAGGGAGTCCTTGTTGGGTCTACTGGTCTGTGCCAATCCTTACAAAATTCCTCGAGCTGAAAACCTCTTGTGGCTCCATTCTAGACTCTGTATCAGGGATGTTCCTGTCCAAATGTTATGGTATTGTGCTCACTGAGGTTAAAGGAGCTCCCTTCACATTAACTGTTCACACAATGTAGCAGCAAGAGAAGAGTTTGGAACTTGCAAACTATGCCCAGGTACAGCTTGAAATAGTGTGCCTTGGTATAAATCTTGATTTAATTGATATCCACCTATGCTTGATGGCAAAAATTGAGGTCTTTACCATGTTTGTGGTATTTTCAAAATAGACCAGCAGGTGTTAACTGGTATGGTTTTCAATGCTGTGGATATTGACAAAGTCTGTGCATGTTGGAAAACTAACTTTCCCATACAATATGGCTGAATCCAAGACCAAACTAACTTTCTCTAACCTCTGGACATATGTTTGATTCATTTGTTGTCATGTGTATTTAATATATGTGGCATGGTGGTTCAGTGGCTAGCACAGCTGCCTCGATTCCACCCTCGGGTGACTGTCTGTGTCAAGTTTGCAAATTCTCCCTGTGAGTGCGTGGGTTTCCATCGGGTGTTCCAGTTTCCTCCCACAGTCTAAAGATATGCAGGTTAGATGGATTGGATGTGGGAAATTGTCGATAGTGTCTGGGGAGGTGCAAGTCAGATGGATTAGCCACGGGGAATGCGGGGATACAGGGATAATGTAATGGGTGAATCTCTGTGAGTTGCTCTTTGGAGGGGCAGTGTGGACCCAATGGGCTGAATGGCCTGCTTCCACTATTGTAGGGTTTGTATGATATAAAATACAGTGAAAAGATTAAATTGCACCATTTCAAGTAACTTAGAAATGAAAAAAAAAGCCAAATTTCTTTATAAGTATGACTTAAAGTCCAACTTTCCACCGGCACTGATAGCTGCCTCATTGTCACTGCCACCAGAGTCCTGCTCTTGGCTCACCAGCTGGCCAACTCTATAGCCAGAGAGTACCACCACTTGATTGCCAGGGCTTGAAGTGCTCCAAGAAAATGTAACTCTTCTTTGAATATCCACAAATAAACCAACTTGTGTCAAAATAACATCCAAACTCACTGCAAAGGGGAAACCTTCATCCAAATAGGTTGGAATGATTTACTGTGCATTAATTGTAGACAGGTCGAGTCACAAGTTAGACTTTTCATTTGCTGATGCCCTGTTAACATTTTCTTTCTTCCCTGCATAGACTGGCTCTCTGTGAAAAAGCACTGGCAGAATATCTCGACACTAAAAGACTGGCATTCCCCAGGTTTTATTTCATTTCCTCTGCTGATTTATTGGATATTCTGTCCAATGGCACAAACCCTCATCTGGTGAGTTGCAGACATCACTAAAGGCTAAAAATCAGTTGTTGTTGACATCATTGGGCAAACACCTCTCCCTTACATTCATGGATGCATTCACCTGCTCAGAATAATTAACTAAGCTGACAAAGACTTCCAGGCAAAAATCATTTAGGGGAAAAAAAGCTCTTCATCTTAACTTACCTCAGATGCAAATTGATAAGGTTTATGACCAGATATCAATTTCTAACAGTATGCTTAATTAGTGTGGCTGTCACAGGGACGAGGTTATGTCAATTAGTGACACTCCTATGTCTGAAAAGATTGTGTGCGCATTATGAAGGGACTGCAATGCTGAAGTGTCAGCCTTCAGATGATACATGGTTTTAAGGCATTTGCTACATCATGCTCATTGCATTCTAACTAATTCATTTCATATGAAACACTCACGGTGTTTCATAGAAAAACGATAAGGTACTATATAAAGGCAATTCCTCTATGATACATGGCAACATGTCAAGCTTCAAACAGAAAAGCTCATCTACCACCCACATTTCAGACATTTATTTTGGAATGACAGCAGGCATTCTGGGGAATGTACTTGCAGGAGGATTGGAGCTTAGGAAAAATTGGATGTAAAATGTTAAAGGTACCATCTTTACTTCAGGAAGGATAGGCATGGTGGAGAATGATTTTTAAAATGAATGTAAATTTCGATGATCTTAAAATCTTTCTTGCAGTTTGCAATTTTCCAGAGCAGTATCCTATTATTTGTTCCTAATTCCCCACCCAAAGGATTAAACAAATGTATTTAAACAAATCAGAAGGATGTTGTATTCATTACAATTATTTTATCAATATTTAATCATTAAGTTTTGGAATAGCTGCATTGTTAATTGAAGTTAATTGGCATGCTTCTAACAATGATGAGCCAGATAAATTAAATCTCATTAATCATGGCTCTGAGACAAATAAATATCCTGGTGTATTGTTTCATCGGATAATGCAGACTGAAAAATGATGAAACTTGTATTGTTTCAGACTAAAAAGGAGTTGATACAAGCTGACAAGTTAATAACTCAGAATAGAAATGTTTGACATGTGCAATCATATAATAAGGGAAATGAAAGGTGAATTTTAAAACAGTTTCCCAGGTTTCGTGAGCCAAATAAAGCACCAAACAAAAAGATTATGATTTCTCTTATTATCCTCTGCTACCTGACAGACTTCAGAATACAGAAGTGAATAAAGGTTCTGCAGACTTTATATCATGGTATGATTCGAGAGTGTGGAGCTGATGAAGAGCTTATGCCCGAACATCAAATCTCCTGTTCCTCGGATGCTGCCTGACTTGCTGTGCTTTTCCAGCACCACACTCTTGACTCTGATCTCCAGCATCTGCAGTCCTCACTTTCTATATCAAGGTATGATTGTCAAGTATGGTGCTTACCTGTTGTTGCTTATGTTTTCTCCCCATTATCACAGATACTGAATCTGCATTTCAATCTGAGTGAGTCTTTTTTATGCTATCAGGCTATTTTAAGATTTATTATCAGAGTGGACAGTAAGGGATTCTGGAGTTGGAATTCTGTGTACAGTGAAAGGGCTGGGAAATACTCTGGTATAAAATTTCAATACTGGGGGGTCCAGTTGCAACAACCAAGTGGTGTCTTCATTAACATTGGAAAGCCAACATTGGACAGTCAGGCACTTCCCTACCAAGATTCAAATGAGCACAGTTTGTAGAAGTTGATATTATCAGTTATACGTGATGGTATTTATAGGCAAAAGCCACATTGGTCTCTGGTGGACTGATAATTAGTTCCTTTACAGTAATTGCAATGCAGAATCTTGGTATTATCCTTCTGGAGTAAAGAATCTATGTATATTCTGCGTTTATGGGGTGAATTGATGTAGTTTGGAACATTAGACGATGTGACAATGGCCCTTTGAAATGGCCCACAAACGACCCCATTTCTTAATCAGATCTTCCTGCATCATTGCTTGAGTATACTTCAGCAATTGAGCTACTGTTCCTGCCTAGCATTCTAAAATAAATATAAGTTTGACACCTTCACCAGAAATCTTATTATTATTTGATTTTCCTCTCAGCCACCAGCTTTGTGATCTGCATTTGTTTGAGCAAAGGTTATGAAACTCTCAAAGTACGTGCACTTTCTCATTCTAGCTAGGATGCAGAGTATGATTCGCTGAAAATGTGTTGCTGGAAAAGACTGCTTGTTCTATAGCTTAGCTTCACTCCTGTGGAGGTGCAATACAGCACTGCAATGAAGAAAATGGAGTTGAGGAATTGGCAGAGTGGTACAGCCTTGTTAGACCCCGATTTTCACGGAGTTACTATTTGTGGTGGTTCCATTGGTGAAGATGAAAAATGTGTTGCTGGAAAAGCGCAGCAGGTCAAGTAGCATTCAAGGAGCAGGAGAATCGATGTTTCGGGCATTAGGATTCCTGAAGAAGGGCTTATGCCCGAAACGTCGATTCTCCTGCTCCTTGGATGCTGCCTGACCTGCTGCGCTTTTCCAGCAACACATTTTCAGCTCTGATCTCCAGCATCTGCAGTCCTCACTTTCTCTTGCAGAGTATGATTGTGTTGTTCATAGAAGGTAGTCCCCCTCCATGTCAGCAACCATCAGCAAAATTTTATCAAATGTGAACTACAGACTGTGAATGGTAAGAGTCAATATCTCTGTAACCCTTTAGATTCTGGTCCCAGCTCCATGTGATCTGACATTACTGTGACAGTGCTCTATATGCACATGCTCAGTCACTATTATTGGAGAAAAGGTACAGTTAACCTATCACTTCACAATGTCCAATTTGTTATATATGAATTAAACTGACACAATTAAATCCAAAGTCCCAAATGAACACTGTGTACAACCAGCTAATATTGAACAACATGGAATGGGGCCTTGTTGCACTTCCTCATTGAATTGCGAGACCATATTTATCGGTCGCACCTTCATAATTTTTAGTTATCTGCAAAAACATCAGTGGAAACTATTTTATGATATTGAGAAGGTATAGTTTCAACTTCCAATATTCTCGATTGAATGATAAACAAGTTTGTGTGCCCTGTAAGAGTGCAGTAACTTGTTCCTCTTCATGTGATTTTAAGATCTGCATTGTCATGAATTTGATGATTATTTCTCAGAGAAAACGTTTTCCAAATGACATTCCTGTCTAGAAGGGTGAGTGAAAACCGATCAGTAGACTGGCTCAACCCATTCTCTGCATTCCTCATGAATACTTGAAGACATCAGTGAGGGAAAGCTCTCAGTTGTAAAAGACTTTTCATATCCAGGGGATGTGAACAGGGATGGGATAGTTGAAGTGAGATGATTCTCTACAGAAATGGGACTCCAATGTGTAGCAACTAGAAGGAAATTCAAAATTGTAGATGTGAAGCAAACACAGATTTGTCAATGTTTGAGAAGATTTGTAGCTCAGGTTGTAAGTTTGCTTGCTGGGCTGGTAGGTTTGTTCTCAGATGTTGTGTCACCATGCTAGGTCACATCATGAGTGAGCCTCTGTTGAAGCATTGGTGTTCTGTCTCGCTTTCAGCCACCTTAGCAGGCCAAGACACGTAAATAGAAAGTGGGACAGAACCCCAGCGCTTCAACTGGAGGCTCGCTGATGATGTTACCTAGCATGGTGACAAAACGTCGGAGAACAAACATACCAGCTCAGCGAGCAAGCTTACTACTTGAACAGGTTTATCAAGTTCAGGATGAGTTTCACATTATCTGCTTAAGAAAACTGATCAATGCTGTGTTTCACGTGTGCTCATGAAACGTTAAATCTGCAGGTTCAGCGTCACCTGTCCAAATTATTTGACAACATGGCAAGTATGAAATTCCAGACTGAGGCAGATGATAAGCCAACTAAAATGGCTTTAGGGATGTACAGCAAGGAGGACGAGTATGTGAACTTCAAAGAGTTGTGTGACTGCAGTGGGCAGGTAGGAAAGCCTGGTGCAGGTATTCAAGTACTTCAGGTCTTTAAATAGAAATTGAAATTCTTTTAACCTTGGTGGCGTGCATTCCAGTCAATTGGAAAGCAGGCGTGGTCTTTGGAATAAATCCCACCATATGTTTCACTCCTACAAAATTGGAATTGCATTGAGTACTGTAACAGAGACAGTTTCTATGCCTGAAGAATTGCACCATCTCTCTCCTGCATTTGTCTCATCTCGCTTTTGTACTGAGGCAGAAGAAATATGCCCGATACTAACTTAACATTGCTGCTGGATGTTACCAAAGCACACTGATTTTTAAAGATACCATTCTGACTACACTCTCTTATCCACTACATGTTTCTTATAAAACAATGTTACATTTTCCATGTCTTACCTTGACCAGAACGTGGCTATGTGTTCTGTAGTTTCATCTCCAGGGTGTTGGTTTGGTTTGTCTGTGAATCCCACACCATGATCCAAGTTATTTGCAGTTTAACTTTTCAATGTTTGCTTTCATTGATTGTTCACCACCTCTGTTGCATATTTCTAACCAATGAGGAAATGGTGGCATAGTAGAAATGTTACTGGACTCATGATCCTGAGTTCAAAACTAACGCTGTGGCAAATCCCACCAGGGCAACTGATAGAGTTTAAATTCACTTAATAAATCTAGAATAGTAATGATGACCAGACCATTGATTGTCAACAATTACTCGGGTCTCTTGGGGAAGGAATTGTGTTATCCTCACTTGATCTGGCCTACACATGACTCCAGACCTACCCCAATGTGATTGCTTCAAAACTGTTGACTGAAATGGCCTTGAAAGCCATTCAGTTCAAGGGCAGTTAGGGAGGGGCAGCAAACTGTGCCTACATCTCATGAAAGAACATATTTTGTTTTAAAACCTCGATCAGCTTAAGCTGAGGCTTGAAGTCAAATTGTGCAAAGGGTGATTTAAGTTAGTTAGATGCTGTGCCCACACCCAGTGGGAGAAAGTGCGATTTGTTTAATCAACTGGGTGGGATGGTCCTTAAAATGAACCAGGAAAGCTGCTGGGACTCAGAATTGTGGGAACAGTTGACCTTTACATATGTCTGCTTTTGTTCTTTTTGGATGTTTGCCAACTGTTTCCCTTACCTTTTTGAAATTTTACTTTTTAGGTCATTTTACCCGATCATTTCCTCAAACATGTGAGATACTTATTAATGTCATGCTGGGGACACTGTCCTCACTTCCACTCCTAGGTTGAGGTCTGGTTGAATCGGGTGCTGGATTCCATGCGAGAGACAGTTCGGCATGAAATGACTGAAGGTGTCGTGGCCTATGAGGAGAAACAGAGAGATCAATGGCTTTTCGATTACCCAGCTCAGGTAAGACAGAATAAGCAAGTCATGGGTCTGATTGCTGTCACTGATACAATTTGACCTGCAGATTGCATTTCAGTTAAAATAGCATATTTTATTCAGATACGAACAATTTAGCTTTGGGACAATGATTGATTGATACATGGGATAGCTTTTCTCTTTATTCCCTGGACACTGTTTAAATACAGAGGAGATAATCAGGTGAACAGAATCGCATGCCAATGAACAGAATCTGACAGATTATCTCTCCAGTAAATTAAGTTGATGGTTTCTATTGAAAGCATAAGATTTTTACCTTTAAATTTTACACTCTGCCCAAGTAACAGAGGAAGTAGGATTATAATCTATACCATGGTGTCTCATGGATGAAGAAATGCTACCTAATGGCACTTTGGCTATACCTATAGCTCATGAGCTGCAATGGTTAAAGCAAGTATCTCACTACTACCTTCTCATTAGGGATGGTAATATCTGCTGATGCTGACAGCAATTCCCACATCACGTGAAAGAATATAAAAAAAACTTGCTTCACCACTGTTTAGACTATTTTTAACAGAAGTTTAATTCATTTTTGTTCTCAAAGTTTTTGTCTGGATTTCAGCAAGTGAATTATTGATTCCCTCTTAAAGCTAATTAAACATTCATGTTATTTATTGCTTTATTCTAAATGGAAAATCGCTTGGAATAATTTGCATACAATGCTATTCAAAGACGAAAGACTGATTTTCATAGAGTTAGCAACGTTTCATAGGGGTGTGACCCTGACAGCGGGGACCCATTCTTGGGAGTTTCTGATTTTCAGGAGTGCTGTTTAAGTGTGCACATTGATTCAGTTCATGATCCTGACCCCTGCATACTTGATCTAACTGGCTGTATTGCACAGATAGGCCTGGCCCAGGCCTCTGTGATTCTCATGGTTCCAAGCCAATATTTTAAAGGACTCCATTCATGGTGTCTCAAATGTGCTGCAAACCACAGCCTGAATGGGAGAACCTTTGGAAAGGTAAGTTCAAAAGATCTTACCCAAAAGCTCTATTCCAAGCTATACGCTTCCTTTGCCCCACACACTCTTCATGAAGGATTTTGGCACTTCCATGACCATTTGTCCACCACACACAATCCACTGATGCAAAGAGAATGAAAATCCAGCTGTAAAACTTATATTAACATTGCCAGAGAGGTTTACTTAAAGCTGTCTATCTTTGATGAAACAGGTAGCACTTAGTTGCACCCAGATTTGGTGGACTACAGAAGTTGGTATTTCCTTTGCCAGACTGGAGGAAGGGTATGAAAATGCCATGAAGGAGTACTACAAAAAACAGGTGAACCAGCTGAACACGCTCATTACCATGCTCATTGGCCAACTCTCGAAAGGTGACCGGCAGAAGATCATGACCATCTGCACAATAGATGTCCATGCTCGTGATGTTGTCGCAAAGATAATAGCTCAGAAGGTTGGTCTTTCATATGGAGCACTTTTCTTTTTTCTCCTATAATTATGGACAGTTCCTTCACATCATGAAGGAGCCCAGGAAGTCAGTGTATGTCACCAGTCCATATTCAGGATAAATAGGGGTGGATTAACAGGAAGAATATCAATATCCAGCTGCAAAACCACTTTCCTAATGCAAAACACATAATTGGTGATAAGGTTATCACAATCCAAAGCCTCTAGATGAAATATGAAATGAGACACTATTACATTTCTTGATAATGGCTATATATAGATAATGCAACTTTACACGTATACGGAAAGTGCTTGAGAAACTCAGCAGATCTCTTAGCATCTGTGGAGAGAGAAACCGAATTCATGTTTTGTGTCCAGTGATTCTTCTTTGGAACTGAAGGGCCTGGGAAATATTTTCATGCTGTTGACAAAGCGGGAGGAAGAGCGAGAGGAGCAGATGACGAGGTGGCCACAACGAATGATAAAGGGAGTGCTAGTGGTAGTGATGGAGTAATCAAGTTGCAACATAGGTGTTATTAATAGGTGTGAGAAGTCAAAAATAGGTTAGGTCTGCTGAGGGCAAGCGCATGCCATCAGAACCTGGAGGGATTAAGGGGTGGTGTATACAAAATGGAGGATAGTCAGGAAAGATGGACTCAAAATAGAGGACAGTGTTCATGCTGTGAAGTCTGTATCAATGTATTCAAATATCAGAGAGACCGCTGGAACTGGACTGAAGACAGAAGGGTTAATAATAACTTGAAGTATTAATAGATCAGGTGTCAATTGTATACCCTGTATGATTTTCATTTCCATCGATTTCTGTGGCGATAAATATCAGAAGGCATGTATAATGGTGAGTCTATTGTGTTATGAACCACACCTGACCCCCTCAAAATAAGTTAAGAAAGTAGTCCAGACTCTAATGTTTTATTCTCTTCAGGGTCGATGTGAAGTGTGTGTTCCAGATGTGATGTGACTTGTCACACTACTCGATGTTAAACAAAACAATTTATTTAAGCACTTTAGTTAAAATATAAACAAAGGAAAGAGGAATTTAGAAGAATTAACTGCTGGAAAACTTAACCACATAATAGACCAAGTACCTAATACTAATTAACTGTTCCAATATAGTAACGTTCCTTAAACTCTTGGCAAAAAGGCAGACTAAGACAGATTCTTGCTTGCAGTTCTCCAACCCAAGAAGAAACAACATTGAGAGATTTCAGAGAAAGTAGCAGCTATGAATCATTCACCTAAAACTTCCAACTTTTTTGGGACCCCAAACAGCCTCTCACTGCTACAGCTTAAAAAAAACTCTGAAAGCCTGGCCTGTGACAGCTGGCCCTATATAATTGCAATAAAGGTTCAACATACAATTTCCATTCCTTCTTGTTTCCTATATCTTGGTTGGACATACCTATTAGTCTGGACTGGTTTGAAACGGTCATCTACCTCACAGCCCCTCCCTTTCTACCATGAAAGTTTATTTTTGGATTTCTTTTTGTTTTACAAGGCTAGAAGAAGTTTCCACTCAGAATGGAAGTATACTTGTGCTTTGTGTGCTGCCCTCGCTTTGTTGAGTCAATTAATGGGTTTGCATTTCTTCTCATAGGTTGACAACTCACAGGCCTTCATCTGGCTCTCCCAGCTTCGCCATCGCTGGGACGATGAAACAAAACATTGCTTTGCCAACATTTGCGATGCCCAGTTTTTGTATTCCTATGAATATCTGGGTAACACCCCTCGACTGGTAATTACACCACTGACAGATAGGTATGTGATTAAAGGCTTACAGTTTAGTGCGTCAAGTCACGATTGTTTTATTTCCTTGGATACTAAATAAGACTTGGGAACCAAGAAATTGGTGATCCCAAATCTAAAGTTTTGTGTGTGCCATTCTGTGCCTGATATTCTCAGACTATTGTATCAATAACAGCTGAAGTACAAGTGTCTTGCACCCTTTCCTGAAACTGGTGTTAGATCCTTTGTGTATGGACATAGGGTTCAGATTGCTGTGCATTTGCTGGCTTATAGCATATTTCATTTAACCAATTTACATCAGAGCAATGCAGAGATGTCACTAGTTGAAACTTGAGTATGACTTGTTTATTTACTGTGCTTTAATATATGGTGGCATAGTGGCTGGGTGGCACAGTGATTCAGTTGTTAGCACTGCTGCCACACATCGCCAGGGACCCGTGTTTGCTTCCACCCTCAGCTTACACGTTCTCCCTGTCCCTACGTAGGTTTCCTCCAGGTGCTCTGGTTTCTTCTCAGACTCTAAAGATGTACAGGTTAGGTGAATTGGCCATACTAAGTTGCCCAGAGTGTCCAGCTTATGCAGGTTAGGTGAGTTATCCAAGGGAAATGCAGGGTTACAGGGTTAAGGTAGGGGGGAGTGACATGCTATTTGGATTTGATGGGCTGAGCGGCCTGTTTTCACACTGTAGGGATTTTATGATTCTATATCTTGAATTACGAGAAATCTCCAAATATGTTCATAGGCAAGGTTTCTTAAGTCTTTCTGGAAGTATTCGTTTAATCCAGCTCTTGGAGGCTCTGCCCAGGCAAATCAGTTGAGCACCGTTAACTTGGATCAGTTACAAGACTAAAATAATCAATTAAATTCAATAAAATAACTAAATACAGTAAAGTCAGTAAACTGATCGACTATTTCGCACAACTTCCAAAACTAGGCTATCCCAAGCTTGTGACATTCAAGTAACAGATTATCAGAAGAGATAATTTTACTGAAATAAACATATTTGAATAAACAGTGGCAAGGAGCTTAACTGTTTCTTCCAGCTCCATCACTATACCAAGGATCATTTCAGTCCATTGCTTGACCCTCCATTGAGTTCCTTCCCATTCATGATTGTGACTGCCTTAACTCAACATCTTCTCCATCTCAGTCACTACCCCGCCTCTGACCGCCTTCAACTCCTGTCGATTTGCCCCCGGCAGGACCCGCCTGAGGGTTGTTGTTGTGGATGCAGCCTCATTTTGAATATGATGCACTGCTGAGTTGCCTGGAGACCTGCAGCAGGCATCTGCAGTTTAAGTGATTCCCTAATCTAAGTGCCTGATATTACTCCTGAAGATTCTTTTAAAACAGTCATTTCTGGAGCAGGGGGTAATTCTTGGGCTCAATCTGGCATATTTTGGAAGTTTCCTCCTCTGCTGGAAAGCAGTTTCCAAACCGAGTGAGATTGGTGCTATTGAAGAGTGATGCTGTATAGTCTCTTCATCTTACCTGCAAGGCAAAACCTCCTCTTGCAAAGTTTCTTTCTGGATTACATTTGATGGAAAGCCAGGAGATCCATTTGTGAGCCTACACTTCATTCCTGCTATTTTCTACGTAATGCATCTGTTACAGCAGATAACTGCATAAATATATCTCTGCACAACTGTTTCTCAGCTGTTATGTTGTTTTACTTTTTGGCAGAGATTAGTTATGATCATAATTAGGTTGGTTATTTAATTTCTTTTTGGCCATCTCCTTGTGAATCTAATAACATGAATAAGTTCCTTAGAGTGTTCTAATCTGTGCTGGCTCTGAATTTCTCACCTAATACCCACATTTATTTATCATACTGACAATGCATTAATTTAGTGTCAACTTGTTAGTATCACCAATACAGTTCAATAAGATTATATCATCTGTAACTCAATAAAATGACGCCAGGGGTGCTGAGTAACTCATTTACGTGAAGGAATTAAATTATTGAGAGTTATGATTTATTTCCTTGCTATGTTACATTGCATGTCTCGGAGCGTATCTTGTGTGAAAGCTGATATCTTATCATCATCATCATATTGTTTTGGCTTCTGGGGCTATATCCAGAGCTTGAGAGTGATGATTATCTGCAGCTTATGTGAAATGGCAATCTGAACAGATTCAATCATAACTTTTATTGGAGCAAAGCATGTGCGACCTTTGATGTTGGGCTTTTTTTTGCCATCCTATGTGTTTGATCTTCTTTTGGCATGGCTCATGGGTTACACAGTGGGCACTGTGCCCAGTATTGGCTATGCTGGAAAGGTAACTCCTGTGAAGTGGCATCTCCGCAGCATTGAAATATGAAATTATGAGAAATGGTGTGAGAGCTTTCCAGGGGAAGGAGGGAATACGTTTGGATTTGATGCCTACTATGCTGTCAGCTATGACTCAGTTGGCAGCACTTTTGCCCTTGAACCATATGGTCTGGTATTAAGTCCCAGTTCAGAACTTGAGCACGTAAACAAGGTGAATACTCCAGTGTAGCACCAAGGGACCAATGTACTGTCAGAGGTGTTGTCTATTGGATGAGATGTTAAATCATGGCTTCATCTGCCTGTTAAGGTAAAAGATCCCATGGCATTGTATGGAGGAAAAACTGAGAGTTATCCCAGGTATCCTGTGCAATGTCTATCCCCCGATCAGCATTTTAAAATTAGGTTACTGAATCGTGATCATATTCTTAACCATATGTTGACAGAATACTGATGCTGTTCTATGATCTCAACACAACCAACGCAAAAGCAGAATTAGGATCTGAGTGTTGCTCTTTAATTGCCGCATTCGAAATGAGAAATTGGACCTGATTTAATGATGGATAATGAGTTGACTTCATTGAAGTGTTTTCTAATTGTTGCAAGTTTTCACTGTATTCTTGGAAAAATAGTCACTTTGAATTTGGACTGTATATTGTAGTGCTCATTTAACAGGCAATAAGTAGCTTCCTAAATTCCTCAATGTAGGTACTAAGTAAGTGTGCCCAGACAATAAAACTGATAAATGAGATGTATCTTCAGAAATATATATTGCATAGATATTCTGTGTTTTAATTTCACATCATAATGGTCAGATCCTAAGGCAGTCCTTCCCACTGCCAACTCATAAGGAATTGGGATGAGAATAAATACTGACCTAGCTAGTGACATCCGTAAATGTCAACAAATAAAAAAAACACTTCAGGGACTTAACCCTGAAGATGCAAACTGTGAATGTCTGCAGTGAAATCTAGCTAGTGATTTCCACCAGTACTGAACTCTAAATGGTGATGGACTAGCTGAATGATGAGTGGTTATATCAGAAACAAATCACCTAAAGGCCTGGTTATATTAGGACAAGATCTGTCTGCATTAGTGTTACATATTGAAGGATTTAAGAGTAGAGTTTTTAATTCTTTCCTATTCCTCCTATGCTCTTTGCTTCATTTGACATTACAGATTATCATTCTCTTACACAAGATAAATGGAGATAATTGTGCAGTTTGGTCCAATCAGCTTGTCCAATGCAAAACAAGCTCATAGAATCCCTACAGTGCAAAAGAAGCCATTCAGCCCATCATGTCTGCATTGACCCTCTGAAGATCAACCCACCCAGACACAACCCCCTTGCCCTTACCCTATAACCTTGCACCTACCATCTGCCTAGCCCTCACAATCCCCAGATACTGCAAATACTTCAGCATGGTTAATCCATCTAACCCACACATCTTTGGACTGTCGGAGGAAACTGGAGCACCCAGAGAAAACCCACATGGACATGGGGAGAATGTACAAACTCGACGTTGACAGTTACTTGAGGCTGGAATTGAACCCAGGTGCCTGGTGCAGTGCGATGGCAGTGTGAACCACCGTGGCAGCCTCTGGCTCACATGTGACTTTATTGTGAATGAATCTGAAAGCTTTTACCTCGCTATTCTATTTGCAAGTCCAGTCTTTGCACTGAGAGATTCTTTTAATTTGGGCTATTGTCAATTTATCTCCATTTTTAAGCTTGTTGAAAATCTTCATTTTGGTTGGCCATAATCTATCTGCTCTGCAGTGATTTTGCTGCTGTTGTGCTTTCCCCTGTTCTCACCGCTTGTCTGTGTGTGTTCTTATTTCACTGCCTACCTTCAGATGTTACATCACCTTGACCCAGTCTCTGCACCTGACAATGAGTGGAGCTCCAGCTGGGCCCGCAGGAACAGGGAAGACTGAAACCACCAAGGACTTGGGCCGAGCACTGGGAATCATGGTCTACGTTTTTAACTGCTCTGAACAGATGGATTACAAGGTATCAGATCTCCACTAATTGTCACCCAATGTTTTGTAACCTCGTCAGGTAAACACAGTATAAATTGTGATGATGAGTTCTGGTCCATCTCACCTTGCACACCTCAGAATGGAGCTCTGATATGATCAGGGTGTTCGTGTTCAAAGAAGAGTCACATCTGCCTCAGAGCCTTAACTCTGTCATTCTCTCAATGGATGGTGGTACTGAGTTTCTCCAGAACTTTACTTTTATTCCAAATATTATTGAGTGTTTGCTGGTTTTATCCTCTGGAAAGTTTATCTGTTGCATGTTCCATTGACCTATCCTCTTCATTTTGTCTTCATGGCTTTGATTTTTACTGTAGTGTTCCACATTAACTTCTCACAGTGAGAGTCAAATCACCAGATTGGGGAGAAACATTTGAGAGAGATTTTGGTAAGACTGGTATTCTTTGACCGTGCTTCCATCTAAATAGTAGCCTGTTTGACTTAATTAGGGAACTTCAATTGGGTACGTACACAGTTTTTCATTGTGGGAAATGTAATTGCCTGAAGTAATGTAGTAATCTTGGCAAATTGGAGCAGTCGAGTCACATCTGTAATTTTTGGGTCATCTATAAGTGCCAAAGGATCACTTTAACTGGTGGGTAAAACATGCTGTTAGGTTCTAAGCTCATGTGATTTATACACAGGATCTGCATTAATTAAGCAAAATGATAAAGGTTGAGCATGAGACTTGAGAGCTGTAGTATAATTATAAAAACCACATGGGAAATTGAATAAGTTGGTATGATGACATTCATTAGATTGGTTTAATCCACTACAATTGTCTTAAAAGGTAACCCAGGATAGTCTTGCAGAGTGATCATTTTGCCATATTAAGCTATGAAGCTATGAAATCATACACTGTGAGCATTGCAACTTGACAACATATTTGGTGATATTACTGTTTCATTATTGTTGTACAGATCATGGTGATCCTCACTCTGTCAGTTCCATGTTGCTCCTGATTTTCCAGGTCATGGAATTTAATCTCCTTTACTAGGTGTTCCCATCCTGTGATGTGATTTTGCCTCTAGCAGGTTATTTTACCTGCTGGGATAATTAGATCACAGTTGAGCATCGTGCATCAAGTGATCCACGGGAAAGGGGGATTGTGAGACATGCTAGAATAGGTCACATGCTAGAATACAGTGGTGATGTCATGAGTATGTCTCTTAAAGGTGCACAGATATGCTGACTGGGGCAGGTACCATTGCACCTTGATTTTCAGATTTTCACGTGTCCTGTCTTGCCTTGGGACCCAGAGCGCTCCAGGGCCAACACTGATTGAACAGTGACCTCTTCCTAACCATTAGCCACTCCAACATGTGACCTTTCAATATCCATCTCCTTCCCAATCTAGCTCCTGGTGGCATTGCTGGAATTTCCTGAAAGGTCTGTGAAGGATAAATCTGAGGGACTGTTGTGATGTCATGCATTGCAACTCTGAAATTATTGCCAAAATTATATGGTTTCCTGGGTGGGTCTATCATAATTGCAATGCCTCCCCAACTTCATACAGCCTTTGTGTTTCAATGCTATATGTTCTGTATGTATATCATGTGTGTTGTCTGTTTACCAGCTAAAGTGATGCTTTGATACTTGGATGTCATATAAAATTTACAGGTGTTTAAGCACTGACGAGATTTATCCTGAATGCAATATATTTAGGGCTGTGATCATGAGTCAGTAATGGTTTGTTTGAAAGATGTACATGTACACTGAATTAAGCCCCATACGACAGTACATAAGCTATGATGTGGAGACTAACTCAGCCCAAACCATTGTGGAATTGAGGCATCCATGCCAATTGACTTTAAAATGCCTGCATATACTTTTCTGTATTAAACTGCTCGAGATCTGATCAGTATGACTGGCTCTCCCAATTTAGGATCACTCTGCACCATAGGTTTTGCCATCAATTGTCACTCACCATTGCAAGATATTTTGTTGGGAAGAGGCATTTATATGTTGCACTGCTCTCGGTCACAGTTGAGCCAAATCTGCATTTTGGCAAATAGACCTAATAATGTTCAACACAAACCAATACAGCTGACAATATTTTGATGTTATTTTAACCTTTTCCTGTCTGAGGAATTCTTGTGACAATATGTATGTATAAAGTAAAATGTGCATTGGTAATGCCCCAGTGGAGTGGGTGTACTCCCTCAAATCAAGTTACTTGGAAACCTATTATACTTGTGTCAAATGACATAAAGACAGGTGATTTATGCTGGAATGCTTGAGGTGTCTTCAGAGTATAATTTTGAGTGAATCACGCAGTTTGACAACTTCTATGGCTTGAACAGGTAAGTGTCAGTCAAGTGACAAACTTGTTAAACAAAAATCTTCAGCATTAACTCATTGAAGATGAAAAGCACTGACTTCAGTGCAGATTATCGATACAAATTCTCCAGTGTCAATGCAAATAATTATGTGGCTATATACTTAGAGCGTCAGATATATTTTGACAACTCAATAACCATTTTCATAATACCTTTGATATCTCTTGATGCAATCTATCAGTTGAGTCAGGCATTATATGGTGAACAGCCTGTTGTGAATAGGAACTTGTTAAATCAGAATTAAAGAAGCAGTGTTGCCATGGTGATGTGAGCCTTGTGGTACATCAGAACCCGAGAGACTAAACGGTTTGAAAGAAGTTTGGAGAGAAGAAGCCTAGATTATTCCTGTGCTTGTTATTGTAATAGGTATTTGGCAATTTGTTCTACATTGGTTAAATTCTGTGCTGAGTCGGAATATTTCAAAACTTAATGTGCACAGCTAAAATATTCATTACTGTTGTAAAGCTTATCCTAAAACCAGTTGTTCATACACTGTAGAGGTGTGGCAATACAGTTAGCAGCAGAGCTATGTTATTGTGTTGACCTAGTGTTCCAAATGGGTTTTGTTTTAATCATGATTGCCATTTTAAAAAGACAGAAAACATGTATTGCTGTAACACAAGCCTTACTCAAGTGGAACACAGAGGTGAGGTGGAAGACATTTTTGAAGACAGCTTGAGAATGTGTCTCTTTTGTAAACTGCCCGCTTAGTTAATAGAACACTCTTTCTTCTCTGTTTTAAGATAAATCCAAATAATCATCCCCAGGTTAAAATTCCGGTATCGTTTAAGTTGAAGGTATTGGATATTTCTTAATTGTAAATTAGATTAAATTAAACCTATAACATTCTCAAATCACTTGCAACCAGGAATTAAGTGTGCATTATATTGAATGAGATTGAAATTATGAGCCCACCAGGAAATACAACAATGTAATTGTGAAATCAAGAACTTGCATTTACGTATTTCCAAGCAGGACCTCGGAAATGTGCCAAAGCAACTTACGGCAGATGATGTACATTTGAATTGCTTCTAGTTTTACTATGGAGGAAATGTGGTGGTCAATTTCATGCACAGCAAGATCCTTCAAATGGCCATGTGAAAACAACTGGACATTTTGTTTTGGTGATGTTGGTTGATGGTTGACTATTCGACCAGAAGACCATAAGAAATAGGAGCAGCAGCAAGCCATTTGGCTCCTCAAGTCTGTTTCACCATTCATTAGAATCATGGCTGATCTGACACTCCTCACATCCACTTTCCTTTCCTTTTCCCATAACCCTTGACTCCCTGACTAATACTATCTATCTATCTCAGCCTTAAGTATACACAAGCATTCTGGCCCCATAGTTCTCTGTGGCAACCCCTGGGAGAAAAAATTGTTCCTCAACTCAGTCTGAAATTGGTAGTCCTTAATTACTCAGATAATTGCTGCAGTCTTATTCAGAATATTGTAGAACACCAGTGCTCTTAATCAAATAGTGTATTTCAGTTGTATTTTCCAAGGCAGTTGGGGCCCTGCTTTACATCTCGTCTGAAAGATGGTAATTCTGAGTATGTGGACTCAGCGGTGTAATGGGTGGTGGTTGAGTATCCAGTGTGGTCACAGTGGTAGTGGGTTAACATGAATGTTTGGAGGAGCCATAGTTTCATAGTTAGTCTTTACAGTTGGTTTTAACTCTCTTAACATTTCCTGGCTAACTATTCAGGTAAGTAAGTCAGAACCTTCTGAATTGTGTAATGATGGGAATATTTTTGGAGGGTTACAGATATCGGATTTAAAAGAATTTAATAATTACAACACTATCAGAAGGGCGTGATTACACTAGAGATGGTGCAGAGTTGATTCACCAGGATGTTGCCTGGAATTAATTAGTCTCCGATATGAGGAGAGACTGGTAGACTGTTTTTTCTTTCTCTCTGGAACAGAGGAGGCTGGCAGGGTATTTGATTGAAGTATGTAAAACGTAGTCATTGCTTCTGGACCTCCGAGGAATCTCAATATACCTTTCAGGGTTAGAGACTAAAAAATCTGGGCAATATCCCACAACTTGAAATGCTTTCCATTCAGTATTGATCCATTTGTTATGTACATTAATAATGTGAATACAAAGGTTAATTTGTAAGTTTGCAGATAACATGAAAATTGATAGTGTTGTTGATAACGAGGAGGATGGACTCAGGGCTACATCTGATTTTGATGAACTCTTAAATGGCAGATGGAATTTAATCCTGGTTCGTGCGAGATTATGCATTTTGGGTGGTACAATAAGGGAAGGATACAGACATTGAATAGTGTGTCTTTAGGGAGTACTGAAGAATAAGGTAACCATGGTGTACAAGTCCAGAGATCCCAGAAGGTGTCAGCACAGGTGGACAGGGTGGTGAAGAAGGCATGCGGGATGCTTTCCTTTATTAGGTAGGGAGTAGAGTATAGGAGCAAGGAAGTTCTGTTACATCCCTAAAATATTGGCTAGGCCACAGATGCAATGCTGTGTGCATGTGTGGTTGTCACACTGTTGGAAGGATGTGATTGCACTGGAAATGGTGCAGAGGTGATTCACCAGGGTATTGCCTGGGATTAATAAATCTCAGTTATGAGGAGCGACTGGATGGGCTGGGTTTGTTTTACTTGGAACATAGGAGGCTGGCAGGCTATCCGATCATGAGAGTCTTTTTCTCATGACAGACGTGTTAAGACCAGAGGGCCTTAGTTTAAGGTGAGGGCCAAGTGATTTAGAGGAGATCTGAGGAACATTACTCTCACCCAGAGAAATATGGAACATGCTTCCTGAGAGGGCGGTGGAGGTAAGTATACTTGCAACATTTAAGAAGCATCTGGATGAGTATTTAAAATGCCGGGGCAAAGGAGGCTGTGGACCAAGCGCAGGCGAATGGGATTAGTGTAGTTTGTTGGTCAGCATAGACACGTTGGGCTGAAGAGCCTGTTTCTATGCTGTGTGATTCTATAAGCTATTCATGATTTTCGAACACCACGATCAAATCTTCTCTTAACCCAAGTGCCAAAGAAATGTTGATGCATTCACTGTTTCTCTCTCCACAGATGCTGCAGGGCCAGCTGAGTTTCTCCATCACTTTGTTTTTATTTCAGACGTCCAGCATCCACAGTTCTTTCTATCTATTTTGCTGTTTAATTCACTGCCATTTCTCTTCCAGGTATGCCCACTTTACAGAAGTTCTGCACTTCTATCCAACAGATTTCCGTTTCAACCTCTGAACTTATTTACATTCATCTCCCTGCCAGTGTTTGATAAAGTGTTTGCCAAAATTCACTTTCACAACAACGTCTTCCACTGTGATTGAGGAATGTACTCTACATGGATTCCAATTGAAATTCCATCCTTCATTTTTTGAATCCACCCTCTATTACATTTATCTCTCTGAATTACAATCCTTCTTGGACAGCTAGTCTTTGCCATATCCTAACACCCACATTTGATAGATTACAAAATCACATGCACACTATTGATCTCTGTCTTCATCAGCATCTCTGTGTGCTACCTCAAAGTTGTGCTGGTCTCTAGCTTCATGTCTTTCCTTGACGCCTTAAGGAGAAATACTTCCTTTTCCTTCCCAGTATTAAGGAATGCAAGCTCCAATAATAACAGGTACCAATAACCCTCTGAATCCTTTCTCTCCTTTCATTCCCTGGGACTCCATCCCTCTTCTTCATTCTGAGTTCCAGAGAACCTGAAATGCTAACTCGATTTCTCTCCCACAGATGCTGCCAGATCTGTTGAGTTCCTCGAGCACTTTTCTGCTTGTATCTTCTCTTAACTCTTTCTACTCCAAGGAAAGCATTTCAAACTTCTTTGGTCTCTCCACAAAACTGGAGTTCTTCATCACTGGTACAATTCCAGTAAATCTCGTTCTGCATTCTTTCTCCAGAATCAGGAAAAGATTTCTCTAGCTGAGGCCTAACCGATGTTTCAGAATGATTCGTCTTTACTTTATTCTCTTTGCTTTTTTATTAAAAAAGTCAACGAACTTATGTGTTTTCGAAGCACTCTCAATTCATCTTGCCACCCTCAAAGATTTGTTGACATACACCACCAGGTCTTCCATTTTGCACTCCATTTAGAAGTGTTTAATTCAATTTGTTCTGTCTCTCCTTGTCATTACAACCGAAGTGTATTACTTCACAATATTGACTCTTGCTTTTTTTCTTTCCCCACAGTCCTGTGGTAATATTTACAAAGGTCTGGCACAGACTGGTGCCTGGGGCTGCTTTGATGAGTTCAACAGGATCTGCGTTGAGGTGCTGTCTGTGGTAGCTGTGCAGGTGAGTCAAGGCTCTTTGTTACATGCAATTGTTGAATGAAACAGCACTGAAAGAAGTCTTTCAGTCCATGTGACTGTTAGCTCCTCTTTGAAAGAACCATCCAGTTGGTCACACCACTACTGCCCTTTGTCCACTTTGCCACTTTGCCAGTTTCCTTCAAAAGTTAAAATTAAGTTTGCTACCACTGCTCTTCAGACAGAATGTTGTAGTCCAGATCATTATCCACTGTCTCCCTTGTCATTCCTTGCATTTGACTTCACCCTTGTGATGTGCAGCAGTGAAGGTTGCTAGCTATGATTAATTTATTCCAAGGTGGTATTTCATATTGCAATCTGGAAATAATACTACAATGCATGAAATGTCTCCCAGTCACTCTGTTAGTGACTGAGTGTGCAAAACCTGGACTGAACGCACACTTGCAATTTATTGTATTGCTGTTCACTGGAACTTAGTGACCAATGACTGTAAGATTGAGTTAAAAAACAATGTCAAATGATCCAATGTGTAATGATTGTATTTCCTCTGTCCTTAGTTAATATTCTATTATGTTTTGTGAGTATGATTTTGAAACCTGACACATTTATAATAGTGAAATGCCAAACTACCTCTATGAAGGTCAATTCTTCCTCGTTTTAATTTTATTCATGGGAGAAATAGTAAGGCTTATTTCTTTAATTCTTGCTTGAGGGGGTCTATGAAGCTGAATCTACAGAGATTTTCTATTTCACCTAATGTGGTTAGGTGTACTGTCATAAATCTGCCTTAGTCTAAATGCCTCGATCTTTTGATGTAATGTGCTTGTGTCTAATCTGGACAAATCAGTTGTGTACTTGCAGGTCATAAATGATTTGATTTTGCCTCCAGCGTGGTATTTTACTCAATGCGTCAAAGAGTATGTTATCCCTCACAACATAAGAAATCAGGCGTGGATCTTGTGGCATTGAAGACATTTATTGCAGCCAGCAATTATGTATTACCATTGCATTTGCAGGCACATATGGGCCTGTCTAACACTGAACTATTAGATGATAAAGAGCTGCATATATCCAGTCCAGTGTTATGCATCAAACGATCTCAGTTAAGAAAGAATATAGTAACTTTATTCCTTTATTTCCCATGCAATAATATGGTGAAAATAGCATGAGTATACTCTTATAAGTAGACTGACATGTGAATCCTGTAATATTGCATAATCATAAACATATTTCCAGTACATAGGAACCTTGCTTTTAAATCTCTCTTTGCCCCAAACAAATGGTGCATGGGAGAGGCTAAAGTTGAGATTGAATTCACAAAATGACCAAGTAGAGATCTGAGATTTGAGAAGCAACTGTACCACCTGGAAATTATATTCCACTTGGATCATTGGCAGACTTTCACTTCCAATGGGGCAATTAGAATTTCCTTGCTTCAGGTGTTGTTGATAGATGTTGAAATTGTTGGAAGAATTCTGAGTTTTCATCCAGATTAAGTTTGAGGACAAGAATGTGAAAAGGTCATGTTTGTCATTAAATGATTGAATTAAATTGTTAAAGTGGTGGTCTGGTGATCGTAGTTGAAAATATCACCAAAAGGCCATCTCACATAGAAAGGGTTCCAATCCAATTTTGTGCAAGCATATCCTGGAGCTTTTAAAAGTCAGTTTTGATGAGTCATAACTTCTGAAACAATCAATATCTCATTTGTTACTATTTGGAGTCAGTAAAAGAGCAGACAGCAAGATTCTTTCTGAAGGTGGCTGAGATAGAAAGAATAACATCAGGAACAATGCCATCACTGACTCCCTGGGTCTTGCATTTGTTTATGATTAGCAGCTGGTAACTAGAGATCTATTAGTCTTCAAGTCCAAACTTGCTTTTTCAGAAGTCGGCATCAATGTAACTATGACAACCTGTGTGCATGTCATGAATTCTTCATGCTGCTTTAATCTCTTTGAGCTTCCTTCTTCAGTGAATGAATCCATTTCTTTCTAGTTAATCAATGTTCTAATGTAGACAGCATACTTACACTTTGAAGGACTTGGAAATGGGCAGAAGTTGAATGTGTGTAATACTGGCAGAATAGAGATACTGCGACTGAAGTCTATGTTTGGTACTGGTGGAATAGGGATTCTTGGCTTTAAAATTTGCACGCAGTACTCAGTACTGTTGGTACAAAACCCCTCATAAAAGGTAGACATAGTAGAGGCATTGTTTACACTTTATTGGGAACAGGAATAATGGCAGACAGCTGTTTATGTCTTACAGCTATTCAAGGAAACAGGAAATTTTATTGGAAACCAGTATTAGGGGCAAAATGAACTTTGATTTCAAATATATAGGCTATTTAAGGACAGCATATATTTTTTCACAGGCAAATTGTGTCTGACTGTTGAGTATGTCCTTTGCTATGGTAACACAGATGGTTGGTTCAGATAATGTCATACATGTTATGCTTATGACCGTTGAGAAGACATTTAAAGCTTCTTAAACAGATGGGAGTCCTTGGAATTAAATGACGATTGGTGGCATAGATTTTTTTAAAAATGGATCAGAGTCAGAAAGGAGAGTATGGCAGTGAGCAAATATTTTTCAGACTGGAACATGATTTGCAATTGTGTTCCCCAAGGGACAGTCCACACCTGCTTTCAATTTTTAAAAACCTATCCTCGAGTCGACGTAAGGGCCAGCATTTGCAAAGGATGTGAAGTTTTGCAAAGTTGGCATTAGGGATGAAGCTGGTTTTAGGTTTGAGGAAGACAGACTGAATACCAAAATGGACAGAAGTATAGCAGATGAAGCTGTATGTCGAGAAATGTGAAGTGATGCATTTTAGTTAAAAATCACACAACACCAGGTTATAGTCCAAAAGGTTTAATTGGAAGCACTAGCTTTCAGAGCACTGCTCCTTCATCAGGTGGTTGTGGAAAAGCACAGCAGCTCAGGCAGCATCCAGAGAGCAGGAAAATTGACATTTCGGGCATGAGCCCTTTATCAGGAATGTCTTTTTAACATCATCCTACTCCAGTACTTGCCTTTTGGTGTCCAGTTGGGTTCAACTTCATGCTTTCTTGCTTTCATTCCTGTCTGTCCATTTGTATCACTCCTGCAATAACCTCTCCTCCTGCTTCCTCAAGAGACCTTACAGACTCTATCCTGATCTTCCTTTCTCACTTATACACTGTCCCAACAACACTAACCAAACACAAAACATTACACTCCATAAGTGCACTGACAACACCCAGTTCAGCCACTCTATTATGTCGGTCTTATCCTGTTTGTCTGGTGTTCAGTTTTGGATGAGCAGAAATTTTTCAACCAAATATTGAAGTAAATTAGGCTATTGTCGTCGGTCAGATACCCTTTTATGTTTCTCTATCCATTAATTGCATGCTGTGACTAACTTTGTGAGGGTGAAGCTGACTTTGCCATTCTATATCTTGGTAAAATCTTGGACTTGTTATTCTCTTCATCACCAACACTATGAACTTTCACCCCTGCAATGTAGTCAAGCTTTGAGCCCATTGTTGGCTGAAACCCTCATCAGTACCTTTGTTACTTCCAACCTTGACTATTCCCAGGCTCACTCAAACAGTCTACCACTTTAAACTGCAATAAACTTCAACTCTGCTGCCTGTACTCTATCTCACACCAAGAGCCACTTGCCTGTTGCCCAGTGTTCACTGAATCAGGTTGGTTCCAGATCAGAATGAGCTTTGAATGTAATGTTTTTACTCTTGTGTCAAGTGCCTCCATGAACAAGTACTTCTCTATCCCAATTGCATCCTCCTGTCCTAGAAGTGTTGAAGATCAGTAATTCCCCTTAAATATCCCTGATTTCTACTATTTCAGTGTTACTGCATATGCCTTTGCCTGGCTAGTTTGGAATTCTTTCCTAAGCATCTCTGATTCTCTGTCTTCCTTTTAAGATACTGCTTAAAATGTATCTCTTTCCCACTTGCCTGAATAACTTGATGTAGTTATGTGAATTTTGTTTGGTAATGCTTTGGTGGTAATATGTATAAATGACAGGAGGTCATCCTTACTGGAGATTTTTCTGCCTTCAATGAAGTTGTTCATTCAGTTCTCTCTAGCAATTCTTTATACTTGAGTCTGGGCAGAGTTGGTGAACTGTAAGACTATAGAGTGCATTTCCAACAGGAATTAGTGGCCAATTGAGCTGATTTGCTTGTCTGCCAAAACTTGGGTGAATGATTTAGGGGCCAGAATACCTGCCTCTCCAAATAGCTAACTCTGACAAGGTCACAGCATGATCTGGGACCTTCTAATTTCTGTGGTTCAATTAATTTTCTTATTTTCAGTTTGTATGATACCATTTTCAAATCTGTACAGAAGGGATGATTTGTCTGATATGCTGTGTCAGATTCTTACAGAATCATAAAGATTATTGCACAAGGGTAAGTGATTTAGCCTTATTGTTGCTCTTCAAATGGAATAATTTTCTGAACCCTATTCCTTGTACCTTCCCCATATGTAAGATGTATGATTAATATTTGACTAATTCTCTTCTAAATGGTGTTTTAGTCTTTTTTCCCTCAGTGTTGAAGTAGATATTCATTTTCAAATGAGAAGTGATATATTTTAACGTCATGAGGGACATGTTCAGATAGGTCAAAGCACAAATCATTTCCTGCCCTTCACCACTTTCCTACTCTCCTAAGCATTAGTATTGTAATACGTACATGCTTTTAAGACGTACATCTTGAGCCTTTTAGTTTCAGATTTTATTTCCTAATGAATGGTAATGTGACATTCCAAATATGAAAAAAAAATTTGAAAGAAAGTTCAGTATACTGAATAGTGGGTATACTCAGTGTACACTTTACACATCAGAAGCTGAAGCCTGGAGTTTAATTCTCAGTAATAAGGCGATGAATGTGTTCTACCTGCCTCTGAAACTCTTAGAGATAGTCCTCATTTTGCTCAGAGCATCTTCAACATGCTTTGACATGGTTAAATGTTGTATCACTGGTACATGTTTCCAAGTAAATGGATACCTGATGAATTTTGCATTTTCCACTTATGGTTATCAACATAAAGTTGTTTTTAGCCAACTCATTCCAATTCCAATTGGTCAGCATGGTGCCTCAGTGGTTAACACTGCTGCTTCACAGCACCAATGACCTGTGTTCGATTCCACCCTCAGGTGACTGACTGTGTGGAGTTTGCATGTTAGATTACCGACAGTATGGAAACACCAACCTTCCGAAGAGTAACCCACCCAGACCCATTCCCCTACCTAACACTTATCCCTGATTCATGTACCTAACACTATGGGACAATTTAGCATGTCCTGCATGTCTTTGGATTGTGGGAGGAAACCCAAGCAGACACTGGGAGAATGTGGAAACTCCACACAGACAGTCGCCTGAGGCGGGAATCGAACCCGGGACCCTGATGTTGTGAGGCAGCAGTGCGAACCACTGAGCTACTGTGCCATCCATGTTCTCCCCTGTCTGTGTGAGTTTCCTCCCACAGTCCAAAGATGTGTAGGTTAGGTGGATTGGTTATAGGAAGTGCAGAGTTACAAGGATAGATGGGGGTCTGGTTCTGGGTGGGACACTCTTCAGAGGGTCTGTGTGGACTCAATGGGCTGAATGCGCTGCTTCCACACTGCAGGGATTCTACGATTCTATGGATGCTCTTCTATAAAATTTGCTCAATGATGCTATTGTTCCAACCAACAAGGTTGGAGATTGGCAAAGAAAATGGTATTAATCTGATTTGGAGAGCGAACAGGTGCCAATGGAGACCTCAAATTGATGGAAGACAATTGCAGTGTAATTGTGTTAAAGTTATGAAGTCTTCGATAGCTTAAGTAGTGAAATGAAAATAAAAGAGCCTGTGTTGACTATAAATTGTATCTTTCCCTCTACCTTTTGCACATGTATCTGGTATAATATTAAGTAAAATTTTGAGGTTTGATTCATCTGCTCACAGTCTTGGTTTTTTTGTTTTGCTAAATAACATGAAGTTAGCAGGAAGTGAGGAGTGTGATGAGTTGTAATTGTGAAGAAAGTAGAGGTGATGAAGCAAAAGAAAAGCACAGTTTCTGGAAGAATGTGGAAAGAAACCAAATTCTAGGGAGCGCACAACCTTGGTAGAAGCAGGCAGGCGTAATAGGGAATAGTGGTGAGGGATATTCAAGAAATACCCAAGTTAATCAGTGAGGAATGAATGATGAGAGACCCTCTGAGAACAGAAGTGAAGCAGGAGAAAACCGCAAACTACAGAAATGAATAGAGGAAAACCTTGTTTAAACAGATAGAAAGTTGGAAGAAGTTCAACAAAATCAGTCCTGATTCTTTGGGACCTTGAAGAATTTTGATCAAGAAGTAAAGTTTTGTTTGCTGAAGTATGAAAAGCAAGATGCCAGGATGGGGTCAAGGTTTGAAATACATGTTGTGATTCATGGCCGTATCTGTAAGATTGGGCTGCTGATTTTGCAATGTGGCTCCACCGATTTATCGAGCCAACATGGTTACCGATAACAGACTGATTGAGCTGTCAATTTATTGTCACCACTATTTTTTTCAATGAAGGTTGGGAATGATTTCATAGGCCCTATATTTGACATTGAATAGAAAGATGTGTAATAAATCACAGTGGTATCTAATAGCACTGCTGACTGTGCATTAAGAGGTTTTGATTTACATTGGCAGCAAATTTATTACAGTCACTGATATGAATTACAGCACAGTATTGAATTAAGAATGAAGCAGTTTTGATGTTATAGAAATTGAGGCCCTCCCTTGATCAATATCTTATGCTCTGCTTCGAAGTAAATAAGTTGATATGGAACTGCTTGGATGTGTTGTGTGAGCTATTTGCTTGTACAGTGCTTCTTAAGAACAACACTGTCAAGATCTTTGCAGCCAATGAGATAAACACATTCCCGATGTGCACGCAACAAATCTCAAGCCTGTAACGAGGAAATATCTCAGGTGCTACCTTCTATCAATTTTTCTGTATATCTTAGAAACCGAGACAACAGTGAAGATCTATGGCAGTCTGGTTGCTAAGACATATGCTAAAAATACTGCGTACAGACTGTAAGACAAATCACAAGGTGCTTGATATTGTAAGAGCCCAAAGAACTCATAAAAAGTAGCATCTAGAAAAGAAAATGTTAGGATTTTGGCCATTTGATTAGGGCTGATAAATGACAGAAATCCCTTGTTGAGGGCAAAGTGGAGGGCAGCAGATAGAGGAGTTGACTTTAGGATGACAGATGCCACAGAGTGCCTGTGATGAGCGGCAGTCGATGTCCCCAGATGGCTCAGGTACCTTGGCAGGAGTAGTTATAAGAAGCAGCAGCAGCAGCAAAGTACTTTATCTGATGGTTGTTGTTGGAATAGTAAAGGTACTTGTTCAGCACATTACCATGTTTGGGCAGTGACGACAGTGCAGGGATGTTCATAAGCAGCATTTGTCATTTAAACCTGGACTGATGCTGCATGGTGTCCCGCATTCCTTGAACCCAAATCCACCGTTTGGCCTGGCAGAAATGAAGCTGAGCTTGTGGTGGAGGCTGTTTCTGTGTGGACAGGGGGTGAGCAGAAAGGACGAATACTGTAAGACCCTGCTGAGTGGAGGAAGAGAACTCCTTCTCAGACAGTTAATACAGCAACAAAAATCCATCCTTTGAAGGGGTGGGGTAGTGAGGGATAGTGAGCCTATTATTGGGTGCCTGGTTTAGCTGGTTACTGGAAAGGTGAGAACTGATAGCCATTTGGATGGCCATATGATAAGGCAGATTATCCTCTGATCAAATTGTGTGTTAACACGGGATTGCCAGCAAGAAATATGTGAATTTATTTTCTGTATTCATATGTATGCAATTATCCTTTTAATCAATTTACTACAAGTGATTAGGTTAGATTCCCTACAGTATTAAACAGGCCCTTCAGTCCAACAAGTCCACACCAACTGTCTGAAGAGTAACCCACTCAGACCCATTCCCCATATTTACCCCTGACTAATACACCTAACACTAGCATGGCCAATTCACCTGACCAGCACATCTTTGGATTGTGGGAGGAAACCCATGCAGACACAGGGAGAATGTGCAAACTTCACACAGACAGTTGCTCGAGGTGGGAATTGAACCCGGATCCCTGCTAACCACTGAGCCACCGTGCTACCCCAGAATGATTGGAACAAAATGGTGAGTTTAGCAGACTGATTTAGCAGACTGGTTGCTCTTGTCTATGGTGTTAGAGGACTCTTTGGTGGTGTCATTCTTAATCTTTCAGTTCTTGCTTTGTATATCCATTTGTCAAGTTTATTTGGAAACTGCACAGCACTCTCACAGTTCAGAAAAGTCAAATAGCTTCCACATCACGGACTGAAGAGACTGCAACCTGATTCAGTTCCAAAAGCAACATGTGACATTGACAGACATAATAGACTTTCCTATCACACCTGTCACTCTGATGATCAGGTTGGAGAAGGCAAGATTATTGAATCAGTGCTTAATGAGTTTCGAATCTGAATTATTCTTTAATGTTTAATTCAAGAATACTGCCATCATTAACAATTCACTTAAAGTACACAGCTTTTCTAACCAAGTCTGCTTAGAAATTGGGTATCTCATTAAAAACTTCTAGTTATTTCATTGCACTGTGTTGAAGTTTTGAGTCTAAAGAAATTGGTATGCGTTATGCTGGGGGTTTCTTGTGATTTGGGATAAGGGTCAGTGTTGCCCATTGAAATCAAGTCTGTCCAGTGAACAGCTCTGACCAATTGTTGATGTTGGGAGTGTTTATTAACTCTAAACGTGTTCAGCACTAACGTGCCAAGAAAGAAAACTGAAAAGAAACAAAAAATCCCTCTTGCTTGTTTCCCTAATAATAATGTCAAATGAAATTCCTAGTATCCCTTCAGTGTGGAAAGCGGCCATTCGGCCCATCAAGTCCACATGGACCCTCCGAAGGGCATCTTGTCCAGAACCACACATTTTATCATGGCCACCCCACCTGGCTTGCACATCCCTGGACAATGTGGGCAATTTAGCACGGCCAATCCACCTAAACTGCACATCTTTGGACTATGGGAGGAAACCCACGCAGACACAGGCAGAACATGCAAACTCCACACAGACAGTCACCTGAGGGTGGAATCGAACCCAGATGCTGTGAGGCAGCAGTACTGAACCAATGTGCAGCTCTAAATTGCTCTGTCTTAAATAAGCAATGTTGATCAGAATGGCTTGTGGACTCCATTTTTATCATCATGTGGAAAATGGCTTTCTCCTTCATGGAATTGGAATTGAGGACTTGATAGATAGTTGATCATGTACTCAGTGTTATAAACTGCGGCCCTGTTGTACTTCTCTGGCATATTGTATGGAGTGGTGTTTCAGCTATGTAATTTCCAGAAGGGAATTTTGTGTTCGTTATGATCACCTCATTGAGTGATATAAAGGCAGGAAGATGAACTGTCAGGGATTGGATTAGGCCAAACTTAATTGTGGTAATTGTTAGTACCACAAAATGTTTGAGTGTGCAATGATTAAAAGTACAATAAGGTGTAAAAATGATTATTTGTTGCAAACAATTTTGGGAGTATAGATGCTCTAAGCTAATGATCAATGAGAGCTTGCCTAATTAGTCCATATGGAAAATCATAACATCCACAATTTCATCAATTATTTCAACATTTTTGACTCCACCACTACATTTGGATGTCTATTTAACATGTCACTTATTTTTGCGTGACGAATTTTCTTAACATCAGTTCTCCAAGTACCTCCCTCTAGTGGCTAGGGAGAGTAAGAAGACATAAATGTTAGTAAGAAGTTTGTACTGGAGAAAGTACTGGGGCTGAAAGTTGATACATTCCAAGAACCTGATGGTCTTCATCCCAGACTGTTGAGAGAGTTAGTTATAGAGATACCAATGCATTGGTGATTATAAAGCTAAGTAAGAATGTGTGTTGTGAGGAAGATATGAACCAGCTTCAGGAGGTTTTGAACAGATTTAGCGAATGGGCAAGAACAGAGCAGATAAGATACAATGTGGGAAAATATAAGGTTATCTACTTTGGTAGGAGAAACATATGGGCAGAGTATTCCTTAAATTGTAAGATATTGAAAAGTGGAGAAATACAGAGGGACCTAGGTGCCCTGCATGATTTGGAGATGCCGGTGTTGGACTGGGGTGTACAAAATTAAAAATCACACAACACCAGGTTATAGTCCAACAGGTTTAATTGGAAGCACTAGCTTTCGGAGCGCTGCTCCTTCAACAGGTGGTTGTGGAGTATAAGATTGTAAGACACAGAATTTATAGCAAAAGTTTGCAGTGTGATGTAACTGAAATGATATATTGAAAAAGACTGGGATTGTTTGTTAAGTCTCTCATCTGCTAGAGTGACCATGTTGGTTACAGTTCTTTCAAATGTAAATCGCAAAACCTTTTTAAAAGTTACATTCTCAAGTGAACTTTAACGATTGGTGTCATGTTGGCCCAGATAATGTATTGAAGCTGTGAGCTTCCCTGTGTGAGGCTGTCTGTGTCACAATAGTCAGTCTGATTCTAATGTAAAAAACGGATTTACAGAATCTTACATGGATTCATGCAGTTTTTGAGCACTCTACACTAGCATTCCACACAATGTTGGCATCACGGCAACAGCCTCAGTACCCAATACCAACAACTGCCAATCTCCGAGCATCGTCCTACAACTCATCTGCTTTAATCTTGATCACAATGTCTTCAACTTTGACAACCAGTTCTTCATCCAGACAACGGAACAGCCATGGGGACCAAATTTGCACCCCAATATGCCAACATTTTCATGCACATGTTCAAACAAGACTTCTTCTCTACGCAGGACTTCCAACCAACACTATACACCAGGTACATTGATGACATTTTCTTCCTCTGGACCCATGGCGAGGAGTCACTGATAAAACTACACAGTGACATCAACAAGTTTCATCCCACCATCAAACTCACCATGGACTATTCTCGACTATCTGTCTCATTCTTGGACACATGCATCTCCATCAAAGATGGGCACCTCAGTCTACCGCAAACGCATGGATAACCTCACAATGCTACACTTCTCTAGCTTCCACCTGAAACATATTAAACCAGCCATTCCCTATGGTCAAGCCCTACGCATGCACAGGATCTGTTCAGATGAGGAGGAATGTGACAGGAACCTGGAAGTACTCAGGGATGCCCTCATAAGAACAGGGTATGATGCTCAACTCATCAACCGCCAGTTCCGACTGCCACAGCAAGGAACCGTAATGACCTCCTCAGGAGACAGACACGTGCTGCGACTGACAGGGTACCCTTCGTTGTTCAGTACTTCCCAGGAGCTGAAAAACTACGCCATGTTCTTCGTGATCTGCAACACATTATCAATGAGGATGGGCACCTCACCAAGACCTTCCCTACACCACCTTTAAACAACTACCAAACCTCAAACAGATTATTTTTCATAGCAAACTGCCTGGCTTTCAGGACAATACCAGACAACCTTGTCAAGTAGACACTGCAAAACGTGTCAGAATGTCGACACGGATACCATCATTACGCGCGGGGACACCTCCCACCATGTACCTGGCAGGTACTCATGTGACTCAGCCAACATTGTCTATCTCATACGCTGCAGCCAAGGATGCCCTGAGGTACATTGGGGAGACCAAACAGAGGCTACGGCAACAGATGAATGGGCACCGCACAACAATCACCAGACAGGAGGGTTCCCTCCCAGTCGGGGAACACTTCAGCGGTCCAGGGCATTCGACCTCGGACCTTTGGGTGACCGTCCTCCAAGGTGGGACAGGCAACAATTTAAAGGGGCCGAGCAGAGGCTGATAGCCAAGTTTGGTACCCATGGGGATGGCCTCGACCGGGACCTTGGGTTCATGTCACACTGCAGGTGACTATACATACACACATACACACGCACACACACCCCTACACACACGCACACACACCCCTACACACACGCACACACACCTACAGACACACACACTCATGCAGACCCTGTTTCATGCATTCACACATATACTAACACACGCACCCTCTCACAGGCTTATAGCCCTTTTCACACATGCACACATGCGTACCCACACACGCGTACACACACACACACACACACACACACACACACACACACACACACACACACACACTCTCTCTCTCTCTCTCTCTCTCTCTCTCTCTCTCTCTCTCTCTCTCTCTCTCTCTCTCTCTCTCACTCACTCACTCACTCACTCACTCACTCACTCACTCACTCACTCACTCACTCACTCACTCACTCACTCACTCACTCACTCACTCACTCACTCACTCACACTCTCTCTCTGTCTCTCTCTCTCAGACACACAGACACCCATAATCACACCCCCTATCCCCAACACACACATACACACACCCATATGCATCCATACTCATATAAGTTTGTGGGGTGAATCTGTACTTGCAGAATTACATTTTACTTTGCTCAAAAACTGCATGAATCCATGTAAGATTCTTTAAATCCATTTTTTAGATTAGAATCAGTCTGACAGTCTCACACAGGGAAGCTCACACCTTCAATACATTATCTGGGCCAACATGTCACCAGTTGTTAAAGTTCACTTGAGAATTTAACTTTTAAGAAAGTTTAGTGATTTATATATGAAGGAACTGAAGCCAACGTGGTCATTCTAAAAGATGAGAGACTTAACAAACAATCCAGGTCATTTTCAATATATAATTTCAGTTACATCACAGTGTAAACATTTGCTATAAATTCTTTGTCTTACAATCTTATACTCTACAACCACATGATGAAGGAGCGGCGCTCCAAAAGCTAGTGCTTCCAAATAAACCTGTTGGACTATAACTTGCGTATTGTGTGATTTTTAACTAGGTACCCTTGTTGATGAATCACTGATGACTAGCATGGAGGTGCAGCAAGGACTTTGGAAGACTAATGGAAGGTTATCCTTTGTAGCAAGAGGATTTAAGAACATGGGTAGTGAAGTCTTGCTTCAATTGTATAGGAGCTTGGTTTGACTGCACCTTGAGTACTGTGTGCATTTTTGGTCTCATTATCTCAAGAAAGAATGGAGTGCAACAAAGTTTCAACAGACCTGTTCCTGGGATAATGAGACTATTGTATGAAGAGAGAGAACAAAGTGGGCTTGTATTCTCTAGATCATTGAAGAATGAAAAATGATCTAATTGAAACTTACAGAACACGTAAAACGATAGATGGGGAGGTGGATGTAAGATATTTCCCCCATTGGGAAAGGAGTCCAGAACCGTGAGGGAACAATTTAAAAATCATGTCTATGATGACAATAATCTTTTTTAACTCCACGTCACCATACTGAGTTGTGAACTTTTGAAATTCTGTCCTCCAGAGGGCTGTGGAAGATCAGTCTTTGAGTATGTTTAAGGTAGAGATTGATAAATTTATGATTACATATGGAGTAAAGGGTTATGGGGATGGCGTAAGTAAGGCACATTTGGTATGTTAAAGAAACCATGATTGTAGTAAATGGCAGGGCAGGCTTGATGGGCTGAATGGCCTATTCCTGTTCTTGTGTACCTATCAATCTGTGGTTTGACTCCTGCATTTTCATTTCATGTAATCTTCCAGTTAAATATTTTTCTACTTTCTTGATTTAAAGAAAGCTGTTGTAAGGGCTTAGGACCCGAGAGCAACATTGTCATGGTACCTTGGAGCTGCACATCAAATTGCACAGTATGGGCAAAGGTGGAATAAATTACAATGACACACGTCTACACAGCTGTACTGTAGGAAGTGAACCTCGAGAGCATACTGATATACATATAGGAAGAAGCTAGATTAGTCCTTACCTAAAATAACTGCAAGATCAGAGCCTGGTATTTCTGAGATTACCATATATAGCAGTATTTACTGTAGAGAATATTTCAAATAAATAATGTTACTTTGAAGTCTTAGCCTGAAGACAGTATTTGGCCTTGCCTCTGTAAAGAACCTGAACTCATAGCATGGGATCAAACCACACAATAAAATAAAAGCCCCATTTAGTCAGCCCCTTTTTAGACTGAAAAGCCCAGATTTGTCTACTCTATGCACGTAACTTAGACCTGTGACAATTAGGGTCTTCAACACAGGAGCAAATCTCTTCAAGCTTTCCCACCATACCTGGACTCAATATTGAAGGTGCAGTTTGACTTGAGGACAATGTAGTGTAATCCCTATCTCCTCTGGTTTATATTCTAACGACCTATTATCATGCAAAATGCTTTCTTGGTTGATCACTTTTCTATATTTGTTAGTATTTTGTACATTGAGTCAACTGAAACTCCTCAGTCTTGCTCAGCTTTATATTAGGAACTTGAACATCATTTTATGTGGCATCTGTTTTTCTTCTGATCTGTAGCAGCATATATTTTGCTGTATTAAATTGCATCAACCATTATTTGGGCCACACACACAGCTTGTCTTTCTAATGTTTTTTGACCTGTCTCATTTCACGACCCTTTCCAGTTTAAATTTGTGCAATTTACCTTCTGAATCTAGGCCAGTGAGCTAAATTTAAAAAAAAAGCCCTGATCCCTGAAACTTTGCAGTCTTCTGGCTCACCTACTGAAAGTTGCCCCAGTGAGTATTTATTGTGTCCTGGTCTTCAGTCAGTTTATTATCCACCACTCGCTTTCAAACTTTGTGCCCATGACAACGAACATAACAAATAGCCTTTCGCCAACAGCACCCAGCAAGTTATGAGTTTTACTGTAGACTATTGTGTTTATTTGATTATTAAAGTGTACAATACATAGAAAAGCCATTTGGCCAGTTACGCCTGTGCTGACCATCTGGTTAATTCCATGACCTTGCTCTTACCATATAAATCTCCAACTTTTACCATATTTTGCCATTTTTCCCATTTTCTTTGAAAAATGATGTTAAACCAGGTCAAATCAAAGCCATACTTGCTTTATAATGCCAAAGAAGTTAGTCAGACAAAACTCCTCCTTCCTGAATCAAGACGTTTGACTGTTATTGTTTCTGATAATACTGAAGCTGACTCTTGATCAACTAACTGGAGGAGGAGACTCGAGAAATATCCCCATTTTGAATAATGGAGAAACCCAGCATGTAAAAATCCAAAGCTAAAACATTTGCAACCATTTTCAGTTAGAAGTGGTAGTTGCTCCTCCTGAAGGTCCCCAGCATCATAGATGAAGGTCTTCAGCCAATACGATTCACTCCAGGCTGACAGGTATGGAACCTGACAATATCTTGATGATAGTGCTGAGAATGTGAGCTCCAGAATTAGCTACACCCATAAACAAGCTGTTCCCAGTACAGCTGCAACACTACTAACAACAGCATCTTCCCAACAATGGGAAATTATGCAGGTATATTCTGGTCACACAAAACTGGACAAATCCAGTATGGTTAATTGCTTCTCCATTAGCCAATTGCTTCTCAATCATGGGTAAAATGACGGAAGGTATTTTTGACAGTACTGTCAAGTGGCACTGCACTGTTTGGGTTCCAACAGAGCCACACCATTTTTGGTTTCATTGAAGTCTTGATTGAAGATGGACAAAAGAACTGAATTCAAGAGCAGAGCTGAGAGGGACCATCCTTTACATCAAAGTTGCGTTTGAGTCTGAGGGGAATCAAGAAACACTAGCAAAACTGAAGTCAGTGGGAATCAGAGAGGAAAAGAACTCCACTGTTTGGTATCATATCTCGCACAAATGAAGATGGTTGGGGATTGTTGGAAATGAATAAACTCAGTTGACAGACAGCAGGGCAAGATTCTGCAGGGTTATGCCCTGAGTCCAACTTTCTTCAACTTCTCCATCAATAATGTTTCCACTGTCATAAGATCAGAATTGGGAATGTTTCCGGATAATTGTTCAATGTTCAGTAGTGCTTTCATCTCCCAAGAGCCCAGATACAGAAGCAGGCTATGGTAATGTTTGGCAAGACCTAGACAGTACTTTACTTTGGGCTGTTAAGTAGCAAATATATGCCAAACAAGTGCCAGACAATGACTATCTGCAATGAGGGATCATTGAATAATCTCTCCCTGACATTTCATGAAATTACTGTTGCTGAATACCAAAGTATCGTGGTTACAAAAACAAACCATTGGCTGTGAGCTTTGTGATGAGTAACTGTACCACCTGACTCCTCAAAGCCTGTCACCCATCTGTAAGGTACAAGTCAGGAATGTAATGGAGTACTTGCCTAGATGAATGCAGCTCCAACAATCCTCCAAATATTCAACATCATCCAGTCAAAAAGAAGCCCATTCAATCATCAGTCCATCTGCTGCTGTAACCATTCACTTGCTCCAATGCTGATGAACACTGGCAGTAGTGTGTATCATTTACAAGATGCATTGCAGCTCTTCACCAAGGCCCCTTTGGCTCCACGTGCATGACCACTACCACATAAAAGGACTAGGGCTGCAGACACATGTCCAAGGACCCTTTTAAGTCTCACACGTCCTAACATAGAACTGTATCATATTTCCCTCACTGTTGCTGGAGCAAACTTCACTTCCTAACCACATTCTGACAGTACCAGCACTAGGTGGACTACAGCAATTCAAGAAGGTAGCTGACCAAGACCTGTTCCAGGGCAATGAGTAATGGACAACAAATGTTGGTTTTGCTAAAGATGCCCAGATCTTATTCAGACTAAAGACAAATCACTGACTCATTTTAACAGAGCTATATAAATAGTATTATACTTGATGTAATCGAGGTAAATATGAAAGTTTAATAAAGTTATTTGTTGAAGCTAGAAAATTTTTTAAAACGTTAATGGGATTATTGGATGTTCCTCTGGTCGTTCCAGCAACACTGCTGTTTGCTTGGAAGTTGTGTCCTGCTGCCTCCTGAGGTGCTTTTTAAATGTGCCACCAGGGGGAACCATCCATCAATGGATATGTTTGAAAAGAGAACATGGCTTAAATAGCCTTTATCTTTGTTTCCCGTTGATACTGACAATTATTAGTTGGAGCTGATCCAATGTCTGTTTAAATTCAATTAAAATTATCCTCAGGCACATTTTGTACAGCCGTTCCCGCAGTGTGCTCAGCCCCTTGACTTGGACAGATGCTGCCATTCTTTCGGCATAACTGGAATTCCAATATCGCGGAATTCCCTACCCCTCTCCACGTTTCCTGAATGTCTGCAGTAGTCCAATGTAGCAGACCTCCCACTACCTTTTTAGGCTAGTTGGTCAACGGCAATTAATGAAGTCTCGCCAGTGATGACACTCTGTGGTGCCAATTCTGCTTTGCTCTTTACTATTGTCTCGCGTGGCTCCAGGAGTAATTGTGTACACATTAGAGCTTCACACCAGAAATTTAAATCAACTTGCTTACTCCCATGGGCCAGGGAGATACTTGAGATAACAATGGCACTGTCTGAAGAGGAACAGGAATATGCCTGGTGTTCAACAAAAGATTGACCTGAGAACCTGTAGATCATGAAACATGAGTATTGCATCTGCTTTTGCTGTTTTTTTTCTGGTTGTACTATGCAAGGTCAGCAGGAAGGCAGGTCACCTGTTTGGATAGACAGAATCTCGTACCACTCTGGTTTAATCTCTAGTGTTTCTCTGCTTTATATGAGTGAAAAATCACCCCATCTGCCCACTTGGGGACAGATTCTGAGGCCCATTCTCTTAGACTATAACATCTCCATTCAGAATATGGCATTTGATCATTTTTGAAGCAAAATCAGAAAAAAAATCTTTCTTCTGTGGTAGAAGCCATTGGCTTTTTTTCTTATGTTCTTTCTTTTTCCTTTTTTAAACCCCCATACTACCGCCTAACTGCGGTTGTGCTTATTTTTTCCCCAGAACCCATGTTGTGTATGTGTGTGTGTGTGTGTGTGTGTGTGTGTGTGTGTGCGCGTGCAGGTGTGAGACACCGTGAAAGACACAAGGTGGATGAATCTTTATTCAGTTTCCACCACCAGGAAGAAAGGAAGCACCCGAGTGGCCAGTGACAAGCAGTGCCCTTAAGCTATTGGTTCTTATCTTAGCCTCCCCAATCCCCAACTCTATTGGTGACCACTTACATTCAATTTGGAGGTCAGACTGTCAAATGTAACTCCACAGTCTAGATTAGAGTGGTGCTGGAAAAGCACAGCAGGTCAGGCAGTATCCGAGGAGCAGGAAAATCGACGGTTCGGGCAAAAGCCCTTCATCAGGAATAGAGGCAGGGTGTCTGCAGAGTGGAGAGATAAATGAGAGTGGGGGTGGGGAGAAAGAAGCATAGAGTACAATAGGTGAATGGGGGTCGGGATGGAGGTGATAGGTCAGAGGGGAGGGTGGAGTGGATAGGTGGAAAGGAAGATAGATAGGTAGGACAGGTCATGAGGGCGGTGCTGAGCTGAAAGTTTGGAACTGGGGTGAGGTGGGGGAAGGGGAAATGAGGAAACTAGTGAAATCCACATTGATGCCCTGGGGTTGAAGTGTTCCGAGGCGGAAGATGAGACTTTCTTCCTCCAGGCGTCTGGTGGTGAGGGAGCGGCGGTGGAGGAGGCCCAGGACCTCCATGTCCTCAGCTGATTGGGATGGGGAGTTGAAATGTTGGGCCAAAGGGCGGTGTGGTTGATTGGTGCAGGTGTCCCAGAGATGTTCCCTAAAGCGCTCTGCTGGGAGGCGTCCAGTCTCCCCAATGTAGAGGAGACCGCATTGGGAGCAACGGATACAATAAATGATATTGGTGGATGTGCAGGTAAAACTTTGGATGTAGAAGGGTCCTTTAGGGCCTTGGATGGTAGTGAGGGAAGAGGTGTTGGCGTAAGTTTTGTAATTTCTGCAGTGGCAGGGGAAGGTGCCAGGAAGGGAGGGTGGGTTGTTGGGGGGCGTGGACCTGACCAGGTAGTCATGGAGGGAACGGTCTTTGCGGAAAGCGGAAAGGGGTGTGGAGGGAAATATACCCCTGGTGGTGGGGTCCGTTTGGAGGTGGCGGAAATATCATTGGATGATGTGGTTTATGCAAAGGTTGGTAGGGTGGAAAGTGAGGACGGGGTGGGGGGGTAGCGGGTTCTGTCCTTATTATGGTTGGAGGGGTGGGGTCTGAGGGCGAATGTGCGGGATGTGGACGAGATGCGTTGGAGGGCATCTTTAACCACGTGGGAAGGGAAATTGCGGTCTCCAAAGAAGGAGCCATCTGGTGTGTTCTGTGGTGGAACTGGTCCTCCTGGGAGCAGATTCGGTGGAGGCGGAGGAATTGGGAATATAGGATAGCATTTTTGCAGGAGGTAGGGTAGGAAGAGGTGTAATCCAGGTAGCTGTGGGAGTTGGTGGGTTTGTAAAAAAAATGTCATTGTCAAGTTGGGTCATCATTAATGGAGATGGAGAGGTCCAGGAAGGGGAGGGAGTGAATTTAAGATCGTGGTGGAATGTGTTGGTGAAGTTGATGAATTGCTCAACCACCTCGCGGGAGCACAAAGTGGCACCAATGCAGTCATCAATGTAGCGGAGGAAGAGCTGGGTAGCCTGTGTAACTACGGAAGATGGACTGTTCTACATTGCCAATAAAGAGACAGGCATAGCTGGGCCCCATATGGATGCCCATGGCTGCCCCTTTGGTCTGGAGGAAGTGGGAGGATTCGAAGGAGAAACTGTTAAGGGTGAGAACCAGTTCGGCCAAATGAATGAGAGTATCGGTGGAAGGGTATTATTGGGGACATCGGGAGAGTAAGAAACGAAGGGCTTGGAGGGCCTGGTCATGGCAGATGGAGGTGTAGAGGGATTGGATATCCATGGTGAAGATGAGGCATTGGGGGCTGAGGAAACAGAAGTTTTGGAGGAGATGGAGGGCATGGGTGGTGTCTCGAGCGAATGTGGGGAGTTCCTGGACTAGGGGGGATAGGACAGTGTTGAGGTAGGTAGAGATGAGTTCAGTGGAGCAGGAGCATGCTGAGACAATGGGTCAGCCAGGGTGGTCAGGCTTGTGGATCTTGGGAAGGAGGTAGAATTGGGCGGTGAGGGGTTCCCGGACTGAGGTTGGAAGCTGTGGGTGGGAGATCTCCTGAGGTGATGAGGTTCTGTATAGTTTGGTGATGGGGGGTGGGGTCATGGTAGGAGGAGGTGTCTTCGATACACCTAAATGTTTTTACCTAAATGTAACTCCACATACAGACCAGTGGTTTGACTGCAGATCCTATTTGAAACATGGAAATGGTAGCTCCCAATGTCTCTGCCTTCATGTATTGGTTTTGTAAGGGATGGAGTGAGGTTCAGTCTGAATAAACACTGTGAAAGCAGTGAATTTTGCCAAGTTTGAGCACTGCCATTTCTCAATGCATTTTGCTGGAAGAAATTAAAGATCAAAGGTCTACCTGCTTTACGTGTGTAACCTTGCTGGAAAATACCCATGTAGCACCCATGGACAATTTTGCACTTCAAAAAGGTTCATGAGACATGAGGTACTTATAAGTGTACGCAGGACAAAAGATGAGACATTGCTTAAACTTGAGGCTTTTTCTTTTTACTCTGCCTGATCTGAAGTACAGGTGAATTCAAGTCTTGCTTCAATTGTATAGGAGCTTGTTTAGAGTAACGTGTGCACTTTTGGTCTCCTTACCTCTGGAAGGTTATTATTGCCAGAGATGTAATATTACAAAGATTCACAAGGTTGTTCCAGAGCGATTGAGTAAACTGAGCCGATATTCTCTGGAGTTTATTAAAATGAGCAGTGATCTCATTGAAACATGTTGGATTCTGAAGGAGTTTGGTCGGGTAAATGCTGAGAGGTTGGTTCACCTTAGGAAGAGTCTCGGGAACCAGAGGGCACAATCTCTGATTAAAGGTGTGCCAATTTAAAATTGAGATGAGGAAGAATTTATTTTCTCGGCAGGTGAGAGTCTTTGGAACTCATTGCCATGGGGACAGATTCCTTGTGTATATTTTAAGACTGAGATAGGTTCTTGATCAGGAGAGGAATCCAGGGTTCTGGGGAAAGGGCAGGAAAGTGGTCAGGGGAATGCTGGATCAGCCGTGATTCCATTGAATGGTGAAACAGGTCCGATGGGTCAAATGGTCTACTCCTGTTCCTCTTTATTATGGTCTTATGGTCTAATTATGTTTCCCCTGGTTGGGAATCTAGAATGAGAGCATAATTCATAAATAAAGGGTATGCCAGTTAGGACTAATATTGGGAGAATGTTTGTTAACTCAGAATCTGAAGAATTCTGTGTACACTAGAGGATTGTGGAGGCTCAGCCTTTGAGTATTTAACATACTGAATTCCAGATTGATGAATTTCTGATTACTGATGCCTAAAATGTTTGTGGGAATAGCCTGGGCAAAAGGAATTGTAATAGGGGAGATTTATTATCATATTCAGGGATATGGTAGCGTAATGGTAATATCAATATGCTAGTAATGCAGAACCCCAGGCTAACATTTTGAAGACATGGTTCAAATCACATCTTGGTAGATGGCGAAGTTTAAATTTGATAAAAATGTAGAATGAAAAATAGCTCGTCTAATGTTGACAATGAAATTATTGTTGGTTTTTGCAAAATCCCAGTTCAGTTGAGGGAAGGAAATCTGCTATCCCTACCTGCTCTGGCCTACATGCGACTCCAAACAGACAGCTATGTAATTAACTCTTACCTGGCCTCCAGGCAATTTAGGGATGGCAATCAATGCTGGCCTGACTAGTGATACCCACATTCCATGGAAAAAAAATTTAAAAAGCTAATTGATCAAGCCTGATTATATTAAGTGGCAGAATTGGCATGATGGGCTGAATAGCCTACTCCTGAGTTCCCATTTCAATTCCCCCACTTAATGGATTGTCAGCAATGAACATGACACAAACCATAAGAAAGGTCACTTCAACATGGTCTTCTTGTTGTTAGTACACTCAGTACATTATTGTCTCTCCAAAATGTTAGGCTGCTCATCGTTATTGAACTCACAACAAACCACAAAGTAGTGCAACTGTAATTTACTGAACATGCTCATTGTGTTCCATGGATCAAATTGTTTGTTTGATTCTGATTACTGTGGATGCTCATTGCACTTGTTTTAAACACTGGGCATGGATTTTGAGAGAAGTAAACAGAACTACCATATATACTCAAGTAATGGTCGATCTCATTTAAAGGTCCACCCCCTATTTTTGGCCAAACTATCTGGAATTTCCGATGTATCTATAAAAGTCGACCCTAGTTCTTCACAGGGAACAGATCAACATTTCTGTGTCAGTTTGTCGGCCTTCCCGCTCCACTCCAGGTTTCCAGAATCACAGCAATTTGTTGTGTTTTTTTTTCTTTATTCTTTTAGAGATCAATTGGGCTTCTGCTAATGATATGGTATGAGATTTGATGGGCATGAATTTCAGCCACTCAAAAGTAGTATCCAAGTAAAAATTGACCCCACAAATTTAACCTTAAAAGGTAGTCAAAAAAAAATTGACTATTACTCGAGTATTTCTAATATAGAAGGAACTGGAAACCTAAGTTGTAAGCATGGAGCAGACATTTTAAAGCATTACATACAGCACCCTGACCATAATCTGTTGTACATCTCGAAACTAATGTCCTCTCTGCATGGAGATGAGATACAAAAATTGACACCAGTGCTGTCTGTTGGTGATCAGAATTTGACAGATTTGTCTGCTGTTGATGTCTGTAAAGGTGAAATCCATTCAGGATGCAATCCGAGACAAAAAGAAACGCTTTAACTTCATGGGTGAAGAGATCAATCTAACTCTATCGGTTGGCATCTTTATCACAATGAATCCTGGTTACGCAGGACGTACAGAACTTCCTGAGAACTTGAAGGCTCTTTTCAGGTGAGTGCACCTTTGCGCTATCCCCAGTGAGGTCACTAGGAATAATTAATCCATTGCCATCCGATTGTGGGCATTTAGCAACCAGGAATTAGAGTCATATATAGCACAGACAGGCCCTTTGGTCCAACTTGTCCATGCCGACCAGATATCCCAACCCAATCTAGTCCCACCTGCCAGCACCCGGCCCATTTCCCTCCAAACCCTTCCTGTTCATATACCCATCCAGATCCTTGCTAAATGTTGCAATTGTACCAGCCTCCACCACTTCCTCTGGCAGCTCATTCCATACACGCACCACCCTCTGCCTGAAAACGTTGCCCCTTAGGTCCCTTTTATATCTTTGCCCTCTCACCCTAAAGCTATGCCCTCTAGTTTTGGACTCCCCCCACTCCAGGGAAAAGACTTTGTCTATTTATCCTGTCCAGGCCCCTCATGATTTTATAAACCTCTATAAGGTCACCCCTCAGCCTCCTACGCTCCAAGGAAAACAGCCCCAGCCTATTCAACCTGTCCCTATGGCTCAGTCCAAGATTATGTGATACCATATGGAATTAAGTATTGAATGAATCAATGGGCCATACCGCTGTCTCACAAAAGCTGTGGTAAAAGACATCATGAAATAATTGAAGAGGTTTTCTGCAAGAAGCTGATCATTTAGATTCGGTATCTCAATTACTCTTCAATTGTCTGCCTGAAGGCAGGTCTGAACCACTGTTCCACAATCTCTGCCACAGGTAAGGCAAGGAAACAGTTCCCAAATCCACCTCAGCAGTAATAATGGCTGAACTCCATACTGTTGGCACCAATCTGCTCTAAGCAAACCTTGGATATTTTGGTGGCCAAGGGGGATGGATAAGCAGAGAGGTGAAGGGTTATCAGATACAGTCAGGAATGTGGAGTAATCAGATCAGTCGTGGTCTTGCTGAAACTGGTGGAGCAGGCTCATGGTCTTGAGTGGCCTCTTCTTGCCCTTCATTACAAAGTGGAGGCAGTGGCTTAATGGTTATGTCTCCAAAACTAGTAATCGAGGAACCCTGGCTAATATGTTGGGAAATGGGTTCAAATGCCCCCACAGTGGATAGTGAGACTTCAATTCAATAAAAAGTCTAGATATAAAGCTAGCCTGATAGTGAATGCTCTTGGTGTCAATGCAAAAACTCATCTGGTTTGTTAATGTCCTTTAGGGAATGAAAACTGATGTCCTTATCTGGTCTGGCCTATATGTGACTCCAGGCCAAAAGGAATGTTGTTGACTCTTAACTGTCCTTTGGATAATTAGGATGGGCAATAAATGCTAGCTTAGTCATCCCATGAGCAAATAAAAAAAAGTACATTTGTACAGAATTTGTTGAACATTTTGTCACCAAAAACACACAGGAATGCATTTCCTTCTTCAGGAGGGACCCTATGCAGAAACAAAAGTGATATGGACATATTGCCATTCTATCCCTGAGCCTGAAGCTGTTCTATTCAAGTCCCACCTTGTGAGTTGATGGCCAATGAAAGTGGGTTGGCCAGATATGTTAAGATTCAACCTCAAAATCATTCAACAAACCCTGGTGCTAGATAGTAAAAGTGTGAGGGATTCCATGTGATTGAAATAAAATAATTGCCTCAGCCACTACGATCCATGGTGCACGACTGCAACATGCCTGTAAAAGTGCATGTTGTCACAGCAACTCTGACTTCTGGGGGTACTGATTGGTTTATTTGCGTGGAATCTGTTGCCATCATCTTTATAAGGAGGAGAGTTCCAAAGGTGCACCACCTTCTGGGAAAAGTGAATCTCCTCATCTGTCTTAAATGAGTGACCCCTTATTTTTAAACAGTGACCCTTAGATCTGGATTCTCTCACATGAGGAAATATCCTTTCCACATCCACCTGGTCAAGTCCCTGGTCTTAGATATTTCAGATTGTCCCTTCTGAGCATACATGTCTAGTCTTTCCTCACAAGCCTCTGCACTCATTGCAGGTATTAGTCCAGTCACCCTTCTGTGAACTGCTTCCAACACACAGACCTTCAAGCTTTACGTTCCTGTATGTGAGCTTTGTTGGCAAGACCAGCATTTGATGTCTGCTGCTAGTTGCTTTTGGGAACATAGTGCTGACCTACTTTCTTGAATCACGGGATGCATCTGCACTGCATGGACTGCAATGTGCTAACAGTTTGAGAACAGAATAGCTCATTGGGACAGTTCAGATTCTACCACATTATTTTTGATCTGGAATCACATATGGGCCAGACCAGGTGAGGAATGCAGATTTCTATTGTGATGTGACGTACATGGAACTTTGCGGAACATATCTCAAATTACTGGACATCACAATCAAGTGTGACATTGAATAGAGAGATGCTAGTAGTAATTGTACCGGTCAAATGTGTCTACATAACCACCCAATTCCTATTGTCTCCATACAGTCTAATCTTCAAAGAAACAGCCTACATGGTTGTTTTTGCCAAACCTTGATACATGGTTGGTACATGTGTGACCAATGGAAACACACAACAGTTTCCTTCTCTGCAGGTTATTAATGCACCAGATGGGTTTTTATCAGCATTTAGTAGTTTTGACTTGGCCTTTTATTTTAGATTTATTAATGAATTAAATTTCAATTGTGTTCAGCTGGAGATGGTGGGATTTAACCAACTACTGGATTATTAATCAGAAATGTCATCACTTCTCTACCATATACTGAGTGAGGGAGGATATAAACTGTGCTTTGAGAATGTAAGAAAGACATAGGCAAAAGGAATTCAACTACTACACATTTTCAAACATTTGTCTAAGAAATACAACTATTTACACTCTTACCATAATGTGCCCTCCATGTTTTGATAAGGATTGTGTGTTTATATCCACTGACTGATTGTATTGCAGACCCTGTGCTATGGTGGTGCCAGACTTTGAGCTGATCTGTGAAATTATGCTGGTCGCAGAAGGGTTCATTGAAGCGAGGTTGTTAGCCAGGAAGTTCATCACCCTGTATCAACTTTGTAAAGAACTGCTTTCAAAACAGGTGAGAAGGACACTTATTAGCTAGGAGTAGACAATGGGCAATGCTACTCTGGTGTCCCAAGATTTGGAGATGCCAGTGTTGGACTGGGGTGTACAAAGTTAAAAATCACACAACACCAGGTTATAGTCCAACAGGTTTAATTGGAAGCACTAGCTTTCGGAGAGTCACTCTTTCATCAGGTGCTACCACCTGATGAAGGAGTGACTCTCCGAAAGCTAGTGTGCTTCCAATTAAACCTGTTGGACTATAACCTGGTGTCCCAAGGATTGTGTGATAAAGTTAATGAAAGCTTACATTTTTTAGGCGTTTTACCATTGATTGCTATCAGTTTCAACATGCTGGCCTTAGCTTGTTGGATGTGCTTTGAATGTATGTGTTGGCGGAGTGAAGATAATTGTTCAGAACATTTGTCTTGCATCTCATTAGTACTCACGGTATAAAGAATAAAACAGGCTTTCACTGTTCCTTGCAATAGGCTGTCTGGTCACAGTAGTATTATTATGAGTAAGACTCGTATTAGAGAGGATGAATTGGAGTCCCCCACTACTACACAGATTAGAAATTGACCACTAAATTAATATAGCCTACACCTAGTGATTTTCTAACATGTTCAGAGATCTTTATTGTTCATCATCTCTCTTGAAATCTGTCTTCATTTTCCATTGGTTTTGTTGCTTTGCAGTTTTACTTATTTCCAGAAAGCTTTAAAGATTGTCACTTAAAACAGATGGATAACTGTAAATTACATTTGGGCATCACTTTGTCATTTAATGCATTTCAAATACTTTATTTCAAGACAGTATAACTTATCAAGGGCTGCTGCAGCTGCTTAATAGAAACATTTGTCATTAGGAACCTTATCTTTATATAAGCATAATTAAAGTATGCACACTAATCTTTAGGGTCAGGTATACAGACTGACATCACACATGACCTGTAATCATTAGCACATCACTGCCATGTAAATGTTGCAGCTAATTAGTTTGAAGGAGTCAGGATCATCTTTGCTTACTCAATGTGTCTGAACGAAATCCTTCATAATGTCAAGAATTTTCACGACAAAATGATTTCTTCAAAAAAATCAATTGTTACATTAAGCATCCTTTCATGTTGAATACCTGAGATATTTCTTTGTAGCCAAATACCATTTGTCCCAGTTGTTAAAATGAGTATTACCCTGATCGTATACTCCTCGATCCTATTTCGTTAACAAGAATGTGATTGACTGCTCACTCAGAATAGTAAAATGTACAATGAAAAGAGAGCCTTACACTAATGAAACCAGGTATTGATTACCCAATCCATACTCCCCCCTCAAATCTCTCACCCACGCACCCAAGAAATCAGTATGCGTACGTATACATTTATTTTTATTGATTTTAGCTTTACTGAAATAGTACCACTTTAAAAAATTCCTGAAATCAAGTGTAAATATTTATTGACAAAATCAACAATTTGACAGTGAAGCTTGGTGCTATGTGAAGTAACATTACAAAGTAGCAAAGGTTTTCATGATTATAAGAGCATCGACACAGGGAATGTATAAGCTGAAAGCCTATAAATTCATCCCAAGAATTGTAGCAGATGAAGGGGATGAAATTGTGAGATCTCAGTTGCGAGTCCATTGATGAATTAATGGAGTTTGTTCCTCTTCTCTGAGTAAGGCATTAATAAAATAAAGACTTTGAGTAAACTGATGAATCACGTCGCTAAAATAATAGGACTGAACCAGTTATCCTTGGGCAAATTTGCTGTCATCATAGCCATTCTGTGATGTTTTTAAATAGACTGATATGTATAAAATCATCAAAGTATTACAGCCGTAAACTTTGTCCAGAATTTTCAGATGATTAAACAGTTTCAAACAAACCTTCAGATTAGAAGCTTATCACTATCCTATAATGCTGTTGTTATTGGCAACCAGAGAATCTAACTTGTTAGGGAGATGAAGGGATTAGTTATGTAGTACATCTGAATTTCAAAATGGCACTCAGTAAGGGGCTATGCAAAAGGTTAAGAGCCCCAATCAGCTATTATAGAATTGATGTAATATATCGGCATGGGTAGAGAACTGGTTACCAATCAAGAAGCAGAAAATGGGCAGAAATGGGGTGTTTTCAATTTGGCAATCACGGAGTAGTCCAAGAATTAGTGCTGGGGTTTGAGCTATTTATAATCTATGTTAATAATTTGCAATTAATCAATTCTCAAGCAGGGCAATCGTTACCATTGACCCATGCCTTTGGGAATCTATGTGTATTTTTACCAAAGTGTGTATTTTTGAGTAATTGTCCTTCCCTAGGATCACTATGACTGGGGACTTCGAGCAATCAAATCAGTACTGGTTGTAGCTGGTTCACTGAAGAGAGGTGACCCAGGCCGCCCTGAAGACCAAGTCCTGATGCGTGCTCTTCGAGACTTCAACATTCCAAAGATAGTCACCGATGACATGCCGATTTTCATGGGCCTGATCAGTGATCTTTTCCCAGCACTGGATGTACCCAGGAAGAGAGACCTTCCCTTTGAAAGTCTTGTGAAGCAGTCTATCCTGGACCTTAAATTGCAGGCTGAGGACAACTTTATCTTGAAAGTGAGTAACAGAATGCTTGGTATCTGTATTTTGTCATGACTTTCATTATTTTCAACTGAAGTTAGTGCTTGAAAGTTCATTAATCAGGAATGGATGATGTTGAGAGTTAGGATATTATCATAGAACATTACAGCACAGTACAGGCCCTTCAGCCCTCAATGTTGCGCCGATCTGTGAAACTAAACTGATGCCCATCTAACCCATACCATTCTATTATTATCCATATGTATGTCCAATGCCTATTTAAATGCCCTTAACGTCGGCGAGTCTGCTACTGTTGCAGGCAGGCTGTTCCATGCCCCTATTACTCTCTGACTGAAGTAACGACCCCTAATATCTGTCCTAAATCTACACTCCTCAATTTAAAGCTATGTCCCCTCGTGTTAGCCTTCATCATCCAAGGTAAAAGGCTCTCACTGTCCACCCTATCTAACTCTTTGTTTATCTGATACATCTCGATTAAGTCACCTCAGTTCCCTCAGCCTTTCCTCGTAAGACCTTCCTTCCATACTAGGCAACATCCTAGTAAATCTCCTCTGAACTCTTTCCAAAGCTTCCACATCCTTCCTATAATGCGGTGACCAGAACTGCACACAATACTCTAGGAGTAGCCTCACCAGTGTCTTGTACAGCTGAAGCATGACCTCGTGGCTCTGAAACTCAATCTCTCTACCAAAAAATGCCAACACACCATATGCCTTCTTAACAACCCTATTAACTTAGGTGGCAGCTTTCAGGGATTTATGCACCAGGACACCAAGATCTCTCTGTTCATCTACACTGCCAAGAACTTTACCATTAGCCCAGTACTCTACATTCCTGTTACTTCTTCCGAAATTAACTACCTCACACTTTTCCACATTGTACTCCATTTGCTACTTCTCAGCCCAGCTCTGCATCTTATTTATGTCTCTGTGTAACACACAACATCCTTCGGCACTATCCACAACTCTGCCTACCTTAGTGTCATCTGCAAATTTACTAACCCATCCTTTGATGCCCGCATCCAGATCATTTATAAAAATCACAAACAGCAGTGGCTCCAAAACAGATCCTTGTGGCACACCACTGGTAACTGAGCTCCAGGTTGAACATTTCCCATCAACTACCATCCTCTGCCTTCTTTCAGCTAGCCAATTTCTGATCCAAACCGCAAAATCACCCTCAATCCTGAAACTGTGTTTTGTGTAATAGCCTGCCTTGTGGAACCTTATCATACGCCTTACTGAAGTACATATAAACCACACCAAATACTTTACCTTCATCCACCTGTTTTGTCACCTCAATCAGATTAGTGAGGCACGACCTATCCTTCGCAAAACCGTGTTGACTATCCCTAATCAAATTACCCCTTTCCAGATGATTATAAATACTATCCCTTATAACCTTTTCCAACATCTTATCCACAACTAAAGTAAGGCTCACTGGCCTATAATTACCAGGGTTGTTCCGACTCCCCTTCTTAAACAAGGGAACAACATTTGCTATCCTCCAGTCTTCTGGCACTACCCCAGTCGATAATGAATGACATAAAGGTTGAAGCCAAAGGCTATGCAATCTCCTCCCTGGCTTTCCAGAGGATCTGAGGATAAGTCCCATCCAGCCCAGGGGTCTTATCTATTTTCAGATCTTCCAAAATTGCTAAAACCTCCTCTTTGTCAACTACAATCCCATCTAATCTTGTAGCCTATATCTCCATATTCTCACTAACATTGCTCTTTTCCAGTGTGAATACTGATGCAAAGTATTCATTAAGTGCTTCCCCATGTCCTCAGATTCCACACACAACTTCCCACTACTATCTTTGATTGGCTCTAATCTTATTCTAGTCATTCTTTTATTCCTGATATACCGATAGAAGGTCTTAGGATTTTCTTTCCCCCTATCCACTTCTCATGTCCCCTCCTGGCTCTTCCTAGCCCCCTCTTTTGATCTTTTCTGGCTAACTTATAACTCTCAAGCCCCTTAACAAGCCCCCAGCCCCCTTCACTCCTCATCCTCATATAAGCCACCTTCTTCCTCTTGACAAGAGGTTCAACTTGTTTAGTAAACCGTGGCTTCCTCTATCGACAAATACCTCCCTGCCTGATAGGTATATACCTATCAAGGACCCGCAGTAGCTGTTCCTTGAATAAGCTCCACATTTCAAGTGTGTCCATCCCCTGCAGTTTCCTTCCCCATCCTATGCATCCTTAATCTTGCCTAATCGCATCTAATTGCCTTTCCCCCAGCTAAACCTCTTTCCCAGCGGTATATACCTATCCCTGCCCATTGCTGTTGCAAAAATAACTGAATTATGGTCACTATCACCAAAGTGCTCACCTATTGTATGCCTTGAAAGCAGGTCAGACTGATAGTGATTGATGTGCCTGACTATGATGATCCTGTCTCCGCAACATAGCTTTGGATTTCCATGCCTACATGTAAAAATGATGATAAAAAACTGTCTTCCCCACCTAATTAACCATGCAATGTCATACACAGTTCATCTACTCCAGAACACCCTATCTCTCAGATAAGGCTGAAATTGGCTTGATATTATGGATGAAGGGCTTATGCCCGAAACATCGATTCTCCTGCTCCTTGATATGATGGATGTTTGTGTTGAGGAATAGAACTATTTCCATCTTAGCCACCAAATAAGAGCATCCCATTCAGCCAAGTTGCAGGGGTTTATTCTGTTTTATCAACAATGTGCCTCAGTCACTAACTTCAGGAGGAAACATGGGTCTGACGAAGGGTCACTGGACTTGAAATGTTAACCCTGCTTTCTCTCCATAAGTGCTGCCAAACCTGAAGAATTTCTCTAGCAATTTCTGTTTTTGCTTCAGATTTCCAGCATTCATATTTCTTTGGGTTTTTTTTTGTTTTGAGTCATTCCTCGTGTCTTGGCTAATATTTACGCAAAATTAACATCACAAAAACAAATTATCACATTGCTGTTTGTGTTGGTGTCCTACATGCAGTTTGGCTGCTATAATTCCTAAGTTACAACAATGGTTTCATTTAAAACTCCTTCATTGATTGTTGAGCACTTTTGGATACCAAATGGTCAAAAACAGGTGCTTTCCCACTGTGGAAGATGGTGAAATCTGAATTCAATAAAACATGGACGAGAGAGCTGACCCAATGGCAACCATATAACCACTCTTGATTGGTGTAAAAACTTATCTGGTTCACTCATGTCCTTTCAGGAAGGAGATCTGTTGTCCTTACCTGATCTGATCTTATGTGACTCCAGGCTCCCAACAACATGGCTGCCTGCAATGTTGTGAAACTTGAAAGGGTTCCAAAAAGATTTACAAGGATGTTGCTGGTCTTGGAGGGTTTGAACTATAGTGAGAGGTTGTTCTTCCTGGAGTGTCAGAGTCTGAGGGGTGACCTTATAGAAGTTTATAAAATCATGAGGAGCATGGATAGGGTAAATAGACAAAGTCTTTGCCCTGGGGTGGGGGAGTCCAGAACTAGAGGGGCAACTTTTACAAGCAGAAGGTGGTGTGTGCACAGAATGAGCTGCCAGTGGGAGTGGTGGGGGCATGTACAATTATAATATTTAAAAGTTGTCTAGATGGGTATATGAATAGGAAGAGTTTAGAGGGATATGGGCCAAGTGCTGGCAAATGGGACTAGTTTAGAATATCTGGTCGGCATGGACAATTGGAGCGAAGGGTCTGTTTCCGTTCTGTACGTCTCTACGACTCTAAGAATTCTACTAAATTTAAAATAGTGATGGAAAAGGATAGACCAGATCTAAAAGTTGAAGTTCTAAATTGGAGAAAGGCCAGTTTTGACGGTATTAGGCAAGAACTTTCAAAAGCTGATTGGAGGCAGATGTTTGCAGGTAAAGGGATGGCTGGAAAATGGGAAGCCTTCAGAAATGAGATAACAAGAATCCAGAGAAAGTATATTCCTGTCAGGGTGAAAGGAAAGGCTGGTAGGTATAGGGAATGCTGGATAACTAAAGAAATTGAGGGTTTGGTTAAGAAAAAAGAAGGAAGCCTATGTCAGGTATAGACAGGACAGATCGAGTGAATCCTTAGAGTATAAAGGAAGTAGGAGTATACTTAAGAGGGAAATCGGGAGGACAAAAAGGGGACATGAGATTTGGCAAGTAGAGTTAAGGAGAATCCAAAGGGTTTTTACAAATACATTAAGGGAGAGAATAGGGTCCCTCAAAGATTAGCAAGGCAGCCTTTGTGCGCAGCCACAGAAAATGGGTGAGATACTAAATGAGTATTTTGTATCAGTATTTACTGTGGAAAAGGACATTGAAAATATAGAATGTAGGGAAATAGACGGAGACATCTTGAAAATGTCCAGATAACAGAGGAGGAAGTGCTGGATGTCTTGAAATGGTTAAAGGTGGATAAATCCCCAGGACTTGATCAGGTGTACCCTAGAATTCTGTGGGAAGCTAGAGAAGTGATTGCTGGGCCTCTTGCTGAGATATATGTATCATGGATAGTCACAGGTGAGGTGCCGGAAGACTGGAGGTTGGCTAACGCGGTGCCATTGTTTAAGAAGGGTGATAAGGACAAGCCAGGGAACTATAGACCAGTGAGCCTGACGTCGGTGGTGGGCAAGTTTTTGGAGGGAATCCTGAGGGACAGGATGTACATGTATTTGGAAAGGCAAGGACTGATTAGGAATAGTCAACATAGCTTTGCGAGTGGGAAATCATATCTCACAAGCTTGATTGAGTTTTTTGAAGACGTAACAAAGAAGACTGATGAGGGAAGATCTATGTGAAGTGATCTATATGGACTTCAATAAGACATTCAACAAGGTTCCCCAGAGGAGACTGGTGAGCAAGGTTAGATCTCATTGAATACAGGGAGAACTGCAACGGTCCCATACTAAAAGAGGGAGTTAATGGATGATCAGAAGTTTGGTGAAAAGGGCAGGAGGATGCAGGAGGGCTTCAGGCAAGCAATTCTGGCATCTATGCTGCTGAAGGTGAGGCTACCCATGGTGGAGTAAATCAACATAATTGAGGCCTGAGTAGCAGGAGCAGAGACTTCTCGGGGGTTCGGGGGTTGGAAGAGATTACAGTAAATGAAAGGGTGAGACCAAGAAGGGATTGAAAAAGTCAGAGGAATATCTTAGGCACAGCGAGAAGCAGGAGCCAGTTTCAAGTCAACAAGGACAAGAGTGATGAGTGAGTGGGACTTGATGTGGGTTATTCAAATGGTAATTTAATGACACCAATACATCATCTGATGTATTTCCCTCCATTAATGGCTCTGTAATGCTGCTTGTCAGAAACACCTTTCACTCCTGGCATTCAGTATTGTTAAGGTGGTGGATAGGGATTTGAAAATTGAAGGGTTGAGTAAATAGTGATTGATTGCTCTATGCAAATTGGAAATTCTGAATTTAAAAAAATATATAATTTCTTCCTGGTAGCCTAGAAGGCCAGGCAAGAACTACAGAGTACCTGCTAGCAAGTACCATCCACACCTCAACCTGATTTCTATAATATATGTTCTCCGTAAGTTGGTGACATATTGAGAAAAACCCAGGCCTTCTCAGAAATAGCAACATTTCAAAGAATGAAAAGGAAGATAACTCTTGAACAGTGCTGTTGTGGGAAAATTGCTAAAACTCCAGAGGCTTGGTGAGGCTCAACAAGCATCGCCATGGGGAATTTCAATTCAATTTACACA